>NC_044561.1:130090389-130430173 GCF_007565055.1 Rhinopithecus roxellana | reverse complement strand
TATATCCTATAAAAGGTTTTAAAAACAATTCAATTCAGGCCGAGCGCGGTGACTCATGCCTGTAATCCTAGCACTTTGGGAGGCTGTGGCAGGAGAATTGCTTGAACCTAGGAGGCAGAGGTTGTAGGGAGCTGACATTGCACCATTGCACTCCAGCTTGGGCAACAAGAGTGAAACTCTGTCTCAAAAAAACAAAACAAACAAAACAAAAATAATAATTCAAATTTTGGAAAAGATAATACATTCATATGACCCAAAATCTAGAAAGAATGGGCACAGTGGAAAGCCTCCCCAACTCTTTTTTTTTTTTTTTTGAGACAGAGTCTTGCTCTGTCACCCAGGGTGGAGTGCAGTGGCGCGATCTCGGCTCACTGCAAGCTCCACCTCCCGAGTTCACGCCATTCTCCTGCCTCAGCCTCCCCAGTAGCTGGGACTACAGGCGCCAGCCACGACGCCCGGCTAATTTTTTTGTATTTTAGTAGAGACGGGGTTTCAACGTATTAGCCAGGATGGTCTCGATCTCCTGACCTAGTGATCCGCCCGTCTCGGCCTCCCAAAGTGCTGGGATTACAGGCGTGAGCCACCGCGCCCGGCCTGGCCTCCCCCAACTCTTAATCCTCCCCAACCTGGCTCCTGGCAGGTGCAGATATGGATTCTTATCCACCTCTGATTTTTTGTGTGTGAGCCACCGTGCCTAGCCTATCATCATCTATATGTGGTTCTGAGCTTTGGGGTTTATTTTGAGGATACTCTGGGGCACAGAGTGGAACTGATCACCTGCCTCCATTCATGGTCTGCTTTCATCACTGGTTTGCACAAGGGGACGCTTTTACAATTATTTATTTATATTATCAACACATGAATGAGTTAGCAAATTCAAATGGTTCAGGCTGGGTGTGGTGGCTCATACACCTTGTAATCCTAGCACTTGGTATGCCAAGGTGGGCAGATCAACGGCTGATGTCAGGAAGTTCGAGACCAGCCTGGCCAACATGGTGAAACCTCACTCTACTAAAAAAGCAAAAATTAGCCAGGTGTGGTGGTGCATGCCTGTAATCCTAGCTACTCAGGAGGCTGAGGCGGGAGAATTGCTTTAACCCGGGAGGCAGAGGTTGCAGTGAGCTGAGATTGTGCCATTGCACTCCACCTTGGGCGACGGAGCGAGACTCGTCTTAAAAAATATAGATAGATAGATAGATAGATAGATAGATAGATAGATAGATAGATAGATAGATACCAATGAACCTTTTCCTTCCTAGGATGAGCATCTTTTCTAGAGATCAGACCCTGAAACCCCACTCTAATGAGCTCTGTATCCTTCAGCAAGTCATCACACTTCTCTCTGCCTCAGTTTCCTCATCTGCAAGGTGGAGGCAATAGTGTTACCTTCCCAAAGCGGTACCAGGAGGATGAAATGAGATCGTGCACACGCAGCTGTTAGAACTATGCCTAGCCCGGAGCACGTGCTTCCCAAAGCTACCTTTCCTGTTCTCCTTACCATCTCTCGAGTATTTCAACATAGATAACTTCAGGAATCCAAAGCATTGAACACTAGGAGGAGAGAAAAAAAAGCTTAATTCCAGAGGTTGTTCAAGAATCTATCTACCCATGGGAGGGCTGCGTTTGGTGTTCCCTCTTTGTCTCCGCCTTCTTTAAATAATGAACTAAAGTCTCTGTTTCTGCAGGCTGCACAAGTTGCCTAAGGCCATCGGGCCAGGGCAAACCTGGGCCATTTATTCTCCCTCTTTCAGCCTGTTCCTGTGTTTATACTACCCTGTTTAGTTTAATGCACATCCCAAGATTACCCCTAATACACATCCTCAGAAATGTTTATGGAAATTCTTATAAGCAAACGGCTTTATTTCCCTTGAGTAGCTGCAGATACAAAGCAGCGGTCACTTTTTTTATTGACAGACTTAAACACCTCGAGATACCCCCAGCCCCCACCCTGAGTAGATCTGTTACCCCAGCCCACCCACACATCCATCGTGGGATTCTGCAGTTATAAGAAGCCAAGACTTGGCCACTCTGGATCCATCCTAGAGTCCCAGCCCCTGGCCATTGTTCCAAAGCAGGAATCCTTTTTGTTTGTTTTATTTTTCTAGAGACAGAGTCTCATTCTGTTGCCCAGGTAGTGGCAGGATCAAAGCTCACTGCAGCTTTCCACTCCTGGGCTCAAGCAATGTTCCCACCTCACCTCGCTGGAACTACAGGCATGTACCGCCATCCCTGGCTAACTTTTTAAAACAATTTTTGTAGAGTCAGGTATGGTGGTTCACACCTATAATCCCAGCACTTTGGGAAGCCAAGGAGGAAGGATCACTTGAGGCCAGGAGTTCAAGACCAGCCGAGTAACATGGCGAAACCTCATCACTACAAAAAAATCTGCCAGGTATGGTAGTGCACGCCTGTAGTCCCAGCTACTTGGGAGGCTGAGGTGAGGGATCACTTGAGCCTGGGGGGTTGAGGCTGCAGTGAGCTATGATAGTGACTGCACTCCAATGCAGGTGGCAGAGCAAGACCCTGTCTCCAAAAAAAAAAAAATTTGTTTAGAGATGGAGTCTTGGTATGTTGCCCAGGCTGGTCTCAAACAGCTGGGCCTCAGATGATCATCCCACCTCAGCCTCCCAAAAAGCTGGGATCACAGTCATGACAACTGCGCCCCAAAGCAGAAATCTTGACAAACTCATAGACTTTTTGGTTCTTTCCTCTGCTGGTGGTTTTGTTTGGTAAGGGGCGGAAAAGAGAGAAGAGAACCACATGTCATTTTGTGTTTGCTTCCCGTCCCCAACCTCGGCAAAGATTACTAGATGCCTGTTAAGTGCCAGGCACCATTCTAGGTGATGGGGATTTAGCACTGAGCATGGGCGACCTCAGCTATCAGATCAATTACATTCTGATGGCAGAGGTGGACCATAAGCAAAACAAAGAAGTGCGTAATATAACTGCTGAGGGTGATTAATGCTGTGAGGATGGTATATAAAATAATGTAATTAGAGCTGGCCGGGTGCAGTGGCTCACACCTGTAATCCCAGCACTTTGGGAGGCCAAGGCAGGTAGATCATGAGGTCATGAGATCGAGATCATCCTGGCCAACATGGTGAAACCCCATGTCTACTAAAAATACAAAAATTGGCCGGGTGTGGTGGCGTGCACTTATAGACTTATAGTCCCAGCTACTCAGGAGGCTGAGGCAGGAGAATCGCTTGAATCCAGGGGTGGAGGTTGGAGTGAGCTGAGATCATGCCACTGCACTCCAGCCTGAGTGACAGAGCGAGAGTCCGTCTCAAAAAAAAAAAAAAAAAAAAAAAAGAAAAGAAAAAAGAAATAGGGAATCTTGGCCAGGCGTGGTGGCTCATGCCTGTAATGCCAGCACTTTAGGAGGCCGAGGTGAGCAGATTGCTTGAGGTCAGGAGTTTGAGACCAGACTGGACAACATGGCAAAAAAAAAATGGTGGGCAAGGAAGACCTCCTTGAAGAGGTAACATTTGAGCAGAGACCTGAATGAAGTAAGGGAGAAAGTTCTTGGAAGGGTATTCCAAGCCCAGAGAACTGCAAGTGCACAGGCACTGAAGCTGGATCTGCTTGTTATATTGGAGGAAAAAGCAGGAAGACATAACTAAAATGTAGTGATCCGGGGGAGAATGGTAGGAAGTCACGTTGGAGAGGCAGGCAGAGACCGGATCATTAGGGCCTTGGAAGAGGGCCTTAGAAAAAAGACTTGCAGATTTTGTTCTAGTTTTCGATGGAAAGCAATCCAGAGCCTTATGCAGGAAAAGATATGATGGGATCCATGTTTTGTTTTTGTTTGTTTCTTTGGAGTCTCGCTCTGTCGCCCAGGCTGGAGTGCAGTGGCATGATCTTGGCTCACTCCAACCTCAGCCTCCCAGGTTCCAGCGATTCTCCTGCCTCAGCCTCTCTAGTAGCTGGGACTATAGGTGCCCGCCACCACACCTGGATAATTTTGTATTTTTAGTAGAGACGGGGTTTCACCGTATTGGTCAGGCTGGTCTCAAACTCCTGACCTCAAGAGATCTGCCCTCCTCGGCTTCCCAAAGTGCTGAGATTACAGGCATGAGCCACTGCACCTGGCTGGGATCCATGTCTTTAAGGATCCCTGGCTCCTGTATGGAGGTTGATCTCTAGAGGGGGTGCAGTGAAAGTGGAGAAAACAAGCTAAGAGGTTACTGCTTTGTTCAAGAGACTGTCCGAGAGAACAGTACCGTCATCTCATCAGATCTAACTGATGAGATGAAGAGAAGCAATGGATTCAGAATATAGCGTGTCCTTGTCGGGGTATCCGGCAGGTTCACTAGTGGAGTGAAAGTGGCAATGATGAGAAGAGAAGGATCGTGGACAGCTTGAGTAACTAGGCTGGTGAGGGTGCCATTTTCCAAGACGGGTAAGATTGGAAAACGAGCCAACTGGATGGGGAAATTTGAGATGCCTGAAGACACTCAATGGAGTTGTTATGTGAAAGTACACTTTAGGTTAATAATAGTGAAAGTTGGCCAGGGGCGGTGGCTCATGCCTGTAATCCCAGAACTTTGGGAGGCCAGGCGGGCGGATCACAAGGTCAGGAGATTGAGACCATCCTGGCTAACACGGTGAAACCCCGTCTCTACTAAAATACAAAAAATTAGCTGGGTGTGGTGGCGGGCGCCTGTAGTCCTAGCTACTGGGGAGGCTGAGGCAGGAGAATGGCGTGAACCCAGGAGGTGGAGCTTTCAGCGAGCCGAGATTGTGCCACTGCACTCCAGCCTGGGCGACAGAACGAGACTCAGTCTCAAAAATGAATAAATAAATAAATAAATAATTTGCCCAAGGTGACACAACCTGGATTGAAACTCAAGGATGTCGGCCTCTGCTACACATTGAATTGTATACGGCCAAAAAGGAGATATTGGAGCCAACCTCTGCTATGCGTTGAATTGTATCTTGCCAGAAAGGAGATGTTGGAGCTCTGAGACCCAGCACCTCAGAATGTGTTTCTACTTGGAAACAGGGTCTTTACTGAGAGCCTATTCCAACAGGACTGGTGACATGTGGGAGAAATGTGGACACAGAGACAGACAGACATAGAGGGAAGATGACGGCAGAGTCACAGGGAGAAGACGGTCATCTACGAGCCAGGGAGAGAGGCCTGGCAGAGATCCTTCCCTCACAGCACCCAGAGAGCTTCAGACAACACATCTGTGCTGTGTAAGCCGTTCCATCTGTGGTGCTCTGTTACAGCAACCCCAGAAAACAAATAGAGATTCTTAATTGCCACGCCATGCTCCTCCTATAGTACGATTTCTCATCAGATTGTCTGTCTTCGCTGCTAAAACAGGTATTTCTGGATGGTAGAGATCATGTGTAGCTTGCATATTTAGTATGAGGTATGTAAAAGTCACCTCACAGATATTAAATTATTTGGCTACAGCTTTGAGCTTGGCCTCTCTCTTAAGGATTACCTTGCTATAGGGATAGGAAGCCATCGTGATATAAAGGCTTAAGTTTCTATAAGATTTTGATTTTTAATCTAACATGATATTAATAACTGTGCCCATCGGGCATGATGGCTCACACCTATAATCCCAGCACTTTGGGAGGCTGAGGTGGTGGATCACTTAAGGTCAGGAATTCAAGACTAGCCTGGCCAACATGGTGAAACCCTGACTCTATCAAAAATACAAAAATTAGCTGGGCGTGGTGGTGCACGCCTGTAATCCCAGGTACTTGGGAGGCGAAGGCAGGAGAATTGCTTGAACCCAGGAGGCAGAGGTTGCAGTGAGCCAAGATCGCACCACTGCGCTCCAGCCTGGGCAACAGAGTGAGACTCTGTCTCAAAACAAAAAAACAAACAAACAAAATAATAACTGTGCCTATTCAAGATCCCCAAGATAATTAAAAGGCTCACTTGAGCACAGTAACTGAGGAGTCTTTTGGTTTTCTGGTTTTTGTTGTTAGTGGTGCCTCATTTTTTTTTTTCCTGGAGACAGTCTCAGTGTGTCGCCCAGTCTAGAGTGCAGAGGCGCAATCTCGGCTCACTGCAATCTCCACCTCCCAGGTTCAAGTGATCCTCCTGCCTCGGCCTCTCAAAGTGCTGGGACTACAGGCACATGCCACCATGCCCAGCTAAGGAGGGTTTAATAAAAGGGGTATTCACCAAGATATAAACAAGGTATAGAGAAACCAGCAGGTTGATGAAGCACCCCAGGGCTACCAACAACCAGAAGCCCTTCCCTCTCCAAGGCCTCCAAAGGCAGCAGGAGGGAGTGGATATCAGAAAATGGCAAGATCCATAGGAAAAAAGGCCACCCCACAGGAGCTGTGGGTTTCAGTAGAGGGACACAGCCATTGCCAGACCATGGCCGGCCAGGGAGTCAATACCCCAGCCCCACCTCGGCCCTCCCATCTCCCACTCCTGCTCCTTATTGGCTGAACCCAGCAAGAAACCGGATGTCACAGAACCAGGAGATGTGGTCCCCACTGCTCAGCCTCTTGGGCACAGAGCAGGGAAGAGAAAATGGAGAGTGGATCCAGAGGGGCAAATGAAGTATTAATATTCTGAACACTCACTCTGTACACACAGAGTGAACACTGGCTTGCCGGCTGACCCCATTTCTTGAAAATCATCCTATCCCTGCAGGTTATTTATGTTGTTACCCTTTTGCAAGAACCACATAAAATATTTTACATGCTTTTAAAACTCATAAATGTAATGAAGCCAAGATGTTTCAGCAAATGTGCTCAATGGACAAATCCTTCCAAAGATCTGCTCTCAGCTGACGTCAGGACAAAAGGCACATCTCACGACCTGCACAGCATCTGACGTGAAAGCCAATAAATTCATCCCCCTGACCCACATGGCTTCCAGAATGTCCAAGCTGTCAGTGGATCTTAAAAATGTATCTATTCCTTCATTCACTTCCTGCGGTTCGTCTCTTGCAAGTATTTACTGCTCTTTAAAAACTGAACTCCACCAGCTGGAAATGCATTAGTGCAGAGAGATGGCTGCACTTTGTTCCGGCAGGAATTGGGTATGCAACTTCCAATCCGACTTTTCTGAGACATTAATAAAAACATATGCGCCCTGAAATTTGGGTTGATAATCTTTGGGGGCTCAGTGTAAAAATCAGTAAGAGTTTAGCACAAAACTTGGCATTCAAAAAGAGAAGCTGGACTGAAATTTGAACATGTATCATGTGTCAAGAATGGCTCTAGCCTTTTACCTGTGATAATCACATTAATCCTCCTAATAGATGTACAATGCAGGTGTTATTATCCCCATTTTACAGATGGGTAAGTGAGGCCCAAGGGAGCTGAACCAACATGACTGGTGCCAGAAAGATTGCAGAGGGGAGAGCTAGGAGTCAAATCCAGGCTGTGTAATTCCAGAGGGTACTCTTAACCTCTGTGCCTCTGTAAATGAACAATATTCTTGAGGCCAGGCGTGGTGGCTCACACCTGTAATCCCAGCACTTTGGGAGGCCAAGGTGGGCTGATCACCTAAGGTCAGGAGTTTGAGACCCGGCTGGCCAACACAATGAAACCCCATCTCTACCAAAAATACAAAAATTATCTGGGTATGGCGGTGCAGGCCTGTAATCCCAGCGACTGGGGAGACTGAGGCAGGAGAATCGCTTGAACCCAGGAGGCAGAGGTTACAGTGAGACGAGATCACGCTGCTACACTCCAGCCTGGGCAGTGAAGAATATTCTTGAAAAATATAGTTTAGGTCAATAGCATGTGTAGACAGATACGGGTTTTAATACTTGATAAATGAGTATTGATGATATCTCTCTCTCTCTCTCTCTCTCTCTCTCTCTCTCTCTCTCTCTCTCTCTCTCTCTCTCTCTCTCTCTCTCTTTCTTTCTTTCTTCCTTTTGACCACCCAGGCTGGAGTGCAGTGGCACAATCTCGGCTCACTGCAAACTCCACCTCCCATGTTCAAGTGGCTCTCCTGCCTCAGCCTCCCGAATAGCTGGGACTACAAGCACCTGGCACCACACCTAATTTCTGTATTTTCAGGAAAGATGGGTTTCACCATGTTGGCCAGGCTGGTCTCGCACTCCCAACCTCAAGGGATCTGCCTGCCTTGGCCTCCCAAAGTGCTGGGGTTACAGGCGTGAGCCACTGCGCCTGGCTCTTTTTCTTTTATTTACCCTCCCACCCTCGATATGTGATGATGGAATATCTTGAGCCTCAGTCATCAGGTCTACAGCTCGGGCTGAATTGAAGTTCTGATCCATGAGTACACCCAACACCCTAAGTTCTGGGTACCCACTGGGAGCCTGGCACTCTAGCAGGCACTGAAAATAAGGTGGATGTGGCCCCTGCTTGGATGGTGCCTGTAGTCTGGAGCAAGAAAGAGGTCTTAGCCAATCTCACAAATAAACAATAGTAACTTCAATGAATGCTATTGGAGAAGTGCCCAGCTCTCCAAGGGTCCTGTGTGAGGGAACCTGACCTAGTCAGGGAGAAAGAAGAGACAAGACTGAAGACAGATGCCTGAGCCAGGGATGAAGTTTGAGTCATTAACAAGATCAGGGAAGGGGCCAGGCTTGTTGGCTCATTCCCATAATCCCAGCAGTTTGGGAGGCTGAGGCAGGAGGACAGCTTCAGCCCAGGAGTTCGAGACCGGCCTATGCAAAAAAGCAAGACCCTATCTCTACAAAAAATAAAAAAAAATCAGGCCAAGTGCAGTGGCTCACACCTGTAATCCCAGCACTTTGGGAGGCCGAGGCAGGCGGCTCACCTTAGGTAAGGAGTTCAAGACCAGCCATGTCCAACATGGTGAAACTCTGTCTCTACTAAAAATACAAAATTAGCCAGGCATGGTGGCAGACACCTGTAATCTCAACAACTTAGAAGACTGAGGCAGGAGAATCATTTGAACCCGGCAGGCAGAAGTTGCAGTGAGCCGAGATCGCTCCACTGCACTCCAGCCTGGGCATCAGAAGGAGAGTCAGTCTCAAAAAAAACAAAGAAAAAATCTGGCTGGGGGTGTGGTGGCAGATGCCTGTAATCCCAGGCGTGTAATCTCCCATCTTTCAAACATCTTTCCCCTCCATTGAGGTCCCCTGTCCCTGGAAGCAGCACCCCAGAGTGCTTCCTGACTCTCATCCCGTCTCTCTAAATCCAACAGCCCTTTTCCCAGCCCTGACGGTGATCTCTCAGCAGCATCAAGATACTAAGGAGTGTGGACAAGTCCTGCTTTCCAGAGAGAGCCCTCAGTTAACCATCACTCACCCCTCTGGGCTACTGCCATTTCCCAGCACTTTGGGAGGCTAAAGCAGGTTGATTACTTGAGGTCAGGAGTTCGAGACCAGCCTGGCCAACGTGGTGAAACCCCATCTCTACTAAAACACAAAAATGAGCCATAGATGCTCACTTGAACCCAGCAGGTGGAGGTTGCAGTGAGCCGAGATCGTGCCACTGCACTCCAGCCTGAGTGACAGAGTGAGACTCTGTCTCAAAATAATAATAATAATAATAATCAGGGAAGGCACAGTATTTCAGGCAGGGAGAGTAGCAGGTGCAAAGGCCCTGTGGTAAAGGGGAGGGTCTGAATAGAAAGTAATAGGAGGATGCTGTTACCTATGTGGTAGTCAGAGAAGAGCTCTGAAAAAGAGACAGGAGAGCAGAGACCCAGATAAAGTGAGGGACTGAGCCACGTGGATCTCTACAGCAAAAAAAAATCCCAGGGAGAGAGAAAAGTGAGGCAAAGGCAGAAGTCTGGTGGGAGGACTCATGGAAAAGTCACGGAGCCAGGGAGCCAGGGAGCCAGAGCAGAAGCGGGAAGAGGGCTGAGAAAGGAAGTGAAACGAGAGAAGCAGCAGGGGACCGGCCCAGCACAGAGGGTTTCCCGGACCTGGGAAGGCCTTGGGCTTCACTCCTTGTCCCCAGTTTCTCTCTTCCGGTTAAAGGATGTCCCTCCAAACCCAATCCCGCCTCCTAGCCCCACCTGCCACCTCAGAACCTTCCTTATTCCTGATCCCCCATGAATACGCAAGATTTCCTTTTGAATTACATCCTTCCCTTCAGCACTTATAATCTCTCCCATCTTTCAAACAAAAACAAAAACCCTCCCTTGGCCACCATCCCTCTAGCAACTCTCTCCTCCCCATCTCTCTCCTCCCTTAACAGCCTCCCTTAGCAAAAGGTGCAGGTCCACTTATTTCTCATTTCCCTCCATTGATGTCCCCTGTCCCTGGAAGTGGCCCCACAGAGTGCTTCCTGACTCTCATTCCTTCTCTCTAAATCCAACAGCCCTTTTCCCAGCCCTGACATTGATCTCTCAGCATCATCAAGATACTAAGGAGTGTGGACAAGTCCTGCTTTCCAGAGAGAGCCCTCATTTAACCATCACTCACCCCTCTGGGCTACTCCCATTTCTTAATGGCTCTTTCTCTGTTTTCATCCTATGACCACACTCCCCTGCGGCACCAAGGCAGACCCAAGGACATTGTCACTTCTGTTTTTTTTTTTTTTGAGATGGAGTCTCACTCTGTTGCCTAGGCTGGAGTGCAGTGGCATGATCTCAGCTCACTGCAACCCCTGGCTCCCGGGTTCAAGCAATTCTCCTGCCTCAGCCTCCTGAGTAGCTGGGATTACAGACACCCACCACCACACCCAGCTAATTTTTGTATTTTTAGTAGAGACAGGGTTACACCATGTTGGCCAGGTTGGTCTCAAACTCCTAACCTCAGGTGATGCTCCCACCTTGGCCTCCCAAAGTGCTGGGATTACAGGCGTGAGCCATTGCGCCCGGCCAACATGGTCACTTCTTACTGAATACTCTCTCCCCAGGCATCTCCTCCTGCAGCCCCCACACCATCCATGAACCAGCATCTTCCCAAGCCCTGTCTCCACCCCAGACATCTCTTTTAAAGTCCAATGACCTTCTCAAGCAATCCCGTGGGATTTGCTTCTTTAGCAATAGTGGCTGCTGTGAGTGGAGCCCTGTTCTAAATGCTGGGATCCAGAAGTGAGAGAACAGTTCAAATTCCCAGCTCCTGTAGTTGTAGAGGAAAAGAGAGACAAACAACAGGGAAACAATGTGATGTTGGGTATGGAACTTTCTTCTATGACAACAACAGAGCAGGAAAAGTGAGCTCCAGCGATGGAGGCGCCCGTCCACTGCGGGGTCACAGTGTCTGTGATCAAGGTGCTCCCTGGCTGCCGGGTTGCACTGTGGATCTCAGTACTTGCAGCACATAGTAGGTGTCCAGGAAATATCTGTTGGACAAGGATCAATCTTGTAGTATTATCAGGAGAAATATGAGATACAGTATCTATATAATGTCTTCCACTAAGAAGAAGGATGATACATGATGATTCAATCAAATAGATTATTTTTTTATAATAAATATTTTATATTAAAATAATAAATACTTATTCAAACCTTTTTTTTTGAGATGGAGTTTTGCTCTTGTTGCCCAGGCTGGAGTGCAATGGTGCGATCTCAGCTCACCACAACCTCCACCCCCCAGGTTTAAGCAATTCTCCTGCCTCAGCCTCCCAAGTAGCTGGGATTACAGGCACCTGCCACCATGCCTGGCTGATTTTATATTTTTAGTAGACATGGGGTCTCTCCATATTGGTCAGACTGGTCTCGAACTCCCGACCTCAGGTGATTGGCCTGCCTCGGCCTCCCAAAGTGCTGGGATTACAGGTGCAAGCCACCACGCTTGGCCTATTTTTTTATTTTTAGTAGAGACAGGGTTTTGCCATGTTGGCCAGGCTGATCTCAAACTCTTGACCTCCGGTCATCCGCCTGCCTTGGCCTGCCAAAGTGCTGGAATTACAGGCGTGATATGCAAGCATTTTGTAAATATGATGATGATGATATTCATCATTGTTCCTATAATGCTGTTAGTTTCGTTTTCCCAAGTGGTAGCACACACATGACCTCATCGGATGCTTTGAATAGGTGTCTATGTTAGGTGAAGATAGCCTCTGAGGGAGGTTTTGCAGACTGGGTGGAGCAGTGTTGTTGGGCAATGTGGTCCAGGTGTGTAACAAGGCAGGCTGCCACTCCCTCTCCCCACTTGGTGATTACAAAGCAACATCTGCTGGTACCAAGACAGTCATAATCTCTCTCTCTCTCTCTCTGTTTTTTTGTTTGTTTGAGATGGAGTTTCACTCTGTCTCCCAGGCTGGAGTGCAGTGGCGTGATCTTGGATCACTGCAACCTCCGCCTCCCAGGTTCAAGCAATTCTCCTGCCTCAGTCTCCCAAGTAGCTAGGACTATAGGCACCCACCACCACGCCCAGATAATTTTTTGTATTTTTTAGTAGAGACGGGGTTTCACTATGTTGGCCAGGCTGGTCTCGAACTCCTGACCTCAGTTGATGTGCCCACCTTGGCCTCCCAAAGTGCTGGGATTACAGGTGTGAGCCACCGCACCCAGCCTGTTTCTTTTTAAAAGACAGGAACTGGCTCTGTCACCCAGGCTGGAGCGCAGCAGTGAGATCATAGCCTTGAACTCCTGAACTCAATGGATCCTCCCACCTCAGATTCCTGAGAAGCTGGGACTACAAGCATGCACCACCATACCAGCTAATATTAAAAAAAAATTTTTTTTTTTTTGAAATGGAGTCTCACTCTGCTACCCAGGCTGGAGTGCAGTGGCACAATCTCGGCTCACTGCAAGCTCCGCCTCCCAGATTCACACCATTCTCCTGCCTCAGCCTCCCAAGTAGCTGGGACTACAGGCACGCACTGCCATGCCTGGCTAATTTTTTGTATTTTTAGTAGAGACTGGGTTTCACCATGTTAGCCAGGATGGTCTCGATCTTCAGACCTCGTGATCCACCTGCCTCAGACTCCCAAAGTGCTGGGATTACAGATGTGAACCACTGCGCCTGGCCAGATTTTTTTTGTAGGCTGGGCACGGTGGTAGAGACAAGGATTTCACTATATTGCCCAGGCTGGTCTTGAACTCCTGGCCTCCAGCAATCCTCCTGCCTGGGCCTCCCAAAGTGCTTACAGGTGTAAGCCACCACACCAGGCCCAAGAAGGCCATGATCTCTGAAGGAGGTCAAGTGTCACCTTCTCAGAGCAGCCTCCCTAACCATTGGGTCTAAAGTCTTCTCCCCAGGTTCAACTTCATGGGATCTGTGCTCAGAAGGGCCTCATGCTTGGCTAAACACTCTGCTGTCAGCATCTTGCATTTCTTAGTAAGTTTGAACAAGGAGTCCTTATTTTCATTTTGCACTGGGCCCAGCTAATTATACAGCAGGCCCTACCCCACCTTGCTAGGCTTCCCCCTCAACTAGAGAGGCAGGAACTGGAAGGACCAGATGGAAGGTGGTTTCACCCAAGCTTCTGGGGATCAACGGGGGTGAGGCAGGGAATGGCATCCTTGAGGACGGTCTCCAGGTTGCCTTCCATCTCGCCCTCTTCATTTTCTTCTCCACAAGCATCCAGGGCACTCTTTTCCAGGGTGAATCAGGTCACCTCCCTCCCCAGCTTAAAGCCCCCACCACTTAGAATGAAATTCCAACCACAGGCAGGGTCTACAAGGCCCCTGTAATCTAGTCCCACCCACCCCTAACCTCAACTTCTCCCACCTTTTTTTTCTTGGCTGTGCACCAAGGACAGTAGCTTCATTTTTGATGCCTGAAAACTCCTTCCTGCCTCAGGGCCCTTGGTGTTTTCTAGAACATCCTTCCTGCAGCTCTACAGGTCTCCGCTCCAAGGGGTCCCCCATGAGCATCTCATCTGGCCTCCGCCTGCAGTCTCCGCCTAACTCTATTATCTTGTTCCCTTACAACTCCTGTGACAATTCTGCATTTCTTATTTTATTTTTATTTTATTATTATTATTTTTTGAGATGGAGTCTAGCACTGTTGCCCAGGCTGGAGTGCAGTGGTGCGATTGCGGCTCACTGCAACCTCTGCCTCCCAGGTTCAAGCAATTCTCGTGCCTCAGCCTCCCTGGTAGCTAAGATTACAGGTGTGTGTCACCACGCCTGGCTGATTTTTGTTTCTTTTCTTTCTCTTTTTTTTTTTTTTTTTTTTTTTGAGACAGAGTCTTGCTCTGTCTCCCAGGCTGGAGCGCAGTGGCACGATCTTGGCTCACTGCAAGCTCCGCCTCCTGGGTTCACACCATTCTCCTGCCTCAGCCTCCCGAGTAACTGGGACTGACTACAGGCGCCCACCACCATGCCTGGCTAATTTTTTGTATTTTTTTTTTTTTAGTAGAGACAGGGTTTCACTGTATTAGCCGGGATGGTCTTAATCTTCTGACCTCGTGATCCACCGGCCTTGGCCTCCCAAAGTGCTGGGATTACAGGCGTGAGCCACCACACCCGACCGATTTTTGTATTTTTAGTAGAGTCAGGGTTTCACCAAGTTGGCCAGGCTGGTCTCGAACTCCTGACATCAGGTGATCTGCCTGCTTCAGCCTCCCAAAGCGCTACAGGCGTAAGCTACTGCACCCAGCCAATTTTTTTATTATTTTATTTTATTTTCTTTTTGGAGACATAGTCTTGCTCTGTCATCCATGCCGGAGTGCAATGGCACAATTTTGGCTCACTGCAACTCCTGCCTCTTGCGTTCAAGCGATTCTCCTGCCTCCCAGTAGCTGGGATTACAGGCACTCACCACATCTAATCACAGTTCCATCTAATTTTTTTGTATTACTAGTAGAGATTGGGTTTTGCCATGTTGGCCATAGCTGGTCTCGAAATCCTAACCTCAAGTGATCCACCCGTCTTGGCCTCCCAAAGTGCTGGGATTACAGTTGTGGGCCACCAAGCCCGACCTATTTTATTTGTGTATTTTTTGCTTGTTTATTGTCCATCTTTCCCCCTGGACTGTGAGCTCCATCAGGCAGGACGGAGCTTCCCTTGCTGAATCTCAGAGCTGGAGCCTCGAGGGCCCTGTGGGTAGCATGAAGACACAAATGGCCAACCGTCAGTCAGACAGGTTGATGCAAAACCTAGACCCAGCGCTGGAGGAGGCGATGCCCTGGGACGGCGTACAGCTTCTTCCTATCCCAATGTCTGTGTATGTGAAAAGGGAAGGATAAAATGACTTCTCAGAGTTGGAAGGACAATTACATAAGGGTCCCGGCACAGTGTTTCAGACGTAGTTGGAACCGGATAATTACTGGACTTGCCTGATTAACTCTTCTCAGAGGACCAGCTTCCCAGAATCTCCCCAGTCCCCCAAATCCCACACTCATTTCTTTTATATTCCCTATACAAATATTCCAGAGGTATACAGGTCTTCGGCTGAAGCTGCAGAATTTTCCATCAGGGGTCAGATACTGAGGACAATGGTGTAATTACCCAGCTTCAGTGATCATTCCCAGGGTTTCTGTGGAGCTAGTCAACTCACCTCCAGCAACATTTCTGAAAATGAACTCACTGCTGCTGCTCCTCCTCCCCTGATAAGCTCTCTGCCTTGGTGAGAGATGTGGAGATCTCTAGCACCCTCACTCCCACCCACTTCACATCCTCCTCCACTTCACCTACCCACTCATTCATTCACTCACTCATTCATTCAATAGCTAACCTTTGTTTTCTGTTACTTATTTATTTATTTATTTTGAGACGGAGTTTTGCTCTTTTGCCCAGGCTGGAGTGCAATGGCACGATCTCAGCTCACTGCAACCTCTGCCTCCTGGGTTCAAGCGATTCTCCTGCCTCAGCCTCCCGAGTAGCTGGGATTACAGACCTGTGCCACCACGCCTGGCTAATTTTTGTATTTTTAGTAGACAGGGTTTATGTCACGTTGGCCAGGCTGGTCTCAAACTCCTGACCTCAGGTGATCCACCCTCTTCAGCCTCCCAAACTGCTAGGATTATAGGTGTGAGCCACTGCGCCCAGCCAACATTTGTTTAATATCTTTTGTGTGACAGCCCAGGGGTGGAATCATAGCCAGGTTGTTTTGAAGTCCTATGAATTAGGTGTTGATGATAATATATCAACAATAACATCAGACATTCATTGAGCATTTCCTCCACCGAAAGATATGTGAATATAGTCTGGAGGTCGGCACACTCTTTCTGTAAAGGAACAGATAGAAATATTTCAGGGGCTGGGCACGGTGGCTCATGTCTGTAATCCCAACACTTGGGAAGGCCAAGGCAGGAGGATGGCTTGAGCCCAGGAGTTCAAGACCAGCTTGGGCAACATGGCAAGACATTGTCTCTACAGAAAAATTAGGCCAGGCTCGGCCGGGCGTAGTGGCTCACGCCTGTAATCCCAGCACTTTGGGAGGCCGAAGCGGGCGGATCACGAGGTCAGGAGATCGAGACCATCCTGGCTAACATGGTGAAACCCCATGTCTACTAAAAAATACAAAAAATTAGCCAGGCATGGTGGTGGTGCGTGCCTGTAGTCCCAGCTACTGGGGAGGCTGAGGCAGGAGAATGGCGTGAACCCGAGAGGTGGAGCTTGCAGTGAGCCAAGATTGCACCACTGCACTCCAGCCTGGGCAACAGAGACAGACTCTGTCTCAAAAAAAAAAAAAAAAAAGAAAAGAAAAAGAAAGGAAAAAAAAAAAAGAAAATTAGGCCAGGCTCAGTGATTCACACCTGTAATCCTAGCACTTTGGGAGGCCAGGGTGGACAGATCACTTGAGGTCAGGAGTTTGAGAACAGCCTGGTCAACATGGCGAGACCCCATCTCTATTAAAACTACAAAAATTAGCCTGGCGTGGTGGTGTGCGCCTGTAATCCCAGCTACTTGGGTGGCTGAGGCAGGAGAATCAGGCTTGAACCTGGGAGGAGAAGGAGGTTCTAGTGAGCCGAGATGGCACCACTGCATTCCAGCCTGGGCAACAGAGTGACGCTCTGCCTCAACAAAATAAAAATA
Source organism: Rhinopithecus roxellana (assembly GCF_007565055.1). Lineage (NCBI taxonomy): Eukaryota > Metazoa > Chordata > Mammalia > Primates > Cercopithecidae > Rhinopithecus > Rhinopithecus roxellana. Next base: position 130,413,357 of record NC_044561.1, on the reverse strand, counting down.
AAAAATAAAAAATAAAAAATTAGGCCAGACATGGTAGCTCACACCTGTAATCCCAGCACTTTGGGTAGCCGAGGTGGGCGGATCACCTGAGGTCAGGAGTTTGCGACCAGCCTGGCCAACATGGTGAAACCCCATCTCTACTAAAAATACAAAAAATAGCTGGGCGTGGTGGCAGGTGCCTGTAGTCCCAGCTACTCAGGAGGCTGAGGCAGGAGAATTGTTTGAACCTGGGAGGCAGAGGTTGCAGTGAGCCGAGATCGTGCCACTGCACTGCAGCCTGAGCAACAGAGACAGACTCCGTCAAATAAAAAAAATTAGCCGGGCATGATGGTGGATGCCTGTAGTCCCACTACATGGGTGGCTGAGGCAGGAGAACCGCTTATGCCCAGGAGGTTGAGACTGCAGAACCATGTTTGTGCCACTGTACTCCAGCCTGAGTGATGGAGTGACACCCTGTTGGAAGAAAGAGAGAGAGAGAGAGAGAGAGAGAGAGAGAGAGAGAGAGAGAGAGAGAGGGAAAGGAAGGAAGGAAGGAAGGAAGGAAGGAAGGAAGGAAGGAAGGAAGGAAGGAAGGAAGGAAGGAAGGAAAAAGAAAGAAAGGAGAAAGAGAGGAAGGGAGGAAGGAAGGGAGGGAGGGACGAAGGAAGGGAGGAAGGAGAGAGAGAGAAGGAAGGAAGGAAGAAAGGAAGGAAGAAAGGAAGGGAGGGAGGGAAGGAGGAAGGGAGGAAGGAGAGAGAGAAGGGAGGGAGGGAGGAAGGGAGGAAGGAAGGGAGGAGGGGGAGGGAGGAAGGGAGGAAGGAGAGAGAGAAGGAAGGAAGGGAGGAAGGAAGGAAGGGAGGGAGGAAGGGAGAAAGGAGAGAGAGAAGGAAGGAAGGAGGGAGGAAGGAAGGAAGGGGGGAGGAAGGGAGGGGGAGAGGAGAGAAGGAAGGAAGGAAGGACAGAGAGAAGGAAGGAAGGGAGGAAGGGAGAAAGAGAGAGAAAGAAGGAAGGGAGGAAGGAAGGAGAGAGAAAAAAGGAAGGAAGGAAGGGAGGAAGGAAGAAAGGAAAGAGAAGGAAGGAAGAGAGGAAGGAAGGAGAGAGAAAAAAGGAAGGAAGGAAGGTAGGAAGAAAGGAGAGAGAGAGAAGGAAGGAAGGAGAGAGAGGGAAGGAAGGAAAGAAGGAAGGAAGGAGAGAGAGAAGGAAGGAAGGAAAAAGAGAAAGAAAGAGAAAAAGAAAAGAAAGAAAGAAAGAAAAAAAGAAGAAAGAAAAAGAAAGAAAGGAAGAAAGGGAGAGAAAACAAAGACAGAACAAGAAATGCATGACCAGCCACATGGACGCCACCACCCCACTGCATTTCCCTTCTTCATTCTTTCTCTTTCTCTCCTGGAAGACTTTTACCCCTTTCTCTCTTCTAACACTCAGCATCCTCTTCCCTTCCTTACTCTTGTTTCTAATTTCACTGATGTAATAGACACAATAGATGCAATCAGTAGTGAACTCCCACACATTCCCAAGCTAAATTAACCTACCTGCCTTGAACTGCACCCAACTATTATGCCTTCCCTGCTGTTGCAGCCAACGAACTGTTACCATGTCATAGGCCGGCACCCCATCTCTTTCTTTTTTAAAGATTTAAAAAAATTTTTTGAATAAAAAATAAAAGGCTCATGCCTGTAATCCCAGCACTTTGGGAGGCCGAGAGTTCAAGACCAGCCTGGCCAAACCCTGTCTGTACCAAAAAATACAAAAAAAATTTAGCCAGGCTTGGTGGCACGTGCCTGTAATCCCAGCTACTCAGGAGGCTGAGGCAGGAGACTTGCTTGCACTGGGGAGGTAGAGGTTGCAGTGAGCTGATATGCGCCATGGCACTCCAGCCTGGGCAATAGAGTAAGACTGTCTAAAAAATAAAATGAAATAAAATAAAGTAAAATAAAATGGGCTGGGCGCAGTGACTTATGCCTGTAATTCCAGCACTTTGGGAGGCCAAGGTGGACAAATCACTTGAGGTCAGGAGTTCGAGACCAGCCTGGCCAACGTGGTGAAACCCCATCTCTGCAAAAAATATAAAAATTAGCTGGGTGTGGTGGAGCACGACTATAATCCCGGTTACTCGGGAAGCTGAGGCAGAAGAATTGCTTGAACCCGGGAGGCGGAGGTTGTAGTGAGCCAAGATCGCGCCACTGCATTTCAACCTAGGTGACAGAGTGAGACTCTGTCTCAAAAAAAAATAATAAAATAAAATAAAATAAATTGAGACACAGTCACCTTATGTTGCCCAGGCTGGCCTCGAATTCCTGGGCTCAAGGGATCCCCCCGCCTTGGCCTCCCAAGTTGCTGTGACTACAGGCATGAGCAGCCACCATGCCCAGCTCTTTCCTACTTTCCTGAGATCATTACAGATGAACCAACTTATAATGGTTCAATTTAAGGTTTTTCAACTTTACAGTGGTACAAAGGCAATTAGTATATTCAGTAGAAACTACTTCAAGCACTCAAAACCATTTTGTTTTCAGTTTCAGTACAGTATTCAATAAATTACATGAGATATTTAACATTTTATTATAAAATAAGCTTTGTGTTAGATAAGTTTGCCCAACTGTAGACTAATGTAAGTGTTCTGAGCATGTTGAAGGTATGCTAAACTGTAATGTTTGGTAGGTTAGGTGTATTCAATGAATTTTGTTTTTAAGACAGTCTCTCTCTGTCACTCAGGCTGGAGTGCAGCGGCATGATCTCAGCTCACAGCAACCTCTGCCTCCCAGATTCAAATGATTCTCGTCCCTCATTCTCCTGAGTAGCGGGGATCACAGGTGTGCGTTACCAAGCCTAATTTTTTTTTTTTTTTTTTTTTTTTTTTGAGATGGTGTCTCGCTCTGTCGCCCAAGCTGGAGTGCAGTGGTGCTATCTCCGCTCACTGCAGGCTCCACCTGCTGGGTTCACGCCATTCTCCTGCCTCAGCTTCCCGAGTAGCTGGGACTACAGGTGCCCGCCACCACGCCCAGCTAATTTTTTTTTTTTGTATTTGTAGTAGAGATGGGGTTTTACCGTGTTAGCCAGGATGGTCTCAATCTCCTGGCCTGATCTTGGCTCACTGCAACCTCCGCCTTCCAGGTTCAAACAATTCTCCTGCCTCAGCCTCCCGAGTAGCTGGGATTACAGGCGCCCACCACCACGCCCAGCTAATTTTTGTATTTTTAGTAGAGATGGGGTTTCACCATGTTAGCCAGGCTATTCTTGAACTCCTGACCTCGTCATCCACCCGCCTTGGCCTCCCAAAGTGCTGGGATTACAGGCATGAGCCATTGAGCACTGCCAAGCCTGACTAATTTTTGTATTTTTAGTAGACAGAGTTTCGCCATGTTGGCCTGGCTAGTCTCAAACTCCTGGCCTCAAGTGATCCACCTGCTTAGGCCTCTAAAGGCATTTTCAGTTTATTTTATTTTCAACTCACAGTGGTTTTATCGGGATGTAAACCCATCAGAAATCAAGGAGCATCTGTATTCTGTGATTGTTCCCTTTCTCTCCTGCATCATCGACATTTCCTCTTCCCTTGGATCCTTCCAATGTCATCCAGCACTTGCTAGGTTATCTCCCTCACACTCATATTCACCCTGATGCTCCCTACTCCCCACTCACCATGAAACGGTTTTAAAAGAGTTGACCCTAAAGAGTTCACCACCTCCTCTCATTCTTCCCCAACCCTCTCCAATCAGCTCTTGCCCTAGGTATCCCCAGGCATCTTCTTAATGACTGGTTGTCTCTATATTGCCAAACCCGACACTCAGTTCCAGTGCTTGTCTGCCTTGCCACATCAGTATCATGTTCAGACAGTGGGTCGCTGCCTCCCTGTGAAGCACGCTCCTCTCTTGGCTTCCTGGATTGCTCCCTCTGTCATCCTGATTCACTGGCTGCTCTTTCTCTGCACCTATGCATGTTTCTCCTCAACTTCCCTCCTTTAAACCCAGCAGTTCCCCAGGCCTCATCCTTGCATTTTTCTCTTCCCTATCTCCATTCACTGCCTAGATGATCTCAGCCAGTTTCTCGGCTTCAAAAACCATCTCATACTGATGTCAACAGCCTGCTGGTCCCTGCCTCTGAACTTCAGACTGGTGTCTCCAACTGTTCATCTGACTTTTCCACTTGAAGGTCCAACTGGCAAATCAAACATAACATGTTCCAAAGGAGTTCTGAAGCACCCCCCTCTGCCAAATCTACGTCTCCCACCGCCTTCCCTATTTCTGTACCTGGTACCTACAACCGTTTGGATGCTCAGGCTGAGAATTTAGGAGCCATCCTTGACCCCGTGTCTTAGAGCTGCATCCGATCAGTTTGCAAGTTCTATCAGCCACATGATCACAATAAATCCCCCTCGTCTCTCTTTATCTCTCTCACGCCTGCCACTTCCACCTTGGTCCAAGCTCCATTTTCTCACTCCTGAACTACTGCAGTAGGATCCTCACTGCTCTCCCCACATCCACCCTGTCCCCCACCTACTTGGGTCTATAACCTTCCTCAGAGTTCTCCTAAAACCTAGGAAAATCATGTCATTCTTCTGCTCAAAACACTCTTGACAGCCTTTCATGTCACTTAAAAAAAAAAAAAAAAAGCAGCAAAGTCCTTTTTTTTGTTTTGTTTTTTCTGAGATGGAGTCTCCCTCTGTCGCCCAGGCTGGAGTGCAGTGGTGCAATCTTGGCTCACTGCAACCTCTGCCTCCCAGGTTCAAGTGATTCTCCTGCCTCAACCTCCCGAGTAGCTGGGACTACAGGCACATGCCACCACGCCCAGTTAATTTTTTGTATTTTTAGTAGAGAAGCGGTTTCACCGTGTTAGCCAGGATGGCCTCAATCTCCTGACCTTGTGATCCACCTGCCTCGGACTCCCAAAGTGCTGGGATTATAGGTGTGAGCCACTGTGCCCAGCCCTAGCAAATTTCTAAAAAAAAAAAAGAAAAAACTGGGGCGGGGAGGGCTGTCCTATTGCTAATTGACTTAGCAGTCATATTAAGATGAAACCTATCTAAATATTTCAGCTCTTATGTTTTTTTTATTTTAAAGATCCGGGTCTCACTATATTGCCCAGGCTGGGTCACTCTGGCGATTCACAGGCATCGTCGTGGGATACTACAGCTTTGAACTCCTGGGCTCAAGTGATCCTCCCACCTCACCCTCCCCAGTAGCTGGTACTATAGGTAGGTGCCACCATGCTTGGTTGCCTTTGACATTTTTGCTGCAGGAAAATTAAGAATTTATTTATTGGCCGGGCACTGTGGCTCACACCTGTAATCCCAGCACTTTGGGAGGACGAGGTGGGCAGATCACGAGGTCAGGAGTTCAGAACCAGCGTGGCCAACATAGTGAAACTCCATCTCTACTAAAAATACAAAAATTAGCCGGGTGTGGTGGCACATGCCTATAGTCCCGGCTACTTGGGAGGTGGAGGCGGGAGAATCGCTTGAACCTGGGAGGTGGAGGCTGCAGTGAACCAAGATCGTGCCATTGCACTCCAGTCTGGGTGACAGAGTGAGACTCCATCTCAAACAAAACAAAACAAACAACAACAAAAAAAGAACTTATGTATTATTATTATTATTTATTATTATTACTATTTTAAGACGGAGTCTCGTTCTGTCACCCAGGCCGGAGTACAGTGGCATGATCTCGGCTCACTGCAACCTCCACCTCCTCCCGGGCTCAAGCAATTCTCATGCCTCAACCTCCTGAGTAGCTGGGCTTCATGCCCGCTTAATTTTTGTATTTTTAATAGAAACAGGGTTTCACCATGTTGGCCAGGCTGGTCTCAAACTCCTGACCTCAGTTGATCCACCTGTCTCGGCCTCCCAAAGTGCTGGGATTACAGGCGTGAGCCACCATGCTCAGCCTGACAATTAAGAATTTATTAAGCATTCTACTACTAATCACTCCATTTGAGTATTTCTTAAACCTTAAAATTTTCCAGCAGTTATATGAATCTCTATTTGGTAAGCTGCCACTATGAGATGACATTTAAAATAAGTAGAAACGCGGCAGCTCACGCCTGTAATCCCAGCACTTTGGGAGGCTAAGGCAGGCGGATCACCCGAGTTTGGGAATTCGAGACCAGCCTGGTCAACATGGTGAAAACCCATCTCTACTAAAAACACAAAAATTAGCTGGGCGTGGTGGCACACGCCTATAATCCCAGCTACTGGGAAGACTGAGGCAAGAGAATCACTTGAACCTGGGAGGCAGAGGTTGCAGTGAGCCAAGATCATGCCACTGCACTCCAGCCTGGGCAACAGAGCAAAATTCCATCTCAGAAAAATAAATAAATACATAAATAAATTTCATATTATGGGTATTTTACCACAATAAAAAAATAATGGAAAACAAAGTATCTAGAGCCATTATCTCTAAGGTCATATGTCCTCTGCCCCCATTACTCCTCATTCACTCCACCCCAGCCCCACTGGTCTTTTTCTGGTTCCTCAAACACGCCAAGCACGTTCCTGCCCCAAGGCCTTTGCACTGTCTGTTGCTTCTGTCTGGAATGCAATTCCCACAGATCTGTATGGCTCTCTCCCTCACCTCCTTCATGTCTCGACCCACTTGTCTCCTTTTCAGTGAAGGCTTTCCTGATCACTCTGCAAAAAAGCATCCACTGATGGCCTCCGTCCTTTTATCTTGCTTTGTCTTCAAAGCACTTGCTCCTAGATGCTGTTCATTAAAGGTATTTGCTTACGCAATGCAATTTGTTTATGCAATGGTGAATGAGATGAACATGGCCCCTTCTGTCATGGAATGCTCATTCTGGAAAAGAGTATGTCCTAAATTATGTCTCTCGTGTTTCCATCCCATCCCAGCCATATTCTAGGCAGAGTCAATGTACCATAGACCACCATTGGCCCACAGGCTAACATTTTTGCAAAAGCCAACAATTTTGACATTAAATTTTAGACATTTTGAACTTAACTACTTAAGTTTTTTCATGTCTAAATTCCCAGCACTGAGTGAGTTCAAGGCCCTGTGCATAGCAGACAAAATAATTACTCCTTGAACAAATGAATGATCAAATAAATGACCATGTAAATTAAATAACTCTGACTCCAAAACTAACATGTATGTTATGCATCTGCTTAATATTATGAGAAACCTTAAACATTCCTGCTGCATCCTGAAATAATTCATGTGATAATAGATGTTTCCTAAACACTAATTATATGCCAGGGGCTTTACACAAATCATTTCCGATTTTTGCAGCAAGGCCACAAGCAGCGATTACTCTTTGCATTGACTAGGGAAGAAATCAAGGCATAGAGAGGTTGAGACCCTGGCGGAAATTATCCAGCCCAGATGGACACTGCCAAAAAGCAAGATCTACATCTGGGTCTGTCTGCCTGTGCTTGTCCACTCGGCTGTCTAAGAAATTAACTTGCGGCCAGGTGCGGTGGCTCATGCTTGTAATCCCAGCACTGTGGGAGGCCGAGGTAGGCGGATCACGAGGTCAGTAGATCGAGACCATCCTGGCTAACATGGTGAAACCCCGTCTCTACCAAAAATTGAAAAAATCAGCCGGGTGTGGTGGCATGCGCCTGTAGTCCCAGCTACTCAGGAGGGCAAGACAGGAGAATCATTTGAACCTAGGAGGCTGAGGTTGCAGTGAGCCGAGCTCGCGCCACTGTACTCCAGCTTGGGCGAAAGAGCGAGACTCAGTCTAAAAAAAAAAAAAAAAGAAAAGAAAAAAGAGAAATTAACTTGCAGATCATCTGGAGAGTGGAAAAAGTGAAATGACTCCTTTCTTATTCTCTGTGTTTAACCTTTGTTCTGTTTCCTAGGGGTTTATGCCTTCTGTTTTGGTTTTTCCCTTTATTCCTCTACATTTATCATCCTCCCTTAGTTTTCTTCTTCTTCCGCATTTGCTCTCTTCTCTTCTCGTCTACCCACTTGGCTTTTCTCTCTTTCCCTCCATTTCTCTCTCTTTTGTTACCCACACCAGACTAGGGCCAAGTCATTTGTTTACTTGAGTGTCTGAGCTGAGAAAAGAAGTTTAAAATCTCTCCACACATTAAAACAAAGAAAAGAACATTTTATATTCCCTTTCATGGTCAAAAGATGATCCTTTCTTCCCCTTCACAGAATCCATTTAGGTGTTTATAGAGCAGTTATCTTAACAATGACTGTCCTTTGCTTTTCTCTGTGTTCCAATTAACATTCTTAATTGCCTCATTCTAAACGTCTCACTTTTTGTATGTTGCCCAGAGTTCTCTGACAAGTTTATTTTTAATTATAATTTATATTGCAAAGCCGGATAGATATTTATAACAGTCAACTTTCCATTGTGCCACGCTTTTAGCTCTTTCAGCTTTGTTATAATAAAGTTTGCAGCGAATTTAAAGAAGTGCCTTCTCAGTAATATCTTTTAAACATAGAGTTTACAATAGGCACTTTTTAGGGGACTAGGGGGTTGGATTTGTGCCTAGTAGATAACAAAAAAAAAAAAAAAAAAAAAAAAAAAAAAATTTAAGGCAAGAGAAAACTTTTAAGAAAGGTTTTGGACACCAATACAGAGATATTTAAGTAAAGAGTGAATCAGACTTATGTAAAAAGGAAATGAAAAGGAAAGCATTTCTAGCAGGAAAAAATAAAATGTTCAATCAATTGAACCTTTGACTTGTTTTTGAAAATCTATACATTTCTGCTGTCCAGTTACGCAATATGTGAGTGTCCCGATAAGCATGTTTATGAGATGGCCCATTTAGCTTGATCACTCATGTTACTGAGGCCCTGGTCTTGCACAAGAGCCCACAAAAGGAGTAAGATAGTATTTGAAAAAAGCTCTCAAAGGGCTGTGAATTTGTGAAATTCATTTCAACATTCACTTCAGAAAGACTCAAGATGGTAGGCCTTAAGGCAAGAAATCCAAAATTTGGGCACAGCTGTATGAGCACAGACATTCCGTGAAATGTTACTAAAGTACGGAAAGAGATCTCAAATGTACAACAGGGATGGGTCAAGTGAATTAAACGTTCATCCACAGAGTGAAAAACTAACCAAAAAAACATTTACAAAGATTTGTTTCAATGCGGCGGGAGAATCTTATGATAGCCCATTCAGTGAAATAAACAAAATTCCAAAATGTTATCTTTCTCTAATCTGCAGGAGGAGAAGTAGATAGATCATCACATGAGGGAATATAAGACTGCAATTGTGCAATCTTTGAGGGAAAGGGTCAAAATGCTGAAGTTTGATTTAGTTGGGAAGGTTAAGAAGCCTCCCCTGGAGAAGATAAGAGGATTTGGTTGTGACTTAAAGTTTTATTAGAAAGGACTTTACTATTTTTCTTTTAATGGTATTAGTTAGATGCTAATATGGCCTTGAAATCATGTTACTTGTAAATCTCGTTTCTCATCTCCGGCACCATTGACATTTTGGGTCAGGTAATCCTTTGTTGTGGAGGTTATCCTGGGCATTGTAGGATCTTAAGTATGAGCCCCGGCCTCTACCTACTAGACAGTTGTGACCACTGGAAATGTCTCTAGACGTTGCCAAATGTCCCCTGGTGGGGGAAAAGGCACCTTGTCTCCATTAAGAACGGCTGCTGTAGACCTAGAGAACTAACATTCTCGACCGTATGTGTGTACCTGAGATTGACTGGAAGACTGCATGCTTGGACTAGCATGAGTTTCAAGCGACTGAGGAGTGAAAAAAGCTAGTCGCACAAACTCTTTTATTCTTAATCCATTTAGTCTTTAACCAGCAAACTTACAGGAGAAAGTATCATTTCTGACTATTCACTCTTGCTTTAATAAGCTTGTTGGAATTTTTTTTTTTTTCTTTTTGAAGACGGAGTTTCGCTCTTATCTTACGGGCTGAAGTGCAATGGCACGATCTTGGCTCGCTGCAACCTCTGCTTCCCGGGTTCAAGTGAGTCTCCTGCCTCAGCCTCCAAAGTAGCTGGGATTATAGGTGCCCGCCACCATGCCGGCTATTTTTTTTTTTTTTTTTTTTTTTTTTAAAGTAGAGACAGGGTTTCACCATGTTAGCCAGGCTGGTCTCGAACTACTGACCTCAGATGCTCTGCCCATCGCGGCCTCCCAAATTATTGGGATTACAGGCATAAGCCACCATGCCCAGCCAGAATTTTTTTGTTTCTTTGAGACAGAGTCTTGCTCTGTCCCAGGCTGGAGTGCAGTTGCATGATCTTGGCTCATTGCAACCTCCGCCTCCCGGGTTCAAACAATTCTCCTGCCTCAGCCTTCTGAGTAGCTGGGATTACAGAAGCGCACCACCACGTTCAGCTAACTTTTGTATTTTTAGTAGAGACAGGGTTTCACCATGTTGGCCAGGCTGGTCTTGAACTTCTGACCTCGTGATCCGCTGGCCTTGGCCTCCCAAAGTGTTGGGATTACAGGCGTGAGCCACTGTGTGCGGCCTTTCTTTGTTTGTTTGTTTTTTGAGACAGACTCTCACTCTGTTGCCCAGGCTGGAGTGCAGTGGCATGAACAAGGCTCGCTGCAGCCTCAAACTCCTGAGCTCAAGCAATCCTTCCACCTCAGTCTCCTGAGTAACTGGAACTACAGGTACACACCACCATGCCTGGTTAATTTGTTTGTTTGTTTTGTTTTGTTTTTCTGAAACAGGGTCTTACTCTGTCACCCAGGCTGGAATGAAGTGGCACAATCACAGCTTACTGCAGCTTCAAATTCTCCAGGCTCAGGTGATCTCCCACCTCAGCCTCCAGAGTAGGTGGGACTATAGGTGCGTGCCACCATGCCTGGCTAATTTTGTTTTGTTTTGTTTTTTTGTAGAGATGGGGACTCCCTATGTTGTCCAGGCTGGTCTCAAACTCCTGGGCTGGGCTCAAACAGTCCTCCGGTCTCAGCCTCCTAAAGTACTAGAATACAGGTGTGAGCCATGGCGCCTGGCCTGGAATATTTTTACCTTTTTTTTTTTGAATACACAGTTGTAGGCTTCAATACATCAGCTGCAACTAAGAAGACTAATTGGAGCTAGAAATTGTTCAATACCAATTTGGAACTGATGAAATGGCAACAAGCAGAGAGATATTAAAACGGGGGAAATATCATCAGTTAAATGGTGGTTACTGCAATTAGCCAACTTTGCAACCATAAATCGTCCCAACAGAAGGGCTCTGGGCCAGGACACTCAGAAAAGTGGACATTTGGCCCCATAATAAAGCAGTCCCATTGAATTACAAGCATGATTTTGGAGACAATTGCAGCTCAACTTCTACATCTCTAGAATGTGATCAAGCCTGCCATTTGGGGTAGGCAGATATCAAATGTGCTATGATACATAAAAGTCCATAGACTCTAAGCGGTTGGTCCATGTTGAGACACTTCCCGAATCCAACCCTTACGTTTCCCAAATTGAAGCAGCAGTGGTCACCAAGTCAGTCGACTGTGCTTCCTGGCATGAATAAATAGAGGTCCAAAGTGGCGATACTTTTGCAGTGGCAGATCATGATTTATGGGACTCAACCTTGCTACTTTAGTCATTTCAAGCTTGAGATGCTGGGAATCCCACACAGAAAAAAAACACACACACATAACTGTGGTCCTTTCAATGACAGGGATAGTCAAGTATCTAATTGTCTTCTTAAAAACCATTTCATGTAGGTATGCTTTACATATCATTAAACTCACTCACTCTGAGTGTACAGTTGAATTCTTTTTAGTAAATCCATGCAGTATGCAACCATCGTGATAATCTAGTTTGTAATTGCCTTTTTTTCTCTGCAATTGTGTTAATATACACTTAACATAAGATTTACTGTTTTACCCATCTTTAATTATGCTGTTTTGAAATGTTAAGTACATTTACATTGTTGAGCAACCAATTTCCAGATCTGTCTCTTTTTTTCTTTCTTTCTTTCTTTCTTTTTTTTTTTTTTGAGTCAGAGTCTCGCTTTGTCGCCCAGGCTGGAGTGCAGTGGCACCATCTCGGCTCACTGCAACCTCTGCCTCCTGGGTTCAAGCGATTCTCCTGCCTCAGCCTCCCAAGAAGCTGGGATTACAGGTGCCCACCACCACGTCCAGTTAATTTTTGTACTTTTAGTAGAGATGGGGTTTCACCATGTTGGCCAGGCTGGTCTCGAACTCCTGACCTCATGATTCGCCTGCCTCGGCCTCCCAAAGTGCTGGGATTACAAGCGTGAGCCACCATGCCCAGTGCATATCTCTTTTTTTAAAAAAATAAATTTTATTGTGTATATTTAAGGCATACTACATGACGTTATGGGATTTGTATAGATAGTAAAAAGATTACCATAGTGAAGCAAATGAACTTATCCATTTTGCATTGTTACCTGATTTTGTTTGTTTGTTTTTGTGGCAAAGCAGCTAAAATCTGAACATTGATCTAGATCCCTTTTCATCTTTCAAAACTGGAACTTCATGCCTATTAAGCAGTAACCGCCCCCCCTACCCCCCACTCTCCCTCCAGCCCCTGGCAACCACCATTCTACTTTTTGTCTCTATGAATTTGACTACTCCATTTGTCCTTCTGTGACTGGCTCATTTTACTTGGCATAATGTCTTTAGGATTCATCCATGTGGGCAGGACACGGTGGCTCACGCCTGTAATCCCAGCACTTTGGGAGGCCGTGGCAGGCGGATCACGAGATCAGGAGATGGAGACCATCCTGGCTAACACGGTGAAACCCCGTCTCTACTAAAAATACAAAAAATTAGCCGGGCGTGATGGCGGGTGCCTGCAGTCCCAGCTACTTGGGAGGCTGAGGGAGGAGAATGGTGTGAACCTGGGAGGCGGAGCTTGCAGTGAGCTGAGATTGGCCACTGCACTCCAGCCTGGGCAACAGAGCGAGACTCTGTCTCAAAAAATAATAATAAATAAAAACAAAAAATAACAAAAAAAACCACATGCATACAAAGATTCATCAGTGTTGTACCATGTGTCAGAATTTCCTTCCTTTTTAAGGCTGAGTAATATTCCATTGTACGGATAGACTGCATGTACTTTATTCATTCCTCTCTCCACGGACACTTGAACTGTTTCCACTTTTTAGCTGTTGCGAATAATTCTGCTGTGAACATGGGTATATAAATACTGCTTCGAGACCCTGCTTTCAATTCTTTTGGATATATACCCACATGTGGAATTGCTGGAGCATATGGTAATCCTTGTTTACATTTGTTGAGGAACTGCCATATTGTTTTCTAGAATGGCTCTAGCATTTTACATTCCCACCTACTATATTGCCTTTACCACTTTGTTTCATATTCAGGCCTCTAAAGTTACTCAGCATGGATTGAGTCATTCGTTATTTATTTATTGTGACTTCTGTGTTCCATTACTGTGGCGAAGTGCTAGGGACACCGTGATGACGGCGTCTGCCCTCATGGAGGCTGCAGTGTGAGAAATAAGCAATAAACAGATATATGAGAAAGTCTGTCATTATATATTTTGAACTATGCTATAAAAAGAAAGACATGGTTTCTTGAAGGCTGAGAGCACTAATAAATGAGACCTACTTTGGAAGAGGGAAGATTGGCTTTAAGAAGGGAAATTTGAAGAGATTGCAGGCTTTTTAGGAGTGGGCCAGGTTAAGAGAGGCAAGCAGTGGAAAGGAAGAAGATTCCTTGTAGAAAAGAGCAAAGGTGGGGTTTTCAGGGAAAGAACTCCCTTATACTGAGACCTGTGCAAAGTTACTGAATCCATAATTTGACATGCATTCGTTAGTACTCACTAGGAGCCGATGGGAGCTATGAGGTTCTGTTTTTCCATAAATGAAATAGAAATAGGCTGGGCACGGTGGCTCACGCCTGTAAATCCCAGCACTTGGGGAGGCTGAGGTGGGCAGATCACTTGAGATCAGGAGTTGGAGACAAGCCTGGTGAACATGGTGAAACCCGATCTCTACTAAAAATACAAAAATTAGCCGAGTGTAGTGGCATGCGCTTATAGTCCCAGCTACTCAGGAAGCTGAGGCAGGAGAATCGCTTGAACCCAGTCAGAGGTTGCAGTGAGCAGAGATCGTGCCACTGCACTCCAGCCTGGGCCACAGAGTGGGCTGTCTCAAAAAAAAAAAAAAAAAAGGAATTAAAAAAGGATATTAGTGAGGATAAAATGAGATTACACATCCCAAATCTCCTTATAAACAATAAGACTGCTGAAAAATATACCAAGAAGTGTACTTTTTGAATATTCCTGCCTGGCAGAAACACTGAAAATGACTGGATTACATAAACTTTGACAATGACTGGATTATATAAACCCAGTCACCTAACAAAGGACATTGCATTAAAAAGTTTAATATCATCCTTTACTCTGAACATTTTCTGTTCAAGCTCGGGTCCCACCCAGGTCCTGTGGTTTAAGAAATAACTGTTTTATTGTTTGTCTTTATATGAGACAGAGTTTCACTCTGTTGCCCAGTTCGGAGTACAGTACCTAGATCTTGGCTCACTGCAACCACCGCCTCCTGGGTTCAAGTGATTCTCCTGCCTCAGGCTCCCAAGTAGCTGAGATTACAGATGCGCAACACCACGGCCGGTTAATTTTTGTATTTTTAGCAGAGATGGAGTTTTACCATGTTGGCCAGGCTAGTCTCGAACTCCTGACTCTGGTGACCCGCCAGTCTGGGCCTCCCAGAGTGCTGGGATTACAGACGTGAGACACTGTGCTTAGCCTGAAACAACTTTTGATTAGGGACTTGCCTGTTGCTACACCCTCCATTCATCCCCTGCTTTGCTCTAGGACTTTATTTTCCACCAACTGGCTCCTGGCTGCAGTTCTTAAACTGGAGGTAGCTTCAAAACATGTACCGTGTCCTGCTTTTCTTGATATGACATTTGTGGAAGGTTTCCATTTGAGGGAAACTTCTTGACTTCGTCTGTTGGAGTGATTTCCGAAAACCCAAGATTTTTCTAGGACACTTTAAATTTAACATGTTGACTGTACTCTGATTTTTTCTTCTTTAGCTATCTTGTCTATATTCAGCTATAGTTGGAAGACAGGTATTAGGATGTGATAGAATTTTGGAGTCAGACTTAGAAACTGACCGCCGTTTTAGAAACTGACCACCAGCTCAGCCAGTTTCTAATTAAGTCACTTCACGTCTTTGAGCTTCAGTTTCAAAATGGAGAGGACAGTAGGGCCGACCTCCACTGGAAGATACAACTAGGTGGTGTGCATTTATTTAATGCAGTCTGTGGCACGTAAAACGGGCTCAATCAATTATTATTATTATTACTATCACTTGGAGAGTCAAGTGGCACAATTTTATCTCATTCTAAGGCTAACATATTACAACTATCATCTAGTAAAATAAATATAAACAACTATGTAATAAATGAAATTTTCCTTAATCCAATAATATTTTTTGAGCCGTGAACCTACTGCACATTCGTTTAGATTTGTAAGTTAGATCTCCTGCCACACTGCCTTACACAGAAAAGGTGTTGAGAATATCAGTAGATTAGTCAGCAAGGAAGGTGCTAATTGGCCTTTTTACTCAGTATCAGAATTCTAAACTGCTTCCATGTATTATTAAACCATATTCTTACTTTTCCAATCTGGCTGTTGGGTATAATTCTGTCTTACTTGCTTTAGATGTTATATATAAAATAAGGCAAGACTGTTTCAGAGACTCAAAAATGAAGGTTAATCTTCCTTCAATAAGTTTTTACTGATGGCCACGAATATAAAAAAGATGATCAAGCTGATTTATTTTCTGCCTTGGGTTGTCCAAATACCCAGGTGAACACATTGATGAGCCCAGCATTCCATTTTGCTTGTATTCCTGATGAGTTTACAAGCTGGGAACGTGATGAATAACTAATCAAGAGAATGCAATGCACAAATGTGGAGGGAGGGTTTATATCTGCACAGTCCCTTACAATGAAGTAAATGCCAAACAAAGACGCATGCCCAGAGCAGTTATGGAAAGACCAATCAAAGACTTAGCAGGTTGATGATTTCATCATTCATTTAGCATTTATTAAGCATGTACATTGTGCAAAGCAGTTAGCCAAATTACATATACATGGATTTATGGTATAAATGTATATACATGTAATATATACACACACACAAGCCCAACTTTAAAAAATTCCAGGCATCATGTGTCAGAATGTTACAATCACTTTGAACGATACACCTTTTCTGTAATAATGTGTGTATTGTAAAAAAAATTCCAGTAGTGATTAGTAACAACCAGATACTGTGACCGTGCCCCATTGCCATTCCACGGGAGATGCAAGAGCATTGTCTCAGTAATAAAATATGATGTTATCAGGCATTTATGGCTCCTGGGGAAAAAAATGCAATTGATTGCTGTTTTGATATTATCTCTGATTATGCTTGCTTATAATTTGCCATTTCTAATATTTAGTAGCCATTTTGAAGTTAAAAAAAAAATCAAGGTTCGCATTGTAACCACAAATCAGTCTTTGTGAACAGGAATCCTGGAGGCTATTAATCAGCTTTTAAAAGAAGTAAGTCACGGTGGTGGTGGGGTAATCTGAAATTTTGGAAGTTCCGAGCTCACTTTAAGAGTTGAGATGGGTGGGAGGGCTGAAAACACCACCATTCATCATTCTTCAGTTATCTCGAGACTCAACTTAAACATTTGTAATCAAAAAGATGGGAGGGGACACGGGTCACATCTCAGGTTTGGGGGAGTGTGTGTGCGTGTAGATGTGAAAACTGAGCCAAAATATTCCAGTGTGAAGAGACCTCCCTTCTCGGCTGGTGGACATCAACCTTACAAAGTAATCTTTGGAGCATACTACCAAATACACCCGTTCCAAAACTTTTACTTACGCTCCTACTTTTTAATAAGTACGCATTTCCCCCCATTTTCTTCTCCTCTCCAAGGACTCAGATAGTTGGAGCGAGGATGGGTCCCCCTCTGATTTCGTCTCCGCCCCAGCCAATCTGAGCCCGGATGCTAATTAGCTGCGCTCCCCTGATGAACACGCCTTTGTCACAAGTAGGCCCGGACTACAAAGCCCAGAATGCCTCGCCCCTCCCTGATCAATGAGGGCTTATTTAAATGATCTCTGAGGTCTTGGACCCAAGCCAATCAGCTGTCAGGGCTCATGATAAATCGCAATGCATTATTGATAATAATAATTACTGGGACATGCGCGTTCCGGCCGAAGGGGGGTAAATTTCCCAACTCCAGGAATTTGTGGCGGAGAGGGCAAATAACTGCGGCTCTCCCGGCGCCCCGATGCTCGCACCATGTCGAGGCGCAAGCAGGCGAAACCCCAGCACATCAACTCGGAGGAGGACCAGGGCGAGCAGCAGCCGCAGCAGCCGACCCCGGAGTTTGCAGATGCGGCCCCAGCGGCGCCCGCGGAGGGGGAGCTGGGTGAGTGGGGCTGGGGCGCCCGCCCGGGGAGGGGAGCTTCCCGGACGTACGCGGGATCCTCGAGGGCGCGGGCTTCGGGGAACGGGCGGCGTCCAGCGCAAATTCAGAAACCGAGATTTGGGGGCTCAGTGCCCGGGAGGAGAGGTCGCCTCTTCTCCCCACCACCCCGCCTTTTGCACGTTTCACACTTTTTTCTTCTCCCCTCTTGTGTAAGTTTCACCCCCAGCTTTCTCCCCTTATTGTAAAATTGACCCCCCACTCGCTCCTCCGTTCTCCTCGCTCCCGAAAAGTTCCCTTCTCCTTGTCCTCTGCCCCTCACTTAACTGGTTCCACTCCCCTCACTGGTGTTCCCCCCTCCCTTGTAACTTAGGTCCCCCTCCCTCGCGTCGCTCTCAAAAGAAAGAACCCTGGGGATCCTCACCCTCTCCACCAGCCCGTGGGGGCTTTTCTTGGAGGCTGGAGGAGGGGCGCACCCCTGGAAGACCCCCCGGAGGAGGACGATCTATTGCACGCGCCCCTCCCGGGCCAAGTGGGGGGAGGGGGCGCGACCTCTCCCACCCTCAGGAGCTGGGGTGCGGGCCACCCGCGCTGCGCAGGGGATTGGAGGGAACGGAGAAGTGGGGGAGGAGGGCTCAATGTTTCCCTTTAAAATTTTTTTGTTTTTTGGTTTTCGCCTTTTCTGCCCGGGCTGCGCCGCCTGCCGATCTTCGCCCTAACCTTTCGGGGCCTGACCTCCAGCCATCTTTGATTTCCGACTTCCTAAAAATAACCGCGGCAAGCCCGAGGGTGCGAGCCCCCAGTGGCCGGGGTGGCGGACGCGCGGCAGCCCCGCTGGGGTGCACCGGCCTCCCGTTTTGCGTGGCTTTTCTGGAGCGCTCGGCTTTTCACATTTGCGCCCGGGTGTGAAAGGGGAGCGGTGGGGGGCCAGGGCAACTCCCGCGGCTGACCCGGCCCACGCTTCCGCGGCCAGCGTTTCCCGGATCGAGGGGAGTTCGGGACTCCAGCCGCGCCGGGAGCGGCGGGGCCAACCCTGTTCCCACTTCATCACTTCACCGCAGAGGTTTTAGGAGCGAGGCGGTTTCCCACTATCTCGTCTCCATCCCGGCCCGCCAAATTGTCGCCTGATAAGTTTTTAGCGTGCGCGTGGGGGGAGGGGGGATTTGTAGCCGCCTCTCCGGCCTTGTTCGTCGCTCCGCTCCCCGCCTGCTTTCTAATTTCCCTGCAGCAGACGGGTGTGCGCGGTAACCCCGGAGGACTCTCAGAGCCTATCTCTGATGCCCGGGGTTTCCCGAGAAGACGGTCGCCACTTTTTGGCTTCCGTACCCCCCACCCTTTTTGTCGGAGACTGAATGTAATACGTTTCCCAAGTTTATAATAGGTCAATAGAATCCCCCGTTTAACATTTTTCCAGGGCCAATTAAAAGGATCGACTTGACGGAGGGGACGGCTGGGGGTTTTCGGGGCGCCGGGTGGTCAGCGCAACGCGCACCCTAGGTCCCAGGCGCCTGGAGGGACTCTCTTTGTGCCTTGGTTGGGGGCGGGGTGGGGTGGGGGTTGAGGGGAGCGTGAAGACTTCGTGGCCTGGCCCACCTGGAACAAAAGGGTTAACCCTCAGCCCGCCTGCTTCCTTCGGAGAGGAGGGGCGAACTCCTGGCCCTGACCCCTCCCCTGGTCCTACGCTGACCTCCCCTTCCCCCTTCATTTTGGGTGGGCGCACACACGTGGGGCTTTTGGTGGTGTTTGGCACCTTTAGGGAGGGAAGCTTGTTACGGGAGGGCTTCTGAAATTAACGATGTTGGAGTTTGGAATCAGAGTCAACCTGAGTTGAGCTAAGACCTCAGGCCTGGCCGTGCGCTGCCACTGCGATTTGGGAGGGAGGGGAGTTGGCTATTGATCACCAGGGTTGTCGCGGACAGCCCACCCGGCCTGCGCGCGGGCGCCCCCTGGAGGCCCAGCTTGAAGCATAGCCCTTTGCTGGGAGGCGGGGTCCCTTCGCAGGTGCTGGCTCACACCTGGTGGATGGGACCGGTTGCGGGGGTGAATGGAGAGGGCTGGGCTGGGCCAAGGATGGGCACCCCAGGGGATTCGTGTCGGTCGCCTGTGTGATCGCCGTCTGTGCCCGCTGTTCTTTGCCAAGTCTGGAATTCTTGGTAATAACTCCTGGCGGCTAGAATGTGTTTGCAGAGCCTCCAATTGCCTCTTTGGGACAGAAGGTTGTTTTCCCAAGCAGTGCGTTTGTAATGGCTGCGTTTGGGTTGTTTGCATTTGATCTGCCTAAAATTATATAGTTAGATATTCAGACATATATATCTAACTTAGATGGATGTATATGCCTCACATGATTTTTTAGAATGCAGATTGAGCTGGTCTTATTTTGCAAAGCCATTCGAGAATACAGTTTTCGAGGGAGGAAAATGACGTCTGGCGATCAATTAACAGATCAAAAAATCTGCAGGTGGTCGCGGGGCTAACACTACATACAGGAAAAATTAGCATTTTCTCAAAAGAGTTTCAAATGCCCTTTGTGCTAAACTGGATTACAAACATCGACGATTAGGATTCCCAAGTTTCGAATTACTCCTATTTCCAATTACTCACCAAATGACCCAGGCTGGCTAGAAGGATTTTGAGGTTAGTTAACGTTTCAGGCCAGCTTTCTACGTTAGACTTCATCTGGGTTTCCCATAGGGAGAGAAGCTACAATTTGCCAAACAGCTCCTTTTGTTGAATACACATGTTGCAGTGCACAAGCAAATGATACTTTGTCGTTCCTGCTGCTGTTGGTGAGTTTCCTCCTGGGCTGTGGGTTGGGGAACCATCTTGGGAGGCAGAAGGCAATTAGCATTTCCCTTTTTTAAAATGTGAAGTGTTACGTTGATGCCTAGGAAGTCAGGTTTTAGAATGGGATCCGCATTCCAGTGTGGCTGTGTGATGGCTGTGTGACTTTCAGCTGTGTAACCTTGAAGCTAGCTTGGTGTTTTTTTTTTTTTTTCTCTGAGTTTTTGGGTTCCTCCTCTATATAGTGGTGATAAAATGCCCTGTTTAGATAATTTCAACTATAGAAGGGCTACTGTGAATTGGGAATGTGATCAGTACTAATTTTGTTCAAAATACCAAAATGTTTTTATTTGTGTTTATTGTGTCAAGATGGTGTTGAGCTGCCAGTTGAGGCAATGTAGCAGAAACGGCAGTGTGCTGCCTGCCAGACACCAGGCTGGGGACTTCGGTGCGCTATCTTTAATTCAAGAAATTAAAGACCAAAATTGATAGTCATATTTTTACTCATTTTAAATTGCGGCACCTGTTTGAAATGGCTTTGCCTGTGGTGTCTTGTCTTGCTTGATGTCCCATGGTGCCTTGTTCTACCTCGCCCCAGAGTTCAAGGAACTGATTTTTTTTTTTTTTAATAGCCTTAGGCCAGTTGGTGATGTGATGAGATTTTCTTTTCGGCATCTTTGACAAGGGAGCCATGATTGGTGCTTGGGCGGTTGGGTTTGGTGGCTTCTCCTCTGCCATCTTAAATGTTGGGATGTGTCTTCACATGGTTTAGATGAAGAGGTCCCAGAAACAAAACAATGTTGGAGTTTGGTTGGCTTTTCTGGGTTGTACTACCCTGGAAAAATGAATGGCGAAAAGAGTTCCAGAAGTTCTCTCTTCCTCATCACCTTTAGCCTACAGTACTTTTGACTATTTTTTTTTAAATGTCTAAACATTTTTAAAAGCCACTAAATCCAGATAAGAACTGCATCGCCAATCACCGCAATCCCCCCCAATCCCCGCCCCAATGAATTGTATGTCTGTGTCAGGTTTTGTTCAGGGGGACTCTGGAGACAGGCGACAAAAACCCCTGCCCTGATGGAGTTTACAAACTTGCCTGATCTCTAGTTGGGGCAGAGTGGGACACTTCCCTAACCTTGGAAGTAAAATGAGGTCACATGCCTTAGTGCCTAGGAAACTTGCTTTGAGCCATTTACTCTTTTTTTCCTCTCCAGCAGAATCCCTGAGTTTTGGTTCAAGGCTGTTTGAAACTTTGCCTTTTTTAGATCTTAACTAGGTAGAAACTTAAAGTCTAATTTGCCTTCTATGACTTGAGTTGAAGGCTTTTTGACTGCCAAAATTAAACTGCTAAAGAGGCACTTTTCTTTAAACTGGTTAAATACTTAAGAAGGCACATAATTTCCTTTTGTTTTTTGGTAAGCAATTATCCTGGGGGTGGGGGAGGGTAGAAGATGTTGTGTGCTTTAGATAATCTAGTCATTGTAGTTCTTTAAATGTAGGAATGAAAAAAAGATAAGCTTGAGTCATAATGCTTTTATCAAGATATACAGGTTTTACTTTTTAAGCATTTCAGTGTCTCCAGATTTTGATTGGTCACTAGTAGATGAACTTTCTTCCTATACAATAGTAAGAGTATTTTCTATCCATTTGGCAGTGATTGAATCTAAGACCCCTGCTGGGTTTACTGCATTCTTCCAACTTATTGGATAACTAGATGCTGCAAGATAACATTCCTAAAATTCGGGGTGGGGGTGGGGTGGAGAAATGGAAGAACGAGTTGCTGTGTAATCCCTCTGAACTTTGCTTTTTTTCCTTTGGGGTTAACTTAAGCATGTCCAGCAATTGTTCATAACAGAATCTTCTTACTCCTTGGCAAATACAGTTTCGGTATTTACCAGTGGCGGCCTGGATGTAGAAGCACTTTTTACTGCACAAGCAAACAGAGCTGCTCCTGTTTTAAGACTCAAGTGGGATGTTGCTGGTGGAGGCTACAGAAGAGGCGAGCTTGTGTATACAGCAAAGGCAAGCTGGTATTCAGGCTGTAAATCACTCTTGGGAACTGCTAGATCCTTCTAGGGGAGGGAGCTTAACCTTTTTTATGCCATAGATCCTTTCTCAGTGTAATGTATAAAATACATAGACGACCAAGGAAATAAATTACATTGAAATATAGTCATCAAAAATGAAAACATTTTTCACTTAGTAATATCAGCTACTTTATTAATACAATAAATAACAAGATCTAGTAGTCCATCAGATAACAAGAATTTCCAAGTCGTAACAACTTGTAACACTATATGAAAATATCGGCCGGGCGCGGTGGCTCAAGCCTGTAAACCCAGCACTTTGGGAGGCCGAGACGGGCGGATCACGAGGTCAGGAGATCGAGACCATCCTGGCTAACACGGTGAAACCCCGTCTCTACTAAAAAATACAAAAACTAGCCGGGCGAGGTGGCGGGCGCCTGTAGTCCCAGCTACTCAGGAGGCTGAGGCAGGAGAATGGCGTAAACCCGGGAGGCGGAGCTTGCAGTGAGCTGAGATCCGGCCTCTGCACTCCAGTCCGGGCGACAGAGCGAGACTCCGCCTCAAAAAAAAAAAAAAAAAGAAAATATCTGTGGTCTCCACTGATGACAAAGTCACAAGTTCTTTTTTTTTTTTTTTTTGAGACGAAGGAGTCTCGCTCTGTCGCCCAGGCTGGAGTGCAGTGGCCGGATCTCAGCTCACTGCAAGCTCCGCCTCCCGGGTTCACGCCATTCTCCTGCCTCAGCCTCCCGAGTAGCTGGGGCTACAGGCGCCCGCCTCCTCGCCCGGCTAGTTTTTTGTATTTTTTAGTAGAGACGGGGTTTCACCGTGTTAGCCAGGATGGTCTCGATCTCCTGACCTCGTGATCCGCCCGTCTCGGCCTCCCAAAGTGCTGGGATTACAGGTTTGAGCCACCGCGCCCGGCCACAAGTTCTATTAATACCACTGTGGTATGTTCCTTATATTCATCATTGAACGAAATGTTGAATTTTAGTTCAGCTAAGTGAAAATTAGTATTTTTTTCTTATCTAATTTCATAGACCCCCTGTTTAAAAATGCCTCTGTTAAACAGAACATGTATATTTTCATGTGATATTTTCACATGAAATACATATTTTCACATGTGATACATTTCAAGTGATATTTTCACCGATGCTATGAAAACATTTTATTGATATTACAGTGGTTTGTGACCTTCCAAAGGACATAAATGTATATAATATGTTTGTGGTATTAGAACTTTATAAGGGGGGAGCTATTAGGGAAAAATAACTTAAAAGCCTCCATAGAGGGGCAAGATGAAAAAGTTTCTCCCATAGAGAGGAGAGACTCTGCTCTAGAAGAAACCATTATGAATTGGGGCACTCATTTTAGTGCCGTTAAATAGTATTTAAGTCGCCTCTATCTTCTAACTAGCAAGCAGTGTGTCATCTTGAGCCACTTAGTTCTGAGCCTGTTTTCCACATCTGCAAAATAGAAACAAAGGAGCTTGTTTGATTATGTGGCTATGAAGATAAGTGACTGGGCTGGGCGTGGTGGCTCAGGCTTGTCATCCCAGCACTTTGGGAGTCCGAGGCGGGCGGATCACGAGGACAGCAGATCGAGACCATCCTGGCTAACCCGGTGAAACCCCGTCTCTACTAAAAATACAAAAAATTAGCCGGGCGTGGTAGTGGGCGCCTGTAGTTCCAGCTACTTGGGAGGCTGAGGCAGGAGAATGGCGTGAACCTGGGAGGCGGAGCTTGCAGTGAGCCCAGAACGCGCCACTGCACTCCAGCCTGGGCGACAGAGCGTGACTCCGTCTCAAAAAAGTGACTTAAGGCAAGGGTGTCTCATCTTTTGGCTTCTCTGGGCCACATTAGAAGAATTATTATCTTGGGCCACACATAAAAGACACGGACACTAATGATAGCTGATGAGCTTAAAACAAATAGTAAAACTATCTTAAGTTTTAAGAAAGTTCATGAATTTGGCCGGGCGCGGTGGCTCAAGCCTGTAATCCCAGCACTTTGAGAGGCCGAGACGGGCGGATCACGAGGTCAGGAGATCGAGACCATCCTGGCTAACACGGTGAAACCCCGTATCTACTAAAAAATCCAAAAAAAAAAAAAAAAAAACTAGCCGGGCGAGGTGGCGGGCGCCTGTAGTCCCAGCTACTCAGGAGGCTGAGGCAGGAGAATGGCTTGAACCCGGGAGGCGGAGCTTGCAGTGAGTTGAGATTGGCCACTGCACTCCAGCCTGGGCGACAGAGCGAGACTCCGTCTCAAAAAAAAAAAAAAAAAAAAAAAAGAAAGTTTATGAATTTGTGTTGGGTTGAATTCAAAGCTGGCCTGGACCTGGGCTGGACAAGCTTGCCTTAAGGTGTAAGAGTATGAAGTATGTTGTTGTTCTTGCTTGGAGAGGTTGGTGGTGGTTAGCTTTTGGCCTCTAAAAAGCAGAATGGAGTGGTTAATGTTTTTGCATGGGCTTTATTGAAGGTTTTTTTTTTGTTTTTGTTTTTGTTTTTTTTGAGAGACAGTCTTGCTCTGTTGCCCTGGCTGGAGTGCAGTGGCGCAATCTTGGCTCACTGCAACCTCCGCCTCCTGGGTCCCAGTTCAAGCAATTCTCCCAACTCAGCCTCCCGAGTAGCTGGGGTTACAGGGATGCGCACGCCATCACGCCTGGCTGACTTTTCTATTTTTAGTAGAGACAGCGTTTCACCACGTTGGCCAGGCTGGTCTCAAACTCCTGAACCCAAGTGATCCACCCACCTTGACTTCCAAAGTGCTGGGATTACAGGTGTGAGTCACTGTGCCCAGCCTTGGTCTCCTTTATTTCTGGAGGCTATAAAGCGTTCGCTTTTTCTGCACCCTAATTTATTTAACCAAAATCTTACTGACGACCAAGGTGCATCCATTTTTGTTGCTGTTTGTTAACATGAGAAATGCTGCAAGGAATATCCTTGAAGTACATCGAGGAAATTTCTAAAACAGGAATTGCTGGGTCAAAGGAAAATTGTACTAAAATGAAGATGTTGCCAGATGACTTGCTGAAAGAGCTGGATCTGTCTACACACTCCTACCAGTAATATGTATTTCCTTCCCTCAGAAGAGAAATTGTTTTAAAAAGTTTCACTTAACATTCTTGACACATAATTGTCAAAATTGCTTTTCTAGAAAGATTGTGCCACCTAACACTCCCACTTAGTGCTGGTTTCCAGCCTTGGGAAATCATACAGATAGATACTATTTATCTGAGAGTTGGTGGTTCCCAGATAAATAGTTGCCAGGGTTCTGGGAATTGACAAGCATTTTTATCTTGATCATTGCAATGAGGCAGATTCGCAGCGGTATTGGGGCTTAAGGAGAGTTTGTGCTGGTATCTGCAACTGGAACTCTACCTGGAAGTAGCAGCATTGCACTGCATCCTAACACTTTCAGAGCAACTTCTGGAAGTCCTAGAACTAAGACAGGAATGGGTGGTCTACTCCCACCCCTTCCTAACCAAGGCAACCTCCCAGGCTCTCCTGTCCCACCTTAACATCTCTGAGAGGAAAGAGAGTTGCAGTAAGACAGAAGATACATGATCAGAGGGGTACAAATGAAGGGTTCCAATAGAGGGTGTGAGAACTGCATGTCTGGGGTTTAATACTGGCTCTGCCGTTTACTTGACATGTTTCCTTGGGCAAGTTCATGTCCTCTGTGCCTCAGTTTCCCCTTCTGTCAAATAGGGTAATAGTTTCTATTTCAGAGTTGTTAATATAATAACATACATTGTTTAGAATCATACCTGGCCACATACAAAGTAAGTGCTCAAAAGTTATCTGTCAATAACTTTTGTTATGTTGCACAAGTCACATTATTTCTTAGAGTCTCTGTTTTTCACATCTTTATTTTTTCATTGTTTATTTATTTTTGAGATGAAGTTTCGCTCTTGTTGCCCAGGTTGGAGTTCAACGGCGCAGTCTCAGCTCACTGCAACCTCTGCCTCCTGGGTTCAAGCGATTCTCCTGTCTCAGCCTCCTGAGTAGCTAGGATTACAGGCATTCGCCACCATGCTGGGCTAAGTTTGTATTTTTAGTAGAAATGGAGTTTCACCATGTTGATCAGGCTGGTTTTGAACTCCCGGCCTCAGCTGATCGCCTACCTCGGCCTCCCAAAGTACTGGGATCACAGGTGTGAGCCACTGCGCCTGGCCTTTTTCTCATCTTTAAATGGAGCTGATATTTAATAGGATTGAATGATTACAGTGTGGGCATCTGTGGGTACAAAATCTGAATTATAGGAAGATAATGGGACTCATCTTTTTACCATTGGGCCCCCAACCCCTGCTTTGCACACAGTAGGAGGTCAGTATTGTGGAATGAGAGGCATTACATTGTTTTATTGTAAGGCATTGTTCTCCTCAGTCCTGGTTGAATCAGTAAAACCAGGCATCTAATCATCTAATCACGAGATTGTCATCTCGTGATTATGCGTGCTCAGTAGGCATTCTTAGGGATGAACCCATTTGCCTACCAATAACAGGTAGTTATTGGTAGGCAAGGCCAGGTTGGCCCTGGCCAGCTTTCTTAACTCTGGCAGGCCAGACCTGCCCATGGCTCTTGTCTCTTCCCCTGACCCACCCCCAGCCTACACATACCTTGCAAGACTTCATATTGTGACCCAGTCTGAAATAAGTAAAGATTAAACCAGTTTGTTAAGGCCATGCTTCAAGATCAGTCCTTCCTGGAAACCCATTGGTGGACTGTGCTGTCAAAAGTCCATGGATTTGGCTGGATGCAGTGGCTCATGCCTGTAATCCCAGCACTTTGGGAGGCTGAGGCAGACAGATCACTTGAACCCAGGAGTTCAAGACCAGCCTGGCCAACATGGTGAAACCTCATCTCTACTAAAAATACAAAAATTAGCCAGGCTTGATGGCGGGCGCCTGTAATCCCAGCTTCCCAGGAGACTGAGGCATGAGAATAGCTTGAATCCAGGAGGTGGAGGTTACAGTGAGCCAAGATTGGGCCACTGCACTCCAGCACTTCCTGGCATTTTCCTTGTGCATTTGTACTTTTTTTGTTTGTTTTGTTTTTAGACAGGGTCTCACTCTGTCACCCAGGCTGGAGTGGCTTGACTTCCCAGGCTCAAGTGATTCTCCTGCCTCAGCCTCCTGAGTAGCTTGAACTATACATGGACACCGCCATGGTCACCTGTTTTTATCTTCTTATTTTTTTGTAGAGACAGGGTCTCATTGTGTTGCTGGTTTCGAACTCCTGGCCTCTCAAAAGTGGCCTCAAAGTGCGGGGATGACTGGTGTGAGCCACTGCACCCAGCCACGTTTGTACATTTCAAACACAGGTTTTGTTTTAAGCAAAATGGTCATGTTGTACATATTGTTGCGCAACCCATTTCTTTCACTTAATTTCTATGGCATACAGAAATTCTGCATACTTCTTACGCTGTGGGTGGGTGGGCAAAAATTTACTTCTTTGCTGCTATGAATGTTTCTGACAAAACAAACAAAAAACCCTAGATCATTGTAGGCTTGTGTGAATGTCTTCTGTGGTTTAGATTCATAGGCTCAGCTGCTGGGTCTGAGGCATGCCTGTCTTTGTCCTGTGGCCCCAAGCTCCATTGATATCTTGGTGATGGGGTATACCTGAGAGGACAGCGGGGAGGTGAGAACAATGAAGTAGTCTTCGCCAGGCGTCTTGTGTAAAGGACCCCAGCATCTGGCTAAAACGTAGTCCCAAGTTCGGAGTTGCAATGTGTAGGCTGGCACTAACCCTAAAGTAAATAAGCCCCAGTTACAAAAGAAATTCAGGGATCAGCGTGTTTTTTGTTTTTTTTGAGACAGAGTCTCAAAAAAAAGTCTGTTGCCCAGGCTGGAGTGCAATGGCGCCATCTCGGTTCACTGCAACCTCCGCCTCCTGAGTTCAAGCAATTCTTGTGCCTCAGCCTCCCGAGTAGCTGGGATTACAGGAGTCCACCACCATGACTGGCTGATTTTTCTGTTTTTAGTAGAGACAGGGTCTCACTGTGTTGACCAGACTGGTCTCAAATTCCCAACCTCAGGTGATCTGCCCACCTTAGCCTCTCAAAGTGCTGTGATGATAGACGCGAGCCACCGTGCCCAGCTCCCCCCATATCTTTTACTTGGGCAGAGTCCTTAGCTTTTTCTGTCTTGTTATAGGTGCTCCAGTGAACCACCCGGGGAATGACGAGGTGGCAAGTGAGGATGAAGCCACAGTAAAGCGGCTTCGTCGGGAGGAGACACACGTCTGTGAGAAATGCTGTGCAGAGTTCTTCAGCGTCTCTGAGTTCCTGGAACATAAGAAAAATTGCACTAAAAATCCACCTGTCCTCATCATGAATGACAGCGAGGGGCCGGTGCCTTCAGAAGACTTCTCCAGAGCTGTACTGAGCCACCAGCCCGCCAGTCCCAGTAGTAAGGACGGTCACAGGGAGAATGGCGGCAGCTCAGAGGACATGAAGGAGAAGCCGGGCGCGGAGTCTGTGGTGTACCTAAAGACAGAGACAGCCCTGCCACCCACCCCCCAGGACATAAGCTATTTAGCCAAAGGCAAAGTGGCCAACACTAACGTGACCTTGCAGGCACTACGGGGCACCAAGGTGGCGGTGAATCAGCGGAGCGCGGATGCACTCCCTGCCCCCGTGCCTGGCGCCAACAGCATCCCGTGGGTCCTCGAGCAGATCTTGTGTCTGCAGCAGCAGCAGCTACAGCAGATCCAGCTCACCGAGCAGAT
The DNA here is from genome assembly GCF_007565055.1 of Rhinopithecus roxellana. Lineage (NCBI taxonomy): Eukaryota > Metazoa > Chordata > Mammalia > Primates > Cercopithecidae > Rhinopithecus > Rhinopithecus roxellana. Next base: position 130,384,509 of record NC_044561.1, on the reverse strand, counting down.
CCGCATCCAGGTGAACATGTGGGCCTCCCACGCCCTCCACTCGAGTGGGGCAGGGGCTGACACTCTGAAGACCTTGGGCAGCCACATGTCTCAGCAGGTTTCTGCAGCTGTGGCTTTGCTCAGCCAGAAAGCTGGAAGCCAAGGTCTGTCTCTGGATGCCTTGAAACAAGCCAAGCTACCTCATGCCAACATCCCTTCTGCCACCAGCTCCCTGTCCCCAGGGCTGGCGCCCTTCGCTCTGAAGCCGGATGGGACCCGGGTGCTCCCGAACGTCATGTCCCGCCTCCCGAGCGCTTTGCTTCCTCAGGCCCCGGGCTCGGTGCTCTTCCAGAGCCCTTTCTCCACTGTGACGCTAGACACATCCAAGAAAGGGAAGGGGAAGCCCCCGAACATCTCTGCGGTGGATGTCAAACCCAAAGACGAGGCGGTCCTCTACAAGCACAAGTGTAAGTACTGTAGCAAGGTTTTTGGGACTGATAGCTCCTTGCAGATCCACCTTCGCTCCCACACTGGAGAGAGACCCTTCGTGTGCTCTGTCTGTGGTCATCGCTTCACCACCAAGGGCAACCTCAAGGTGCACTTTCACCGACATCCCCAGGTGAAGGCAAACCCCCAGCTGTTTGCCGAGTTCCAGGACAAAGTGGCGGCCGGCAATGGCATCCCCTGTGCACTCTCTGTACCTGACCCCATAGATGAATCGAGTCTTTCCTTAGACACCAAACCTGTCCTTGTAACCACCTCTGTAGGGCTACCTCAGAATCTGTCTTCGGGGACTAATCCCAAGGACCTCACGGGTGGCCCCTTGCCCGGTGACCTGCAGCCTGGGCCTTCTCCAGAAAGTGAGGGTGGACCCACACTCCCTGGGGTGGGACCAAACCATAATTCCCCAAGGGCTGGTGGCTTCCAAGGGAGTGGGACCCCTGAGCCAGGGTCAGAGACTCTGAAATTGCAGCAGCTGGTGGAGAACATTGACAAGGCCACCACTGATCCCAACGAATGTCTCATTTGCCACCGAGTCTTAAGCTGCCAGAGCTCCCTCAAGATGCATTATCGCACCCACACCGGGGAGAGACCGTTCCAGTGTAAGATCTGTGGCCGAGCCTTTTCTACCAAAGGTAACCTGAAGACACACCTCGGGGTTCACCGAACCAACACGTCCATTAAGACGCAGCATTCATGCCCCATCTGCCAGAAGAAGTTCACCAACGCCGTGATGCTGCAGCAGCATATTCGGATGCACATGGGCGGTCAGATTCCCAATACACCCCTGCCAGAGAATCCCTGTGACTTTCCGGGTTCTGAGCCAATGACGGTGGGTGAGAATGGCAGCACTGGCGCCATCTGCCATGATGATGTCATCGAAAGCATCGATTTAGAGGAAGTCAGCTCCCAGGAGGCTCCCAGCAGCTCCTCGAAGGTCCCCACGCCTCTTCCCAGCATCCACTCGGCATCACCCACGCTAGGGTTTGCCATGATGGCTTCCTTAGATGCCCCAGGGAAAGTGGGTCCTGCCCCTTTTAACCTGCAGCGCCAGGGCAGCAGAGAAAATGGTTCCGTGGAGAGCGATGGCTTGACCAACGACTCGTCCTCGCTGATGGGAGACCAGGAGTATCAGAGCCGAAGCCCAGACATCTTGGAAACCACATCCTTCCAGGCACTCTCCCCAGCCAATAGTCAAGCCGAAAGCATCAAGTCAAAGTCTCCCGATGCTGGGAGCAAAGCAGAGAGCTCCGAGAACAGCCGCACTGAGATGGAAGGTGATAGAGCTTTGGATTTAACTTATGTCCATTTTGGGCTCAAGGTCATCAAAAAGGAACCTGGGTTGAACTTTACAAACGGAGAGTATGACTTGAAGCAGCCCCTTCTATAGGGCAATTAGCTTTTCTGTGCTTCTGGGTAGAGGGCAATAGTAACTGCCTCTATCCTAGTAACGAACATGCTTTTTATTTATGGTGGTCAATGCAAAATGGGTATGGACAGCATACCTTTTTTGTTGGTTTTTATTTTTGTCTTTGAGCCCCTTGGGACATAGGGGTAGTCTTTCTGTTTTGTTAAATTTTTTTTCTTTTTGTTTCTCCACACTGATTCTGTATACGGGTGTCTTAAGGGTATGTTTGAGGAAGTGGCCACTGCTTTTTGACCACTGAAATAAGCCGTGGTTCCCTGACTCTGAGGCCCCACTGCCTGATGTAATATTCACAAATTAACCACTCTTGAAGCAGGGAAAGACGAACCCATTTTAAATGCACGTATCTACTGAGAGGTGACTGTTGATGTCATTAATGGTAAAATAAGGGAAAAGCTGTATCATAGAATCAAAGAAAGATGGTGTCTGGGCATATACTTTAAAGGTAGTTTCTTATGTAGAAATTTGAACTTAAATTAGATATGTGTTTATATGTTGCCCATACCTTAAAAAAAAAACCCAAAGTGGTACCTTTTCCCAAGCATTCAGGCTTTCTTCTTTGTGCAGATAAACAATTCAAAGGAAGGTGTTAATTTCTGTTAAGGTGCTTTCAAGGTGTTAATTTCTTACAAAGCCAGCTCCAGACTCTCAAACTAGCAGGCAGTTATCTTTAAAGATCTCTTTTGCTTTGAAGAGAAAGAATGAATGTTGGATGATAAAGGTCTGGCTTTTTCCCCCTCTGTGTACTAGGTCGGAGCAGTGTCCCTTCCACGTTTATCCGAGCCCAGCCGACCTATGTCAAGGTTGAAGTTCCTGGCACGTTTGTGGGACCCTCGACACTGTCCCCAGGGATGACCCCTTTGTTAGCAGCCCAGCCACGCCGACAGGCCAAGCAACATGGCTGCACACGGTGTGGGAAGAACTTCTCGTCTGCTAGCGCTCTTCAGATCCACGAGCGGACTCACACTGGAGAGAAGCCTTTTGTGTGCAACATTTGTGGGCGAGCTTTTACCACCAAAGGCAACTTAAAGGTGGGTTTGTGTGGCTTTCAGCAGGATGGGGGCTGGGCGTCGACTGGCTTCTCCTTACTGGCACCATCCGTGATGAGTTCTTCCATCCTTCCATTCCTCCTTTGGGAGGCCGAGGTGGGAGGATTGCTTGAGTCCAGGAGTTTGAGACCAGCCTGGGCAACATAGGGAGACAATGTCTTTACAAACAAAACAAAAATTAGTTGGGTGTGGTGTTGCATGCTTGGGTCCCAGCTAACTGGGAGGCTGAGCGGGGAGGAGGTAACATAAGGAGACCCCGTCACTACAAAATAAAAATTAGCTGGGCACAGTGGCATGCGCCTGTAGGCCCAGCTACTTGGGAGGCTGAAGTGGGAGGATCGCTTGAACCTGGGATGTCGAGGGTGCTGTGAGCTGTGATCACACCACTGCACTCTAGCCTGGGCAAGAGAGTAAGACCCTGTCTCTTCCAGCACTTTGGGAGGTAGTGGTGGGAGGATCACTTGACCCCAGCAGTTGAAGACCAGCCTGGGCAACATAGCAAGATGCCATCTCTACAAAAATTAAATTCATATAAATAAAAAAAAAAAGAAGCTGAAAAGGATTTCAGAACTTGAAAGCCAGGCAGAAAAAATAATTAAGGAAAGCAGCCAGATGCTAGTAAGGTCCCTTCTGTAGCAGAAGCCTTGCCTACCACCCTAGATTAAATAGCATCCTATTTCCACCATGGCCTGCTGTAGCTTTCCCAGCCAGATACGTTTTTCTCTGTAGCAATTATGAGACATTGATGTTCTATATATTTAGATGTCAACTGCATCAGAGTATGGTCTGTTTTGCTCTGTCACCCAGACTGGAGTGCAATGGCGCAATCTCGGCTCATTGCAACCCTCTGCCTCCCGAGTTCAAGCAATTATCCTGCCTCAGCCTCCCGACTAGCTGGAATTACAGGCACCCGCCATCATGCCCAGCTAATTTTTATATATTTTTAGTAGAGATGGGGTTTCACCATGTTGGCCAGGCTCGTCTCGAACTCCTGACCTCAGGTGATCTGCCCGCCTCGGCCTCCCTAAGTACTGGGATTACAGGCGTGAGCCACCGTGCCCTGCCCACAAATTGTTTTTAACTGAAATTTTTACTTAAATAAGTATAGATTTTCACTGGACTTTTGAAAAGTAATACAGAGACGTCCTTGTATGCTTTGCCCAGTTTTCCCCATTGGTAGCACTTTGCAAAACTGTAGTATCACATTGTAGCATAATTGGGATATTGACTTTGTTACAATCAGCATATTCAGATTTTCCCGTTTTACTTCTACTTAGGTGTGCATGTTGTGTACTCTAGTTTTATTACCTGTGTAGGTTTGTGCATTTTAAAAATGTGAACTCTAGGCTGGGTGTATAACCCCATCTTGGTTGCTCTGGGGAGGAATGTTCGTTAGGTGATATAAGAAATCTGATTTTCTAAATATAAAGTGCAGACAGTCCCTGACTTAAGATGGTTTGATTTACAATGGTACAAAAGTGAGATGCATTCAATAGAGATCAGACTTTAGGTACCCATACAACCATTCTGTTTCTAGTTTTCAGTACAGTATTCAATCACATGAGCTATGAGCTAATTTTTTTTTTTTTTTTTTTTTTTTTGAGACGGGGTCTTGCTCTGTCACCCAGGCTGGAGTGCAGTGGCATGATCTTGGCTCACTGCAACCTTCGCCTCCTAGGTTCAAGTGATTCTCGTGCCTCAGCCTCCCGAGTAGCTGGAATTACAGGCATGTGCCACCATGCCCGGCTAATTTTTATATTTTTAATAGACAGGGCTTCACCATGTTGGCCAGGCTGGTCTTGGACTCCTGACCTCAAGTGATCTGCCCATCTTGGCATCCCAAAGTGCTGGGATTACAGGCTTGAGCCACTGTGCCCTGCCTACATGAGCTATTTCAATGCTTTATTGTAAAACAGTCTTTGCATTAGATGATTTTGCCTGACTGTAAGCTAATGCAAATGTTCTGAGCATGTTTGAGGTAGGCTAAACTGAGCTATGATGTTTGGCTGGTTAGATGTATTACATGCATTTTAGACTAAGAATATTTTCTACTTACAGTGAGTTTATCCGGGCATAACCCCACTGTAAGTCAAGGATCATCTATATGTTAAAACACTGGGTAGAATGAAATCCATATGCAGATTGATTCTTGGCTTGCCAGTGAGCTTCAAATCTCTATTTTGAAAAAAACCTTTCTGTCCTGTTCCCGTAGGTTCACTACATGACACACGGGGCCAACAATAACTCAGCCCGCCGTGGAAGGAAGTTGGCCATCGAGAACACCATGGCTCTGTTAGGTACGGACAGAAAAAGAGTCTCAGAAATCTTTCCCAAGGAAATCCTGGCCCCTTCGGTGAACGTGGACCCTGTTGTGTGGAACCAGTATACCAGCATGCTCAATGGCGGTCTAGCCGTGAAGACCAATGAGATCTCTGTGATCCAGAGTGGAGGGGTTCCTACCCTCCCTGTTTCCTTGGGAGCCACCTCCGTTGTGAGTAACGCCACTGTCTCCAAGATGGATGGCTCCCAATCGAGTATCAGTGCCGATGTGGAAAAACCAAGTGCTACTGACGGCGTTCCCAAACACCAGTTTCCTCACTTCCTGGAAGAAAACAAGATTGCGGTCAGCTAAGCAAGGGAGAACTTGCGTGCAAGGAGCAATGCAGACACAGTGAAATCTCTAGAATCTGCTTTGTTTTGTAAGAACTCATCTCCTCCTGTTTTCTTTTTCTTACTGATATGCAAATGATGTTTACGATGGTTGTGACCACAACCTCAGGCAAGTCCTACAATCACAATTGTTGCTATGCTGCTTTGCAAAAAGTTGAAAAAATAAAAAAATTCATACCAAAACAAATACAGACTGTTGTTTTTTGAGATGGAGTCTCACTTTATCACCCAGGCTGGAGTGCAGTGTATTGATCTTGGCTCACTGCAACCTCCCCTTCCTGGGTTCAAGTGATTCTCCTGCCTTAGTCTCCCGAGTAGCTGGAATTATAGGCGCATGCCACCACGCCTGGCTCATTTTTGTATTTTGAGTAGAGACGGGGTTTCACCATGTTGGTCAGGCTGGTCTCGAACTCCTGACCTTGTGATCCACCCGTCTTGGCCTCCCAAAGTGCTGGGATTACAGGTGTGAGCTACCATGCCTGGCACTTTTTTTTTTTCAATTTTGGAAAGAAGCGGGTCTTGCAAAGTAGCTTTGTTACTTGTAACAGATGTATGCATAGAACCTTTGTGCAACCTAGAATGACTTTTTCCAAAGACTTACCTATTTCAAGGTAGAATCGTTGGAACTTACTGAACAACAGTGGAAAAGACAGCTACACAGCCTAATTGAGGGGAGAGGGGTACTGTATACTTATATGGTAACTGGACGCGGGTAAAAGGACAAGGTCTGTCATCTCTTTAGGGACCTGTTTTATATGCCCCAATCCTGTCCCCATCTTGTTTTTTTTTTGAATGTACTTAAAAAAGGAACAACAACAAACTAGGGTTGTAGAATTATAAAATTGCTTCAACCTTAGAACCTTAAGTAGGAGGCCCTCAAATGGACTTACGTTAGTCCTTAGGGAGTCAATGTGTGTGTTGCTGCTTATTTAAATAAAGTTCAGTTGGAGCCCCGAGAGTGCCAATGTTTTCCCCACACCTCTTAGATGCCTTCCTCTTCCCGAACCTCAGAAGAGGTGGGCACCTGAGCGGGGAATCTCAGGTGACTTAGTTTGCCAGTGCCTACTCTATTGAAGAACTGGGTTTTCATGCTCGAGAAGAAACTCGTGGAAGGGCGTGTTTCCCATCACAGGTTCACATACTGATTGTTTTTGTTGAATTTCCTTGGTGCGACTTATGCCAAGTAATTATGAAGATTTTTTGTTTTGTTTGTTTTCTTGCTGAATATTTCATGAAGGCTACAAAGTTAGAACAGGCAAGTCCTGGGTGTGAAAGCTTTAATTTATCTACCTCATTTATTTTTTATTTTTTGTAGCCATAGTGTCTGTTTTCCTGTTTTAAGACCGCTAAAGTATTCCCAGGCCCTGTCTAAGACCTAAGAGTTGATGTATTGGTGGGAAGAGGTGAACGTTCAAGATGATTTTGTGATGCCTTTTTTTTTGTAGTTTCCTTTTGTATACATGATATTGAGCAAACGAAACATTGCTCTTGGTTTAACAAGAAGGGAGAAAGAAAGAAAAAGAACTAACTGCTGGGAGAAAAGTCTTTCCCCTCTCTGTGGAGGGTCCTGACGGAAATATGCATCCAAGACGAATAGCCAAAGTGTTATCTCTTCATCGTTGCACCTGACTTTAGGATCCCGCCCCCCCCCCCTTTTTTTTTTTTTTTTGCCAAGTTGTGCCTTTCCTTCTGGAATTGTAAGTGAACACGAGAATAGTACCTGTTTACACTGTGAAGTGGATATTGTTACAGAAAACACACCGGTGGCTTTCTCACTGTTGAGCTAATAATGCCTTGTGAATGTATGATCCACGGAGAAACCCCTGTAGTTGTACCTGCTGATGCTGTCTGTCTGTTGGAAAATAAATTTTGAATGTTTTTTTTTTTTCTCACCCAGGTGTATATGGGAGTTTTTCTGGTACTTTCTGTTCTATACCTGAGACTCTTTACTTGACAATCACTTCCAGCTGCCTTGTGACACTCTTGTTCCTATAGTCAAAAAGATGCAGATGTGGTTATGTCCATGCTTGCCTCACTTTTCTTTTCTTTCTTTCTTTTTTTTTTTTTTTTGACAGTTTCCCTCTCGTTTCCGCTGGAGGGCAATGGCATGATCTTGGCCCACTGTAATCTCCGCCTCCCGGGTTCAAGTGATTCTCCTGCCTTGGCCTCCCAGTAGCTGGGATTACAGGCATGCACCATCACGCCCGGCTAACTTTGTATTTTTACAAAGAGACGGGGTTTCACTATGTTGGTCAGGCTGTTCTGAAACTCCCGACCTGAGGTGAACCCGCCCACCTTGGCCTCCCAAAGTGCTGAGATTACAGGCGTGAGCCACCGTACCGTACCCGGCCTGTTTTTTCTTTTTTTAAGACGGGGTCTCACTCGTTCACCCAGGCTAGAGTGCAGTAGTATTACCTCAGCTTACTGCAGCCTTGACCTCCCAGGCTCAAGGGAGTGCAGTGGCTCGATCTTGGCTTACTGCATCCTCCGCCTCCCAGGTTCAAGCAATTATCCTGCCTCAGCCTCCTTACTTGGGATTACAGGTGCCTGCCACCACATCTGGCTAATTTTTATATTTTGAGTAGAGATGGGGTTTCAGCACGTTGGCCAGGCTGGTCTCAAACTCCTGGCCTCAAGTGATCCATCTGCCTCAGCTTCCCAAAGTGTTGTGATTGCAGGCACGAGCCACCTTGCCCAGCCTGTTTTCTCCCTTCTCACATACTTCAAACATCTTTCCAAGGTAAAACCCAATTCCGGTTAATCCTTTAACATACCTGCAATTACGTAACAATGATGTCTAGTCATCTATTGACAATACCGTTGGTGTTTACCCATAGACTTCCCTGTCACTCAGGCTGCAGTATAGTGGCATGATCACAGCTGACTGTGGCCTTGAGCTCCTGGACTCAAGTGATCCTCCCACCTCAGCCTGCAGAGTAGCAGGCACACACCATCACTCCCAGCTCATTTTTTTTTTGCAGAGATGGTCTCACCATGTTCCCCAGGCTGGCCTCAAGTGATCCACTGGCCTTGGTGTCTCAGAGTGCTGGGATTACAGGCATGAGCCACTGTGCCTGGCCTCGTGAGCTTTTTTATTTTGTTTTTGATTGCCTTTGGGGTATTTCTTTTCTTACACTTGAGTTCATTTCCAGGGTAAATTCCTGCTTGGGATATCTGGGGAAAAGATTATCACTGTTTTTGTGTGTGTTTGCTGTTTTCTGTAACACTGTGTGTGTGTGTGTGTGTGTGTGTGTGTGTGTGTGGGCGCACGCGCGCACCGTTCCTCTCGGCCTTAATCTTTGAAGTCAGTTCTAAAGGGTAGATTGTGATTGTACCTATGCAGGTAGATTATACCCACATAGTGTGGTCATAACTTTGTTATGTCAGTTACTGACCACATGTACAACAATGGTCTCATAAGATTGTAATACTAATTTTTACTCTACCTTTTCTGTGTTAAAATACGTTTATAGATCGGGCACGGTGGCTCACGCCTGTAATCCTAGCACTTTGGGAGACCGAGGTGAGCGAATTACCTGAGCTCAGGAGTTAGAGACCAGCCTGGGCAACACGGTAAAACCCCGTCTCTACTAAAATGCAAGAAAGTAGCCGGCGTGGTGGCGTGCGCCTGTAATCCCAACTACTCAGGAGACTGAGACAGGAGAATTGCTTGAACCCAGGAGGTGGAGGTTGCAGTGAACCAAGATCATGCCATTGTGCTCCAGCCTGGGTGACAGAGCGAGACTCTGTCTCAATACAAAAGAAAAAATAATTAAGTACCAATTAATCTTTTAACGTCCGCTTCCAGGTTCAAGTCATTCTCCTGCCTCAGCCTCCCGAATAGCTGGGATTGTAGGTGCACGCCACCATGCCCAGTTAATTTTTGTATTTTTAGTAGAGACAGAGTTTCACCATGTTGGTCAGGATGTTCTCAAACTCCCAACCTCAGATGACTCACCCGCCTTGGCTGCCCAAAGTGCTGAGATTACAGGCATGAGCCACCGTGCCAGGTCCAAGAAGACATCTTCCGTTTTGTTTTGTTTTGTTTTGTTTGAGAAGGAGTTTCGCTCTTATTGCCCAGGCTGGAATGCAGTGGTGCAATCTCAGCTCACTGCAACCTCCTCCTCCCAGGTTCAAGTGATTCTCCTGCCTCAGCCTCCCAAGTAGCTGGGATTACAGGTGCCCGCCACCATGTCCGGCTAATTTTTGTAATTTTAATAGAGACAGGGTTTCACCATGTTAGTCAGGCTGGTCTCGAACTCCTGACCTCAGGTGATCCACCCGCCTCAGCCTCCCAAAGTGCTGGGATTACGGGCGTGAGTCACTGCAGCCAGCCGACATCGTCCTCATATAAAAATGCAGCTGGGCACGGTGGCTCACACCTGTAATCCTGGCACTTTGGGAGGCTGAGGGGGGCAGGCACCTGAGGTCGGGAGTTCAAGACGAGCCTGACCATCATGGAGAAACCCCGTCTCTACTAAAAATACAAAATTAGCCGGGTGGTACATGCCTGTAATCCCAGCTACTCAGGAGACTGAGGCAGGAGAATCACTTGAACATGGGAGGCGGAGGTTATCGTGCCATTGCACTCCAGCCTGGGCAAAAAGAGCAAAACTCCGCCTCAAAGAAAAAAAAAAAAAACAAAGTAAGGCAGTAAATGCTGATGTAGAAGCTACAGCAAGTTATCCAGAAGATCTAGCTATAATAATTGAGGTAGCTACACTAACCAACAGATTTTCAATGCAGACAAGACAGTCTTCTATTGGAAGAAGATGCCATCTAGGACTTTCATAGAAAGGAAAAAACACCTTGCTTCAAAGGACAAGGTGACTCTTGTTAGGGGCTAATGCAGGTGGTGACCTTAAGCTGAGGCCATGCTCGTTTACCATTCTGAAGATCTTAGGGCCTTTAAGAATGATACTATTTCTACTCTGCATGTGCTCTGGAAATGGAATAACAAGGCCTGGATGACGACATAGCTCTTTTTGTTTTTGTTTTATTTTGAGACGGAGTCACCCAGGCTGGAGTGCAGTGGTGCGATCTTGGCTCACTGCAAACTGCCTCCCGGGTCCACGCCATTCTCCTGCCTCAGCCTCCTGAGTAGCTGGGACTACAGGTGCCTGCTACCACCCCTGGCTAATTTGTTTTTTTTGGTAGAGACAGGGTTTCACTGTGTCAGCCAGGATAGTCTCCTGATCTTGTGATCTGCCTGCCTCGGCCTCCCAAAGTGCTGGGATTATAGGCGTGAGCCACCACGCCCGGCCTTGTTTTTGTTTTGAGATGGAGTCTTGCTCTGTCACTCAGGCTGGAGTGCAGTGGCACTAGCTCAGTTCGCTGCAGCCTCTGTCTCCTGGGTTAAAGTGATTCTCTTGCCTCAGCCTCCTGAGTAGCTGGGATTATAGGCACCCGCTGCCTTTCGTATTTTTAGTAGAGATGGGGTTTCACCATGTTGGCCAGGCAGCTCTCAAACTCCCGACCTCAAGTGATCCACCCGCCTCGGCCTTCCAAAGTTCTGGGCTTTAAAAGCGTGAGCCACCACACCCAGCTTAGCATATCTGTTTATCGCATGATTTACTGAATATTTTACGCCCACTGTTGAGACCTACTGCACAGGAAAAAAAAAATAGATTTTTTTCAAAAATCACTGCTGCTCATTAACAATGCATCTAATGCATCTCTCAAGTACTCTGATGGAAGTGTACAAGGAGATTAATACTGTTTTTCATGCCTGTTAACACAACATTCATTTTGTCATTGGGATCAAGGAGTGGTTTTGTTACTTGTAAGGGGTCTGGATCCAGACCCTAAGAGAGGATTCTTGGATCTTGCGCAAGAAAGAATTCGGGATGAGTCTGTAAAGTGAAAGCAAGTTTATCAGGAAAGTAAAGGAATAAAAGAATGGCTAGTCCATAGACAGAGCAGCCCTGAGGGCAGCTGGTTCCCTATTTTTATGGTTATTTCTAATGATATGCTAAACAAGGGGTGGATTATTCATGCCTCCCCTTCTTAGACCATTTAGGGTAACTTCCTGATGTTGCCGCAGCATTTGTAAACTGTCATGGCACTGGTAGGAGTGTAGCAGTGAGGACAACCAGAGGTCACTCTTGTCACCATCTTGGTTTTGGTGGGTTTTAGCCGGCTTCTTTACTGCAACCTGTTTTATCACCAAGGTCTTTATGAGCTATATCTTGTGCTGACGTCCTATCTCCTGTGACTAAGAATGCCTTAACCTCCTGGGAATGTAGCCTAGTGGGTCTCAGCCTTATTTTACCCAGCTCCTATTCAAGATGGAGTGGCTCTGGTTCAAATGCCTCTGAGAGTTTCAACTTCCAGGTCTTACTATTTAAGAAATACTACATTTTAGGCGGGGTGCGGTGGCTCATGCCTGTAATCCCAGAACTTTGGGAGGCTGAGGCGGGTGGATCACAAGGTCAGGAGATTGAGACCATCCTGGCTAACACGGTGAAACTCCGTCTCTACTAAAAATACAAAAAATGAGCGGGGCCTGGTGGCGGGCACCTGTAGTCCAGCTACTTGGGAGGCTGAGGCAGAAGAATGGCATGAACCCGGGAGGTGGAGTTTGCAGTGAGCCGAGATCGCGCCACTGCACTCCAGCCTGGGCGACAGAGCAAGACTCCATCTCAAAAAAAAAAATACTACATTTTGTAAGCTGCCATAGTTTGTAATTTCTCTGATGGGCCTGGACAAAGAAAAGTGAAGGCCTCCTGGAAAGGATTCACCATTCTAGATATTGTTGATAACATTCATAATTCATGGGAGGAGGTCAAAATATCAACATAAACAGGAGTTTGGAAGAAGTGGCTTCCAACCCTCACGGATGACTTTGGTGGGTTCAAGACTTCAGCGACAAAGCCAGGCGCACCATGGCTTACGCTTGTAATCCCAGCACTTTGGGAGGCCGAGGAGGATGGCTTGAGACAGGAGTTCAAGACCAACCCAGTCAACACAGTGAAATCCTGTCTTTACAAACAACAACAACAAAATTCAGCGGAGGAAGTAACTGCAGATGTGACAGAGATAGCAAGAGAGCTGGAATTACTAGTGAAGCTTGAAGATGTGACTGAATGGTGGCAATCTTAGGAGAAAACTTGAATGAATAAAGAACTGCTTCTTACAGATGAGCAAAGAAAGTGATTTTTGAGATTGAGATGGAGTCTCATTGTCACCCAGGCTGGAGTGCAGTGGCACGATCTCAGCTCACTGCAACCTCTGCCTCCCGTGGTGAAGTGATTCTTCTGCCTCAGCTTCCCAAGTAGCTGGGACTACAGGTGCCAGCGACCATGACTGGCTAATTTTTTTTGTATTTTTAGTAGATGGGTTTCATTGTGTTAGCCAGGATGGTCTCGATCTCCTGACCTGGTGATCTGCCCGCCTCGGCCTCCCAAAGTGCTGGGATTATAGGTGTGAGCCACCGCACCCAGCCTGTTGTAGGTAAAATACTTTCAAACAGTATCACAAGTTACAGAGAAATTGCAGACAAAGAGTCAATCAATATAGCCAACATCATTGTTGTCTTATTATAAAGACATTGGCATAGCCATCCCAACCTTCAGCAACCACCACCCTGATTTTTTTTTCTCCCGAGATGGAGTCTCACTCTGTCGCCCAGGCTGGAGTACAGTGGCGTGATCTCGGCTTACTGCCACCTCTGCCTCCTGGGTTCAAGTAATTCTGCCTCAGCCTTCTGAATAGCTGGGATTACAGGTGCCTGCCACTATGCCCAGCTAATTTTTTGTATTTTTAGGAGAGATGAGGTTTCACCATGATGGCCACGCTGGTCTCAAAGTCCTGACCTCATGATTTGCCTGCCTCGGCCTCCCAAAGTGCTGGGATTATAGGCGTGAGCCACTGTGGCCGGCCTGTATATTGTTTTTTAGATACAATGCCATTACACACTTAACAGGATATAGTGTAAACGTAGCTTTTATATGCACTGGGAAACCAAAGTCATGTGACTTGCTTTATTGCAATATTTGCTTTATTGTTGTGGTCTGTGTTGATCTAAAAGGAAGAGGCTAAGGCACAAAATACAATTTAGAGTTTACTTGAGCCAAAGTGAGAACAGCTGCTTGGAAGACTCAGACCCAAGTAACCTTGGATATGACCTCTGTATGGCTATTGTTACAAACAGGTTGGTTGATTGATTGATCACTGCACTCTAGCCTGGGTGACAGAGCAAGACCCTGTCGCCCAGGCTGGAGTGAAGTGATGTGAACATGGCTCGCTGCAGCCTCAACCTCCCAGGCTCAAGCAATCTGCCCACCTCAGCCTCCTGAGTAGCTGAGACTACAGGCATGTACCACCATGCCCAGCTAAGTTTTGTATTTTTTGTAGAGACAAGATCTCACTATCTTGCCCAAGCAGGTCTTGAACTCACAGGCTCAAGTGATCCTCTCATCTTGGCCTCCCAAAGTGCTGAGATTACAGGCATGAGCTACTGAGTCTGGCCTATTTATTTATTTGACAGGGTTTCACTCTGTCACCCAGCTTGGAGTGCAGTGGCACAATCATGGCTCACTATAGCCTCAGCCTCCTGGGCTCAACCAATCCTCCCACCTCAACTTCCCAAGTAGCTGGCATTACAGGCGCGTGCCACCATGGCCCAGCTAATTCTTTTATTTTTTGTACAGATGGGTCAAGAAATCCTATTTCCTCGGCTTCCTAAAGTGCTGGGATTACAGGCGCAAGCCACTGGACCAGGCCATAAGCAGGTTTTTAAGGGGGAAAAAAAGCAGACAGGGAGTGGGCTGATACTTGTTCATCAGAAATTCTCATTGGTTTACAGAAATAACATTGATTAATAATTGACTATACCTTGTTAACTTATGCGGTGTGAGTTATAGTGTCTGGTGCAGCGTTATTAGGTTAATTTCAAGCTACTTGTGGCAATAACGAGTGGTTGCAGGAGATGAATACATAGCTCAAAAGAGGGAGTAGAAGTGATTGCTGCTTCATTTTAATGTCTCTCTGGGCTTGATAATTTAAAAACACTTGCATTCCTGAGATAAGAGTTGTTTTCTTTTTTCATCTGGAGCCAAACCCACAATATCTCTCAGGTATGCTTGTATAAAATGAACACATGTCAAAGAATTATTAACAAATTTACAGTTGATTCAGAGGAGAAATTAAAATGAGCTCCTAAATTGCTGGCAATTAGGAACGTTGAAAAGAACTTACAAACAGATGCAAAACATGATCAGTATCCACAGGCAATAACTGCATTCCACTGGACAAAATACATTTGCATTTCTATGGACAAGAATCATTTGCATAATTATCAGTTTTCTACAATTTATAGAGTTGTAAAATAGCTCAAGGACGATGAAAGACACAGGGAGCCTGGAAGGGTATGCTAAGGCAGGCTATCAAGCCATCTTTTTGATGCTTTCAACTTTTTTTTTTTTGAGACAGAGTTTTGCTCTTATTGCCCAGGCTGGAGTGCAATGGCCTGATCTTGGCTCACCACAACCTCTGCCTCCTGGGTTCAAGCAGTTCTCCTGCCTCAGCCTCTCCAGTAGCTGGGATTACAGGCATGCGCCTCCACGCTCGGCTAATTTTGTATTTTTAGTAGAGACGGGGATTCGCCATATTGGTCAGGCTGGTCTCGAACTCCCAACCTCAAGTGGTCCGCCCCTCCCCCCCAGCCTCCCAAAGTGCCAGGATTACAAGTGTGGGCCACCGTGCCTGGCTGATGCTTTCAAAGTTTTTAACAACCTTCACTAGGATGTCATCTCCTTGAAACGGGCTGTGTCTGACTGTACCCTCTATGCATAGACCATTGTAGGTGTTTAGTGAAGACGACTTGACGGAATGATTGGACATCTGTTGATTTTCTCTCCCCCTAACCTTCTTAGTGCCCTTTTTGGAGGTAAAAACAGAATATTTTTGGGTGTAGTGGCTCACGCCTCTGATCAGCACTTTGGGAGGCTGACACAGGAGGCTCATTTGAGCTCAGGAGTTTGAGACCAGGCTGGGCAACATGGTAAAACCCAGTCTCTACAAAAAAATTCAGAAATTAGCTTCATGCTTGTAGTTCCAGCTTCTCTTTTTTTTTTTTTGAGACGGAGTCTTGCTCTGTCGCCCAGGCTGGAGTTCAGTGGCCAGATCTCGGCTCACTGCAAGCTCCGCCTCCCAGGTTTACACCATTCTCCTGCCTCAGCCTCCCGAGTAGCTGGGACTACAGGCACTCGCCACCTCACCTGGCTAGTTTTTTGTATTTTTTTTTAGTAGAGACGGGGTTTCACCGGGTTAGCCAGGATGGTCTCGATCTCCTGACCTCGTGATCCGCCCGTGTCGGCCTCCCAAAGTGCTGGGATTACAGGCTTGAGCCACCGTGCCCGGCCAGTTCCAGCTTCCTGAGGGGACTCAGGTGGGAGGATAGTTTGAGCCTGGGCGGCCAAGGCTGCAGCGACCCATGATTGCGCTATTGTACTCCAGCCTGGGCGGGACAGAGCAAGTCTCTATCTCAAAAACACAGACACAGCCCAGAATATTATTAAATTTTAGCTAGATATTGTTGCTTATGGAAAGTTCTCAACCTAAGACATTCTTTTTCTTTCCAAAAAAACCAAAAAACAAAGGGTTGGGAAAAGATTGGATTGGTAAGTGTTACAGAGGGACACAGTTGGGCGTAGTGGCTCACACCAGGCTTATAATGTCAGCACTTTGGGAGGCCAAAGTGAGAAGCTCACTTGAGGCCAGAAGTTCAAGAGCAGCCTGGCCAACATGGTGAAACCCCATCTCTACTAAAAATACAAAAATTTGCTGGGCTTGGAGGCACACACCTGTTATCCCAGCTACTTGCGGGGCTGAGACAGGAGAATCACTTGAACCCGGGAAGCGAAGGTTGCAGTGAGCTGAGATGGCGCCACTGCACTCCAGCCAAGTGACAGAGCGAGACTCCGTCTCAAAAAAAAAAAAAAAAAAAAAAAAAAAGCGAGAGAGAGACACACACACACAGTCTTATTAGAGATTTTAAAAGGATTTAACATCACATTCTAGCCCAGTGGTTCTTAACCAGGGACAATTTTGTCCCCCCAGGAGACATTTCACAACATCTGAAAACATTTGTGGTTGTCACAGCTGGCGTGAGGCAGCT
Organism: Rhinopithecus roxellana; assembly: GCF_007565055.1. Lineage (NCBI taxonomy): Eukaryota > Metazoa > Chordata > Mammalia > Primates > Cercopithecidae > Rhinopithecus > Rhinopithecus roxellana. Next base: position 130,367,765 of record NC_044561.1, on the reverse strand, counting down.
ACTGGCATTTAGTCGGTAGCAACCAAGAATGCTGCTACATTTCCTATAATGTGTAGCACAGGCCCCCATGATAAATATTCAGCCCAAATGTCAATAGTGCCAAAGTAGGGAAACTGCTTTGGGGGATACCTAGAATGTTTATTCAGAGAGAATTCATGGAGAGAGAATTGTAGGCACTAAAAGGATTTTATTTTATTTCTCACTCCCAGCCTGAGTTTACCCAAAGCATATTTATTATTTATTCCCATTTTCCCTGCCTCCTCCATCTCTCATCACTGCCCTTACCCTTGACTTCTTGCCCACTTACCACCAAATACTCCTTCTTTACAGGAGGTCCAAAGTAGCAGTGGGGCAGGGCACAGTGGCTCACGCCACTCTGGGAGGCTGAGGTGCGTGGATTACCTGAGGCCAGGAGCTTGAGACCAGCCTGACTGACACGGCGAAAACCCGTCTCGACTAAAAATACAAAAATTAGCTGGGTGTAGTGGCGTGCGCCTGTAATCCCAGCTACTCGGGAGGCTGAAGCCAGAGAATTGCTTGAATCCGGGAGTTGGAGATTGTAGTGAGCTGAGATCACGCCACTGCACTTCAGCCTGGGCGACAGTGAGACTCCGTCTACAAACAAACAAATAATAAAGCAGGAATGGGCTTGGAGGTCTATGAACATAAGGCTTCATGGTGGGCCACAGTGAGAGTTTCAAGGTATATTCCGGCTCCAGCCTGCAATCCATCAGGCATGTGACATAGAGGCATGTGACGTGACCTCTGTGGGCCACAGTCTCTCTGATTTCTGGAAAGTAGAAGTCGGACTAGACTGGCTTTTCCCTCCAGGACCTTTCCACTCCACGTACCTAGGAGTCAGGGGTGTACTGTACCCAGGGCCTATCGGATGGAGAGGATTGTCAAGGGGCTTTCCTGAGGAAGCAGAACCATGAGGCGACTATTTCTGGGCAGAAGGTAGTGCTGTGTCAGGAAGAGGGGTGCTGTGTCCCCAGAAAGGGGCCTCAGATTAACCTCTCACATGTCATCACTGCCCCCAGCCTTGCCCCTCTCCCAGACCCTGGCACCGCTCTGGTGATTTTGGGTGTCCTGCTCGTCCCAAGCAGGCATCTGATTCTCTCTCAAGATGAGACTTAAGCCTGCAAGTGCCTCTCTTTCTGAGGGATCACCTTGCTGAAAAGGAGTTTTGGCCTGGTGCAGTGGCTCACACCTGTAATCCCAGGACACTAGGAGGTCAAGGCAAGAGGATGGCTTGAGCCCAGGAGTTCAAGGCCAGCCTGGGCAACATAATGAGACCTTGTCTCTACAAAAAAATAAAATAAATTAGCTTGGCATGCAGTGCACACCTGTGGTCCCAGCTACAACAGAGCAAGACTCTGTCTCTTAAAATAAAAATGGCTAGGCGCACTGGCTCATGCCTGTAATCCCAGCATTTAGGGAGGCTGAGGCAGGTGGATCACCTGAGGTCAGGAGTTTGAGACCAGCCTGGCTAACATGGTGAAACCTCTTCTCTACAAAAAATACAAAAATTAGGCGGTTGTGGTGGTGTGTGCCTGTAGTCTCAGCTACTCAGGAGGCTGAGCCGGGAGAATCGCTTGAACCTGGGAGGCGGAGGTTGCAGTGAGCTGAGATCACGCCACTGCACTGCACTCCAGCCTGGGCAGCAGAGTGAGACTCCGTCTCAAAAACAAAAAGGAGTTTTTTTAAAAAATGTATTTAAATGTATTTTCTCCTCTGATTATGAAAGTATACTAAAGAAAATTTGGAAAGTAAAGGCCGGGCGCAGTGGCTCACGCCTGTAATCCCAGCACTTTGGGAGGCCGAGGCGGGCGGATCACGAGGTCAGGAGATCGAGACCATCCTGGCTAACACAGTGAAACCCCATCTCTACTAAAAACATAAAAAATTAGCCAAGCGTGATGGCGGGTGCCTGTAGTCCCAGCTACTCGGGAGGCTGAGGCAGGAGAATGGCGTGAACCCGGGAGGCGGAGCTTGCAGTGAGCCAAGATCGTGCCACTGCACTCCAGCCTGGGCGACAGAGCGAGATTCCATCTCAAAACAAACAAACAAAAAAGAAAATTTGGAAAGTAAAAAGGCAAAAACAGCCACCTACAATTTCCCCCTCCCTTTCCATATGAGAATGTTAGTACTTTTGAAGGCTAATAATGGGCTCTTTGATCTTTTAAAAACTTATTTAAAGAAAAAATTATTGCAAAGCAACACGTTTCACTAGAGAAAAAGTATTGAGTGTTGACAAAAAATAAAAAAAGGATGAAATATTTAAGATCCACCTGGATGTACCGCAAAATGTTAATAAGGGAAACCTGTCCCCAGGACTGGGGACATGGATATAGGATGGGGACATATTAAACTTTCTGTGCTAATTGCTTACGTTTTCTATAAATGGAAAACTACTAAAACAAAAAAAACTTTCAATTAAATTGTATTTTAAAAACCCACCTGGAATCTTTTTTTCAGAGACGATCATTGATAATGCTCTTGTGTTCATTCTTGAATTAGGGAAAACTATGAATATTCATATCATAGAAGCAGGACTTTCAATAGCTAATCTTTTCTCTTTTTTTTGAAACGGAGTCTCTCACTGTTGCCCGGGCTGGAGTGCATGATCTCGGCTCACTGCAACCTCCACCTCTCGGGTTCAAGTGATTCTCCTGCCTCAGCCTCCTGAGTAGGTGAGATTACTGTGCCTGCCACCACGCCTGGCTAATTTTTTTGTATTTTTAGTAGAGACAGGGTTTCACTGTGTTGGCCAGGCTGGTCTTGAACTCTAGACCTTGTGATCTGCCTGCCTTGGCCTCCCAAACTGCTGGGATTACAGGCATGAGCCAGTGTGCCCGGCGAGTAGCTAACCTTTGATGAGCATTTACCATGTGACAGACATCGTATAAAGTTATTTTTTACATGTTTTCATGATTGAACTTAATCATTCCAAAAACCCTGCAACAATGACCCTCAGAGAGTGCTTCCTCTGTGTGCAGGCACCCTTCTAATTGTTTTATGTATACGATTAACTCATTTAATCCTTTCAATAACCTTATGAGGCCGGTACTATCAACATGCCCATTTTACAGATGAGGAAACTGAGTCCCAGCAGAGTCTGTCACCAGCCTCAAGTTCCACAGCTGGAAGGTAGCGGAAGTGATGCCGGATCCCAGAGGAGGGAGCCACTATGGTTGTTCCATGATTTAGAAAATAGGGCAGTCTGGCCGGGTGCAGTGGCTCATGCCTGTAGCCCCAGCACTTTGGGAGGCTGAGGAGGGCAGATGGCTTGAATCCAGAAGTTTGAGACAAGCCTGGGCAACATGGCAAAACCCTGTCTCTACTAAAAATACAAAAATTAGCCAGGCATGGTGGTAGGTGCTTGTAGTTTCAGCTTCTCAGGAGTCTGAGGGAAGAAGATTGATTGAGCCTGGGAGGTCAATGCTGCAGTGAGCTGGTGATCACATCACTGCCCTCCAGCCTGGGTGACAGAGTGAGGCATTGTCTCAAAAGAGAAAAGAAAGAAAATAAGGCATTCTGATGAGGAGGCCGAGGTCAGCTCTGCAAGGGAGTTTAAAATTACTTGGAATCAGGATTAGTTGGTGCCTGGAGGTGTCACGGTAACTGTGGTTCCATTGGTTACAGGAGGCCATTTTTTCCTGCTTTCTTTCTTTTTTTTTTTTTTTTTTTTGAGACGGAGTCTCGCTTTGTCGCCCGGGCTGGAGTGCAGTGGCCAGATCTCAGCTCACTGCAAGCTCCGCCTCCCGGGTTTACGCCATTCTCCTGCCTCAGCCTCCGGAGTAGCTGGGACTACAGGCGCCCGCCACTTCGCCCGGCTAGTTTTTTTGTATTTTTTTTTAGTAGAGACGGGGTTTCACCGTGTTAGCCAGGATGGTCTCGATCTCCTGACCTCGTGATCCACCCGTCTCGGCCTCCCAAAGTGCTGGGATTACAGGCTTGAGCCACCGCGCCTGGCCTTTCCTGCTTTCTGAAGCATGAAAGACCAGGCCTTGGAGCCTAACCTAGTTCCTTGCTAACCATGTGGCTTTCTGCAGGTCACTCTGAGCTTCTAAGTCTTCACCTGTAAAATGGGTCCGGTTATTTAGTCTGAACCGGCACGACTGTTGGGAGTGTTAAATGTGGAACTACATGCATGTCGCAGGGGCTTGATAAAAACAATAGCTCACATTCATTGAATTGCAACAGTGTAGGGGACCCTGGGTTAAAGTTTTATGTTCCCCATCTCCTTGGTCTTCTTTTTTCGAGACGGAGTCTCCAGCTCTGTTGCCCAGACTGGACACCATCTCGGCTCACTGCAACCTCCACCTCTCAGGTTCAAGCCATTCTCCTGCCTCAGCCTCAGGAGTACCTGGGATTACAGGCGCGCAGCCACCACACCTGGGTAATTCTTTTGTTTTTTTTTTTTTTTTTTTTAGTAGAGACAGGGTTTCATTATGTTGACCAGGCTGGTCTCGAATGCCTGACTTCAAGTGATCCGCCCACCTCAGCCTCCCAAAATGTCAGGATTTACAGGTGTGAGCCGCTGCGCCCAGACTCCTTGGTCTTCTCTTGTACCCTGTGTAGTAGTGGGGTTGAGAAGAGGGTGTGGAGTTTGAAAGGGGGATGTCCAGCAAAGCAGATGGGAGAAGGTGGGACCCACACTGAGGCCATAATTGGCATGTCAGGGTGTTTACACTTCTTCCACGTAAGAAGCCTTTATTGAGTGCCAACTTGTGCCATGCTATGTATGAAGCATCATTTTAGATGTAGAAGGGACAGGAGGAAACAAGGCACACCAGCCCTGCTGGCTGGAGAATGCTATTTCCTCTCCAAAAGTGCAATGCAGCAATTACTAATGACATGTTTCTTTTCTTGAGGAACTTCTCTGGGGCACGAGATAAGTCACACTTCTTGGTTTGAGATCCACCTCAGACACTGGGATATTTGGTGGCTCCATCCTGTATGGCATCCACTTACTGGCAGTTAGCACTAAGTTAAAAAACAAAAAAAAAAAAAAAAAGAAAAGGGCCAAGCGCAGTGACCCGTGGGAGCAGGGAAAGGCTTCTGGTGAGAGTTGGAAAGGTGGACTGGGCCGGATGCTCTTCGTTCGTCCCAATTAAATCTCTACAGCATTTAGCAAATGCCAGGGAAGAGCCCAGCACTTTGGGAGGCCCAGGTGGACAGATCACATGAGGACAGGAGTTCAAGACCAGTCTGGCCAACATGGTGAAACCCCATCTCCACTAAAAATACAAAAATTAGCCGGGCGTGGTGATGGCACATCTATAATCCCAGCTACTCGGGTGGCTGAGGCAGGAGAATTGCTTGAACCTGGGAGGCGGAGGTTGCAGTGAGCTGAGATTTCACCACTGCACTCCAGCCTGGGTGACAGAGGGAGATTCTGTTTCAAAAAGAAAAAGAAAAGATATGGCGTCCAACATGATTTGTCATCAGATGTAACTATGTAAAAGTCAGCTTTAGATTAGTTTATATGGTATTACATTTTCAGGCTCTTTAGTTACATAGTGATTTTTAAACTCCCTCACTTTGTTTCTTCCCACTGTTTTTTTTTTTTTTTTTCCTGCTCTCATAACTTTATCAGGCCTTTGAAAAGTTCATGGGTCCTAGACACTGTGGGAGAGTGTAGAAGTGAGTGTGGATGTGGTCTGCGGTGAAGGAGATAGGTGTGTGTGTGTGAAACCGTGAATCACAGTGACAGGTAATGCAGGGTGACTGTCTGAGGCCTGAGAGCGGGGCCCATGTGCAAGTCCAAGAAAGTGGCTGGTGTGAGAATGAGGGTGTTCAGATTACTGAAGGGTATTTGGATGAAAGAGGCAGTCGCGTGTGTGTGTGTGATGCTGAGTTCCCAGAATCCAGATAGAGAATGAGGGTGAGGATGGTGAAGGTCAGAGGGTGAAGGAGTCTGAAAAGCTCAGGGTCCCTGTGTGACTGTGATTTCTGCGGGCACATGGGTGTGAGGTTTGAGAAACTGGGTGCATGGATGATGGTGACCAACAGGAGGGTGAGCGTGTTATGTGTGTGGATGACTCACATGTGATTGTGAATGCTGGATGTTGCCGGCAGTGAGCAGTGGCAGGTGTGTGTGTGTAGGGCCTGGGCATGAATGTGCACGTTGGTGCAAGAGTGAGTGAGAATGACTGATGGGGTGAGCGTGGCCGGGTGTGCGTGTGATTGTGCATGTCTGATGTTGGTGTGGATGAGTGTGACAGCGCGCGTGTGTAGGGCTGGGATGTGATTGTGAATGTGGGATTTTGCGGGGGGTGTGGCGGCAGGGCGCGCGCACGGCGGGCGTGGGCGGGGGGCGCGTGGCCGGGTGGGCGCGCGTGGGGGGCGCGCGGCGCGGGCCGGGGGCGGGGACACTGCAGCGGCCGCGGCGGCGCGGACACGGCCCGGCCGCCCCCCGTGGCAGGCGCGGCGCGGAGCGAGCGGGCGCAGCGCGGAGCTCGGGCCCATGGTGCGCCCGTGTCCGTCGGTCGGGCCGCGCGGGCGGCTCCGCGCGTGGCCCGGCGCTCGCGAGCTCGCCCCCTCGCTGCGGGCCCGGCCCGCCCGCTGCCGCCGCCTCCTCCCCCGGGGCGGCGCGGCGCCGGCGGGCGGCGGCGCGGAGGCCGGACCGGGCGGCGGCCCAGGCGGCGCGGGGGGCGCGGCGGCCAAGGCGGGCGGCGCCGCCGACATGACGGACAACATCCCGCTGCAGCCGGTGCGCCAGAAGAAGCGGATGGACAGCAGGCCCCGCGCCGGGTGAGTGGGCCCGGCTCGCGTTCTCCTTTGTCCGCGCCTCCCGGAGCCGGCGCTCGGGCCAGCCTGGCCGGGCCTGACAGGTTGGCCGCGCGCCCTGCCCGGCGCCATGAGCCCGGGGCAGGGCCGGGGAGGCGGGGAGGCGGCGAGGGGTTCCCTGCGCTCCAGCCCCGGGCGGCCCCTAGCCTGATGCCGGCCCTTTGGGGTTCGAGCGCCCGGTTGCCTGGCCTCCCTGCCCACCTTCTTTTAGAAACCCCGAGAAGCCGGGCCCGCCCCAGCGCTGTTTACACACTCGCGGAATTCGGATCAGCCATGCCTTCTCACCGTTTCATTGTTCCGTAATTAATATATGTCGTTGAGGTAACGATTTGGTCAATGTCACACCGAGCTCTGTGCTTGGAGCCTTACTTGGGAGCCCAGATATGCTCAGCTTTTAGGGGGGCACGGCCTACGCCGCGGGGTACCCCATCAGCGCCCCTGGGTCCCAACCCCAGGAGGCTGCGCCGAGACCACCTGCTCTCCGATGGCCCCTTCCCCCTTCGCCCCGGGGTGGGCCCGAAGCAGCAGCCGCAGGAGGGTGGGAGGGGCTCCAACTGGCCGCTTGGTGACACTACCCCTTGTGTTCTCCCCCCACAATTTAGGGGAAGGAATCCCACGGCTGGGACAGGGGCTGCCGCCTGCTGTCTTTCCCCGCAGCAGGAGACCTCGAGGGCAGCCTAGACGCGGGACATGCGAGGGTTTTCCCGCATTTGAGGAGAGGGGACTGGTTGGTATTTTGCGCCTCGCTGTCTTCCTGTTCGGAGGATGGCAGCGTGACATGTTGAGGTTTGCGGGGCTCTCGCATTGCCTGCCATAGACTTACCTGGGCGTGAGGGGCGGGGGTGGGAAGAACAGGGGTGGGCGCTGGTGCAAATGCAGATTCCCCGGCCCCCGCCTAGACCCACCAATCAGAGTTCTGGGGGGCGGGGCCTGGAGATGTGCATTTCCACAGGCGGTGCAGGTGAGGCTGGAGCCCGCGGGAGGCTGAACGCGGTGTTGGGCGGGGCATGCGGCCGCTCTGCTCCGCCCTTGCTCGGGTGTCCGGTCCTCCCTGGGCACTTCCCGGTGGCGGCCGCTTATTGCAGCGTCAGTTGCTCGGAACAGTAGACGCAGCGGGTGGGGTGAACCCTAAAGGTGGCTTCACCAGGTGTCAGTGGAATTAAAAAAAAAAAGAATGGTGCTGGCGGCCATTTTGTGGGGTCTTTGTCCCTGGCTTCCTGAATCCTCCGATGAAGAGGCCTCACTGATATTACCCAGAGGAGGAAATTGGAGCTTACGGAGGTTAAGAGCTGTAGGGAAGACTCTGCAAAATGGATATTGAACTCCGGATTGTCTGACCCAAAGATAGTTCCCTCACTCTTCCCTTCTCTGTTTTGCGTTCATTGTTATTATTATTGAGAGGGAGTCTCGCTCGGTTGCCCAGGCTGGAGTGCTGTGGCGAGCTCTTGGTCACTGCAACCTCTGCCTCCCGACTTCAAGCAGTTATCTGCCTCAGCCTCCCGAGTAGCTGGGATTACAGGCGCCAGATACCACGCCCAGCTAATTTTTGTATTTTTAGTAGAGACGGGGGTTTCACCATCTTGGCCAGGCTCGTCTTGAACTCCTGACCTCGTGATCCACCCACCTCGGCCTCCCAAAGTGCTGGGATTATAGATGTGAGTCACCGCGGCCGACTATTTTATTATTTTTTTTAAACGAGGGAGTGGTAGGGGATGGCCTTGCTGTGCTCCTCAGGCTGGTCTCAAACTCTTGGCCTCAAAGAATCCTTCCGCCTCAACCTCCTGGAAGTAGTCTCCTGGGTTGGCTTTTGTTTTTGTTTTTGTTTTTTTGGAGACAGAGTTTCGCTTTTGTTGCCCAGGCTGGAGTGCAGCGGTGTGAACAACCTCTCCCTCTCAGGTTCAAGCGATTCTCCTGTCTCAGCCTCCCAAGTAGCTGGGACTACAGGCACCTGCCACCATGCCCGGCTAATTTTGTCTTTTTAGTAGAGACGGGGTTTCGCCATGTTGGGCAGGCTGGTCTTGAACCCCCAACCTCAGGTGATCCGTCAGCTTCGGCCTCCCAAAGTGCTGGGACTAGAGGCAAGACACCGCACCCGCTCTCCTTCGTTTTAATGATAACAGTTGGCTTGAACACTGCCTGGTACATCGTACCAGGTGCAGATAATTTTATTTAAAAGTAAGCTTTCTGGTTTATGTTGGAATGGAGCATCACAGCCCCTTTCGAACGTGCCAGCTTTGGAACTAATCTTTCTTTCTTTCTTTCTTTTTTTTTTTTTTTTTGAGACGGAGTTTCACTCTCGTTGCCTGGAGTGCAATGGTTTGGTCTTCGCTCACTGCAACCTCTGCCTCCTGGGTTCAAGCGATTCTCCTGCCTCAGCTTCCCAAGTAGCTGGGATTACAGGCGCCCACTATCACGCCTGGCTAATTTTTGTATTTTTAGTAGAGACAGTTGTTTCACCATGTTGGCCAGGCTGGTCTTGAACTCCTGACGTCAGGTGATCCACCTGCCTTGGCCTCCCAAAGTGCTGGCATTACAGGTGTGAGCGGCCGCGCTTGGCTTGTAACTAATCAATTTCTGTTTTTTTTGAGACGGAGTTTCGCTCTTGTTGCCCAGGCTGGAGTACAACGGTGCGATCTCGGTTCACTGCAACCTCCACCTTTCGGATTCAAGCGATTCTCCTGCCTCAGCCTCCTGAGTAGCTGGGATTACAGGCATGCGCCACCATGCCCGGCTAATTTTGTATTTTAAGTAGAGATGGGGTTTCTCCATGTTGGTCAGGCTGGTCTCCAACTCTTGACCTCAGGTGATCCGCCCGCCTTGGCCTCCCAAAGTGCTGGGATTACAGATGTGAGCCACTGTGCCTGGCCAATCTATTTCTTAAACAGTGACATGGATTTGGATTCAAATCGTATATCAGGGTTGCTGTGCATTTGCATAAATGCTTTTGTATATAATCTGCATTTTCAGGAGTAGCAACATCAAGGTGGGAATCCTGAAGTTTAGAAACACTTGAGAAACGCAGAGAGATGGAGGAGCTTCCTGAAATAGAACTGGGGGCTGAGGGATGGCAGCCTGAGGGCTAAAGTGAGTGGGTGGTTAAAGGAAGAAGAAAGTGGTATGTAATGGGTCAGGCTTTCTGCTGGACACTTGAGATAAATAGGGCTGTTTTAATCCTTAGAACAACCGTGTGAGTTTTTAGAGTTAATTCTGCCATTTTATTGACAGGGGAAACAAAGATTCACTGATGTTAATGTGTTCGTGGTCTTGGAGGTTGTAAGTGAGAGGAGGCAGTTTTGAACCAGATCCACCCATTTCACCTGATGGTTCTAGGCAATAAAACTGTGGAATGGTTGGAGGATTTGTGATTCAAAAAACGAAAAACAAGATGCCGTATGTCGTAGGGGACAGAATGCAATTATTTCTGGGGTCACTCAGCATATGTTGCGAACACTTGCAGCTTGTTTTTGGAGGAATCCCCCGGCTTCAAAGTTCTTTTTTCTCTTGAGAAAGTTACCACATCCTGATATTGAGAAAACTTTTGAAATGGTGTAGTTAGGAAACGAGGCATTTCACCTCCATTGCTGGAAACCATTTTATGACATCACGTCCTTTGCTTGTGGCTGCCTGGAGCTCCTCTCTTGGTGAAATGGCAGGGATTGTTTGTTAGGAGCCAGAACTCCGGAATCCATTGAGGAGCTGGGTTCACACCCAGGCTCTGCTGCTTACTAGCTGTGTGATCTTGGGAAAATAACTGTAACTCTCTGAGCCTCAGTTGTTTCGTCTGTAAAATGGGAATAACAATAATTATATATCTCAGAGAGTTGTTTAGTCCATGTAAAGTTGTTTAGTCCATGTACAGTTTAGGAGAATAAGTGCTCAGTATGCCTTAGGATCATTGGATGTTTGCATGAGGTTTGCTGTTGGGATTTGCAGTGTGCTTCTTTGAGAGGAGGGGCCTTTTATGAGAAATTTAGAAATATTATGAATTTCCCTGCTTTTTCCTGATGAAATTCAGGTAAATGAGTAACTATATAGAGCATTCCGTCCAGGTATGTCGAGGCCCTGGTGTGGTGATGTGGCAAGGATGGGAGCTTAGGTACCAGGTGGCCCAAGACTTTGCCTCGTTGTAACCATCTATGTGTTGTGGCCACTTCGGATAGGGATGCTTTGATGCTTGATATATTTGGATTTGGGGGACTAGGAAGTTTTGAATATGAATCAGATTGAGAAAGAAGAACTGAATAGGTACATTGTCTACCACAATTTTTTAAACAGCTTTATTGAGGTATAATTTATACAGCATACATCTATTGAAAGTGTACAAACCATTGATTTCAGAAAAATAAACGTATAGAATTATGCAACCATCACTCCGGCGCAGGTTTTGAACGTTTCCATCACCTCTGAAAGTCATCTTCAGCCCATCCACAGTTCATCCCTGCCCTTTCCCCAGTCCCAGGCAACCCGTGATCCACTTTCTGATTCCATAGATTTGCCCTTTCTGGAATTGTCTATCAATGGAATCATACCACATGGTGCCGTTTGTGTCTGGCTGCTTTAATTTACCATGAAGTTTTTGAGGTTTCTTTTTATTGTGTAATAGAATTCCAGTTGGGCTCAGTGGCTCACGCCTGTAATCCCAGTGCTTTGGGAGGATGAGGCAGGAGGATTGCTTGAGCCCCGGAGTTCAAGAGCAGCCTGGGCAACATAGTGAAACCCTGTCTCTACAAAAAATAGACAATAATAAAAAAAAAAGCCAGGCATGGTGGCTTGAGCCTGTGGTCCCAGCTACTTGGGAGGCTGAGTTGGGGGAGTGCTTCAGCCCAGGAGATCTAGGTGACAGTAAGCCCTGATCGTACTGCTGCACTCCAGCCTGGGCCACACAGTGAGACCCTGTCTCAAAAAAAAACCCAAAAAACAAAAAAACCAAAAAAACCCATGTGTGGATATATCACCTTAAATTTTTTTTTTTTTGAAAAGATAGGGGTCTCACTCTTGTTGCCTAGGCTGGAGTGCAGTGGCATGATCTCAGCTCACTGCAACCTCCACCTCCCGGGTTCAAGCGATTCTCATTCATCAGCCTCCCAAGTAGCTGGGATTACAGGTGCCCACCGCCACACCCAGCTAATTTTTTTATTTTTGGTAGAGATGGGGCTTCACCATATTGGCCAAGCTGGCCTCGAGCTCCTAATCTCAAGTTATCCGCCCGCCTGGCCTCCCAAAACGCTGAGATTACAGGCATGAGCCACTGACCCTGGCCCGGCCCAGTGTTAACACAGGGTCCTTAAAAGGGAAAGACAGGCGGGAGAGTGAGTGTCAGCATAAGAGAAAGATTGGGAGAGGCTGCACTGCTGGCTTGAAGAGGGAAGAAAGGGCCACGAGCCAAGGAATGCAGGGAACTCTAGAAGTTGGCAAAGATAAGGAAACGGACTCTCCATTGGAGCCTCCAGAAGGAACACAGCCCTGCTGACACCTTCCTTGATTTTAGTCCCATGAGGTCCGTTTTGGACTTCAGACCTAACTGTAGGGTAATAGACTTGCATTGTTTTAAGCCACTCAAGTTGTGGTAATTTGTTACAGCAATGAGGAGAAGCTGTCACACACGGATGTGTGCTGCAGACCCTGGGAACAGATTCTCGTGCTCCTCTTTCCATCCTGCGGAGGGGACTGGAGTCTAGACAGGAAGCCCCCTGCCTAGGTGGAGGCATCAGTGGCATTTCAGAGGTCCTACATTTTGCCTGAGAGCATAGAGCTTACATCAGCGTATTTATGTGACTCATTATCTGACGGTGGAGGAAAAAGATGAATATTTATTTAGGGCCTGCAGTGTTTTGGCTCTGAACTGATGTTTCCTCTTTCATGCTGCACAATGGCCCTTTGATGTTGGTATTTTTTTTTTATTCTTGCTTTACTGATAAGGAAACAAAAATGCCCTTTCTCTTTGATGTGATGGAGGTGTGGTGTTAGGTAGGATTCTCATTATTCTCAGGACTTACATTCTTGTTTTTTGTTTGTTTGTTTGTTTGTTTTTGAGACAGAGTCTGCACTCTGTTGCCCAAGCTAGAGTGCAGTGGCACGATCTCGGCTCACTGCAAGCTCCGCCTCCTGGGTTCACGCCGTTCTCCTGCCTCAGCCTCCCGAGTAGCTGGGACTACAGGCGCCCGCCACCACGCCCAGCTAATTTTTTATATTTTTAGTAGAAACGGGGTTTTACTGTGTTAGCCAGGATGGTCTTGATCTCCTGACTTTGTGATCCGCCTGTCTCGGCCTCCCAAAGTGCTGGGATTACAGGCGTGAGCCACTGCACCTGGCCGTGTGTGTACATTTTAACATCCTTTCTTTGATGTGTTGGAGGGAGTATTAGGTATGAAACATATAGGGGTATGTTTTGAGGGAGGGAATTGTGCTGGTGGGTGAAACCCAGAGACACCCCCCTCCTCGGCCACCGACCTTCCCCTCTCTGGCCTGGAGTAGAGAGTTGCACCAACAGCTCTTTGCCCCCCTGGGATGAGAACAGTGCAGCAAGCCTTGGCAGCAGCCCATGGGGCTGTGCTGTCTGTCCTTTGCCAGCACCCAGCTGCACTTGTGCCATCCCCTTCAGTTACAGAGGTCCTCCCTTGCTCTGCCTTGTGCTGACCAAAACTAGACTAGCTGCTCCCTGCCCTTGTGGAGACCAGAAGATGCGTCATTGCACACCCACAGAGGGACTCTGAAGGATGGAGTGTGGACATGGGCGCTGTGCCTGTCGGGCTTCCCTGCGGAAGGGCTCTTTCTTTTCTTTTTTGGGACAGAGTCTTCTGTTGCCTAGGCTGGAGTGCAGTGGTATGATCTCAGCTCTCTGCAACCTCTGCCTCCCGAGTTGAAGCAATTCTCCTGCCTCAGCCTCCCGAGTAGCTGGGATTACAGGTGTACGCCGCCATGCCCGGCTAATTTTTGCATTTTTAGTAGAGACGGGGTTTCACCATGTTGGTCAGGCTGGTCTCAACACTTGACCTCGTGATCCGCCTGCCTTGGCTGTCCAAAGTGCTGGGATTACAAGCATAAGCCACTGCACCCTGCCCAAAAGGGCTCTTTCTACCTACTACTGTCCAGCTGGCTGGTGAGAGGAGGTCCCTGTATTCCAGTCCCCAAGGAGTTGAGGGCACCCTTTGACCTTGACCTCTGCCTTGCATGCAACAAGTTGGAAAAAGGAGGCCAGGCTTTGAACCAGCCATCTTTGGACTTTTGGCCTTCTCAGAACAGAATGTTCTTTTCGTGTCTACTCAGATGGAAATGTTGAAAGTTGGTGATAAGGGCTGGCCGTATTTTATGACTGCCTTTGAAGGGGGATGGGATGTGTCTTCAGGGTCACTCATGAAGGTGGTGACTTTGGTTTAATTTGGAAAGTAAAAGACTGGTTGTGACATTTTTATTGATGACATTTAGAATGATTCTGATTTTAATAACTAGTATCTGTTTTCTCTAATTTGTGTGAGTTTGAAAGATTAATATATGTATGAAAGATTAGCAGTTATTTTTGTGAGCCCTTCTGTTTGTACCAAATGATACTGGGTTTCTTGTTGTAGTCATGGCAGGAAGTTTCCTTTTAGAATTTAAAGAAAAGGCAGTCAATTTAAAGAAAACCATGAAGTCTGTAAATGTTCCTGAGATTTGTAGATATCCCAAGTCATGCCTGACGTTTAGGAATTAGTGGCCCAAGCTGAAATGGCACAGTCTAAACAACATAATGTTACTGCTACAAGGGGAAAGAAATAGGAGGGTTGGTTGTGCTTATACATTTAAAACCTTTTTTTTTTTTTTTTTTTAGATGTCTCACTCTGTTGCTCAGGCTGGAGTCCAGTGATGTGATCTCACTGTAACCTCAGCCTCCTGGGTTCAAGCAATCCTACCACCGCAGCCTCCCCAGTAGCTGGGATTACAAACATGCACCACCATGCCTGTCTAATTTTTGTATTTTTTATAGAGATAGGGTTTCTCCATGTTGCTCAGGCTGTTTTCAAACTCTTGAGCTAAAGCAATCCGCCAACCTCGGCCTATCAAAGTGCTGGAACTACAGGTGCCAGCCACTGTGCCTGGCCCTGCTTTTATTTTTGTCTAAACAGAATTTGCAGAAACTCTGGGGGAAGACAGTTGGAAGAGGCCCCGTGGGAGCAGGGAAAGGCTTCTGGTGAGAGTTGGAAAGGTGGACTGGGCCGGATGCTCTTCCTTCATCCCAATTAAATCTCTGTGGCATTTAGCAAATGCCAGGGAAGAGCCTGTTGGCAGCGATCCCCAAGGAAGAATCAGTTTGTAGTGTCAGCAGTGCCCTGCTCCTAACATGAGCCTGGCAGGATCTCCCACATGCCGCGGACAGTTTGCAGTGACGAGATGAAGTCAGGCTTGGGGCTGGACTTGGTGGCTCATGCTTGCAATCCCAGCACTTTGGGAGGCCAAGGTGGGTGGCTCACTTAAGGTCGGGAGTTCAAGATGAACCTGGGCAACATGGTGAAACCCTGTCTCTACTAAAAATACACCGCGCCTGGCCGATATTTTGGGTTTGATAATTCCTGGTTATGGGGGCTGTCGTGGGCATTGTAGGATGTTTAGCAGCATCTCTGGCCTCTGCCCACTAGATGCCAGTACTATCCCCTCCCCGCCTTGTGACAATCAGGAATGTCTCCAGACATTGCCAAGTGTCCTCTGCATGGTGAATGGCCCTCAGAGCCACTGGACTAAGGAAACTGATACTCACTCAGTGGCCATATTCTTTATTGTCCTTTTAAGGTGTCTCATCCTGTCTTTAAAAAAAAAAAAACAAAAACAAAACTCAAGACATCTGTTGGATGAGAAATCATACAGTCTGGACTATTGTTCTTGCTGTGAGGTCAGCTTTCTGATTTAGTAATTAAGGAAGCTTTGTGCTGTTAGAACATTTGGGAAATGTTGCAGATGTGGATCCCCCATCCCTCCCCAAATCCACATGTTTGAAGCTGGAACCCCCAGCACCTCAGAATGTGACTGAATTTGGAGACAGGGCCTTTAAAGAGGTGATCAATTTAAAATGAAGCTGTTAGGCCGGGCGCGGTGGCTCACACCTGTAATCCCAGCACTTTGGGAGGCCGAGGTGGGTGGATCATGAGGTCAGGAGATTGAGACCATCTTGGCTAACATGGTGAAACCCCATCTCTACTAAAAATACAAAAAATTAGCTGGGCGAGGTGGCGGGTGCCTGTAGTCCCAGCTACTCAGGAGGCTGAGGCAGGAGAATGGTGTGAACCCGGGAGGTGGAGCTTGCAGTGAGCCAAGATCGCACCACTGCACTCCAGCCTGGGTGACAGAGCGAGACTCCATCTCAAAAATAAAATAAAATAAAATAAAATAAAAATAAAATGAAACTGTTAGGATGGACCCTTTTCCATTCTGCCCCATGACCTTATAGGAGGAGATTAAGACAGACAGAAAGGCTGGGCATGGTGACTCACACCTGTAATCCCAGCACTTTGGGAGGCTGAGGCAGGCGGATCACTTGAGGTCAGGAGTTTGAGACCAGCCTGGCCAAACATGGTGAAACCCCATCTCTACTAAAATTATAAAAATTAGCCGGGTGTCGTGACGCGTACCTGTAATCCCAGCTGCTAGGAAGGCCGAGGCAGGAAAATTGCTTTAACTCAGGATGCGGAGGTTGCAGTGAACCAAGATCACACCCCTGCACTCCAGCCCGGGTGACAGAGTGAGACTGCATCTCAAGAAAGAAAGAGAGAAAGAGAGAAAGAGAGAAAAGAGAGAAAAGAGAGAAAAGAGAGAAAAGAGAGAAAAGAGAGAAAGGAGAGAGAGAGAGAGAGAGACACCAGAGAAAAGATTGTGTGAGGACACGGGGATGGTGGCTGTCTACAAGCCAAGGAGAGAGGCTTCAGGAGAAACCAACCCTGCTGACACCTTGTTCTTGGACTTCTGGCCTCCAGGACTGTGAAAAAATAAGTTTCTGTTGTTTAAGCCATTCAGTCTATGGTATTTTATTATGGCAGCCCAAGGAAACAAATGTAGGAAGCATCTCATTTATTGCTGTCTTGGCACGTGTGGTATCTCTTAGTGTTATTAAGCTTTCATTTGAAATTAATGTCACGAATAGTACAGCTATGAACATTCTTGAACACATCATTCAGTATGTCTTGTGTGGCTTTGCTGTGCCCTAGGGGATACATTTGTGTTTAGCTTTAGAAGAAAATGATAATTTTCCAAAGCAATTGTACTAATTTATACTTCGGCCAAGCTGATCGGTTGTTCCATGTCCTCACCAACACTGTATGGTCCATCACCTTCTGTTTCAGCCGTTCTGATGTGAGCATAATGGTATTACAAGAATTTTTTTTTTTTTTTAATTGAGGTGGAGTCTTACTCTGTCACCCACAGGCTGGAGTGCAGAGGCGTGATCTTGGCTCACTGCAACCTCCACCTCCTGGGTTCAAGCGATTCTCCTGCCTTAGCCTCCTGAGTAGCTGGGATTACAGGTCTGCGGCACCACGCTGGCTAATTTTTGTATTTTTAGTGGAGACGGGGTTTTACCATGTTTGTCAGGCTGGTCTCGAACTCCTGACCTTGTGATCCGCCCGCCTTGGCCTTCCAAAGTGCTGGGATTACAGGCGTGAGCCACCACGCCCAGCCAATAAATTTATTTATTTTTTATTTTTTGAGACGAAGTCTCACTCTTTTGCCCAGGCTGGAGGGCAGTGGTGCAATCTCGGCTCACTGCAGCCTCCGGCTCCTGGGTTCAAGGGATTCTCCTGCCTCAGCCTCCTGAGTAGTTGAGGTTACAGGTGTGTGCCACCATATCCGGCTAATTTTTGTATTTTTTTTTTTTTAGTAGAGACGGGGTTTCACCATGTTGGACAGGCTGGTCTCAAACTCCTGATCTCACATGATCCACCTTGGCCTCCCAAAGTGCTGGGATTACAGGCATGGGCCACCATGCCCAGCCTATTTATTTATTTATTGAGATAGTGTCTCACTCTGTTGCCCAGGATGGAATGCAGTGGTGTGATCTCAGCTCACTGCAACCTCTGCCTTCTGGGTTCAAGCAGTTCTTATGCCTCAGCCTTCCAACTAGTTGGGATTATGGGCATGCACCACCATGCCCAGTGATTTTTTTTTTTGTATTTTTAGTAGAGATGGGGTTTAGCCATGTTGGCCAGACTGGTCTCAAACCCCTGACCTCAGGTGATTCGCCTGCTTTTGGCTTCCCAAAGTGCTGGGAATACGGGTGTGTGCCACCATGCCCAACCTAAGAAATTTATTCTTTTTTTTTTTTTTTGAGATGGAATTTTGCACTTGTTGCCTGGGCTGGAGTGCACTGGTGCAATCTGGGCTCACTGTGACCTCCGCCTCCTGGGTTCAAGTGATTCTCGTGCCTCAGCCTCCGCGTATCTAAGATTACAGGCATGCACCACTAGGCCCAGCTTATTTTTTATATTTTTGGTAGAGACAGGGTTTCTCCATGTTGGTCAGGCTGGTCTTGAACTCCCGACCTCAGGTGATCCACCTGCCTTGGCCTCTGAAAGTGCTGGGATTACAGGCATGAGCCACCACGCCCAGCCTTGGCTTCCTTTTCTTTATCTGAGATTGAGTTTTAGACATATAGGTTAGGCACGGGAACACTGAGCTTAAATTGTCACGTCAGGGTGGCCTGTCCTCCTGTGGGTCTCCAGGCTCCAGGGCCTGGCCAGGCACACTCTTCTTGAGTAGTTTATGTTATAAGAGGAATGGTGAAAAAGTCTAATCTTTGTTTTCCTTTAATTGAAAAATGAGTACATATCCATGTAAGAAAAATGAGAGAACAGGCTGGGCGTGGTGGCTTGTGCCTGTAACCCAGCGCTTTGGGAGGCTGAGGTGGGTGGATCACCTGAGGTCAGGAGTTCGGTTCTAGCCTGTCCAACATGGTGAAAACTTGTCTCTACCATAAAAAAAATACAAAAATTGGCTGGGCATCGTGGCACGTGCCTGTAATCCCAGCTACTTGGGAGGTTGAGTCAGGAGAATTCCTTGAACCCAGGAGACAGAGGTTGTAGTGAGTTGAGATTGCACCACTGCACTCTAGCCTGGGTGACAGAGTGAGACTCAGTCTCATTAAAAAAAAAAAAAAAGAAAAAAGAAAAATGAGAGAACAGAGAAAACTGATAAAGGAAATGCTGGTATGTTATTTTTCCTTCAAAGACAATCACAATGAACACAAACCTTTTAGCAGATGATGTTTTCTTCCTGTTTGTGCGTGTACCTTGTTTTATGAGTAGGAACCATGTCGCATATGGGTTTTTGTTTTGTTTTGTTTTGAGACGGAGTCTCGATCTGTCATTGCCCAGGCTGGAGTGCAGTGGTGCGATCTGAGTTCACTGCAAGCTCCGCCTCCTGAGTTCACGCCATTCTCTTGCCTCAGCCTCCTGAGTAGCTGGGACTACAGGCGCCCACCACCACACCCGGCTAATATTTTGTATTTTTAGTAGGAACGGAGTTTCACCGTGTTAGCCAGGATGGTCTCGATCTCCTTACCTTGTGATCCGCCCACCTTGGCCTCCCAAAGTGCTGGGATTACAGGCGTGAGCCACCGCGCCCAGCTTTTTTTTTTTTTTTTTTTGAGTCAGGGCCTCACTCCATTTCTCAGGCCGGAGTGGAGGTGCACAATCTCTGCTCACTGTAACGTCTGCCTCCTGGGCTTAAGTGATTCTGATTCTCTCACCATTGTTTCCCAAACAGCTGGGACCATAGGCGTGCACCACCACAGTTGGCTAACTTTTAGATATTTTAGAGAGACGAGGTCTCATTATATTGCCGAGTGTGGCACATAGGTTTTTATGTTTTACTTTTTCCACTTAGCGTTTTACTATAAAGCATTTTTTACATTATAGTGTACTTAACAAATGACATTTTATTTTATTTTATTTATTTTTTTGAGATGGAGTCTCACTCTGTTGCCCAGGCTGGATTGCAATGGCATGATTTTGGCTCACTGCAACCTCCGCCTTTCAAGTTCAGGTGATTCTCCTGCCTCCGCCTCCCACGTAGCTAGGACTACAGGCATACACCACCACGCCCAGCTAATTTTTGTATTTTTAATAGAGATGGGGTTTTGCCATATGCAAATGACATTTTGAATGACAGCATATTTCTTTGAATAGACATCTCTAATTTACTTAACCAGTGCTTTATATTCTCACAAGTTGATTTGTATTTTACTTTCACTTTATAAGAAATGTTTTCTTTTTCTGGTTTTTTTTTTTTTTTTTTTTTTTTTTTAGTAGAGACGGGGTTTCATCGTGTTAGCCAGGATAGTCTCGATCTCCTGACCTCGTGATCCACCCGTCTCGGCGTCCCAAAGTGCTGGGATTACAGGCTTGAGCCACCGCGCCCGGCTGTTTTCTTTTTCTTTTCTTTCTTTTTTTCTTTCTTTTTTTTTTGAGACAGAGTCTGGCTCTTGTTGCCCAGGCTGGAGTGCGATGGTGCCATCTTGGCTCACTGCAACTTCTGCTTCCCAGGTTCGAGTGATTGTCCTGCCTCAGCCTCCCAAGTAGCTGGGATTACAGGCGTGTGCCACCACACCCAGTGTTTTTGTATTTTTAGTAGAGATAGGATTTGACCATGTTGGCCAGGCTGGCCTCGAACTCCCAGCCTCAGGTGATCCACTCACCTCAGCCTCCCAAACTGCTGGGATTAAAGGCATGAGCCACTGTACCCCACCACAAGTAATGTTTTCATTCTGAATCCTGGCCCTCCAAAAGCAAACAAAGAGAAAGTAGAGAGAGGCACTGACTCCTGCCCTGGGCCTGAGAAGTCACCTGTCTGGGATGGATAAGCCTGACCAGCAAAGAAGCACTCAAAAATTCAGTTTTGTGTGTGATACCACAGAAAACCAGTGCTTAAGAATCTTGGCCTTGTTTTTGCGTGTTTCAGAGAATTGCCGGCTGTTTGAAAGGGCATCCAGATCTCTACACAGTCATAGAAAAGTTAACAGAGGTTTATAGTATGAAGACTAAAAATAGCTACTGTTGATTCCCTCCGTTCATTCACTCCATAAACATTTCCTGAGCACTTACTCTATCTCTGGCAGTTTTAATATTAGGGATATAGCGGTCAACACATGCAACAGAAATCCCTGATAGCCTGGGCCTTCCGTTCTAGTGACACACAGTAGATTTTCTTGTAAGAATTTTGTTAAACTCCATTGGTTTATTGGGTGCCACCATCACTGTCTTAGGTATTTTAAGTGGATTGTCTCAATGGCATTGTCCAATACTGGGTACTGTCATTGTTCTATTTTCCAGGAAACAGAGGCTTAGCAGGGTTAATTAACTAGCCCAGGGTCCCACAGCTCGTAAACTGCTGTCTCTTGTCTCCCAGGTCTCAGCTCAGCTGTCTCTTTGGGACATCTTTCCAGACCATTCACTCTGTAGGAGTCACCTACTGCCGAGTGGCATATTTTTGTTTGGGGTTTTTTTTTTTTTTTTGCTTGTTTTTTTTTTTTTTGTTCCTACCTTGCCCACTACAAAATGTAGGCTCTGTGAGAGCAGTGCCCTCGTTTGACTAGTGAGAGTCCCAGTGCTTAGCACAAAGGCTGGCACATAGTAGGTGCTCAGTAAATACTGGCTGCTTGATTAAATGAGCGAGTGAATAACAGGAGCAACAGGGCATGGTGGCTCATGCCTGTATCCCAGCACTTTGAAAGGCAGAGGTGGGAGAATCTCTTGAGCCCAGGAGTTTGAGACCAGCCTGGGCAACATAGGGAGACTCCATCTTTACCAAGAAAATAAAAAATTAGCTGGGCATGGTAGTGCATGCCCGTGGTCTCAGCTACTTGGGAGGCTGAAGTAGGAGGATCCTTTTAGCCCAGGGGTTTGAGATTACAGTGAGCCATGATTGTGCCACTGCAGTCCAGCCTGGGATGGAGTGTGACCCTGTCTCCAAAAAAAAAAAAAACCCCCAAAAAAACCAAAAAACAGAAACATTAAAAAATCTCAAGAGCTTTCCATTCCTAATTCATTGGGGGGTATAAGTGGTGGTAGGACCCACAGTGGGCTTCAGTGAGGGTACATGTTGAGCACTGGAGCCAGAAGGAGGATAAACAATGGAATCCTCATCTGCACAGAAAAAGGGAATCCTTCCTTCCTGTTACCCCTCCCTCCTTCCTTCCCTTCTTTATCCGCATGACCCATGGCTGCAAGGAAGGAGCCACGTCCAGCCTCCTGCCTCTTGTTGGATGTGGAGCTCTTAGACCCCATTGTGTGTCTCATGGAAGCTCCCACAGCAGTGGCAGCCACCATAGCAGGGTTGGAGGGAGGAGACAGGCAGGCTTGGCAGTGCAAGTAGGGACCCTTGGTGTGTCCCTGCTGGGTTCCTGCCATTTGGATTCCTCCCTAGTTTGCCATCTAGACAATTCAGAGGTGGCTCTCAGATTCTACAGCTTGGTGAGATTGCCAGACTCTGGCTAAGAGGGCTGGCTCCGGGGTCAGCCTGCTGGACTCACATCCTGGCTCTGCCCCTTATGGGCTGCAAGACCCTGTAAGGTGCAGTGTCCTCATCTACAAGAGGGTGAGGATAGAAGCCTCTGACTGTAGGACGGTTGGGAGGAGCAAGGCAAGTCATTCGCCTTGAGGGCTTTGCCACAGCGCTTGGCACACACTCGGCACTTACTCATGTTTTCGCTTATTGTTTTGGTGTCTAGGAAATTGCCTTCCACTGGATTCTGTTCTGTTTTCTGGAATCTTGTGGGCCGTGCTGTGTGGGGTTGCCAGCCAGGCCCTGTGGCCTAGGCCTGTGTTAGAACCTATGACCGAGTGTCTTGGGTAAACACAAATGCGTGAGGTGAGGGAGGAGTGCTGGGCACTGGGGCATGTGAAAGGGGAGTGAGTCATCAGCCCGCGCTTAGTGACAGAGCATCTTTGTGTGCCAGGCCTGGGGGAGGTGAATGGGATCTGGTCTCTGACCTACAAACTCATGGCAAGATCCAAGGCAGCAGACAGAGCTGTGTGCTGTTTGGGCAGCAGGGTGAGTTTTATTATTTTATTATTATTTTTATTTATTTTTGAGATGGAGTCTTGCTGTGCCACCCAGGCTGGAGTGCAAGTGACGCAATCTCGGCTCACTGCAACCTCCGCCTTCCGGATTCAAGCGATTCTTCCACCTCAGCCTCCCAAGTAGCTGGAATTAAGGTGCCCACCACTATGCCCAGCTAATTTTATTGGATTTTTTTTTTTTTTTTTTAAAGTAGAGACAGGGTTTCACCATGTTACCCAGGCTGGTCTCAAACTCCTGAGCTGAGGCCATCTCCCTATCTCCCAAAGTACTGGGATTTCAGGGTGAGCCACCGCGCCCGGCCTATTTTATTTTTAAATTAGAAAAAAATGTACTGAGTCAGAGTCACATGGTTTAATACTTAACAGGTATAGAGGTGTAGCCATTGCAAAGTCAGTTTCCCTCCCACTCTCTCTAGTCAGCTACCCTGTGCCATTCCCCAGGCAGTGAGTCTTACCATGTTCTTCTGTATTGTTCTAGACATTTTTAAGCATTTATAAAAAAAACCCACCGTGCATCTTTATATAGATAAATAGACATAGATTTTTCTTTTTTATTCTATTATTAATATGCCCTACACAGTGCATGTATTTTTCACTTAACTGTACATTCTGGATGGCGGTGGCTCACGCCTGTAATCCCAGCACTTTGGGAGACCAAGGTAGGCAGATCACCTGGGGTCAGGAGTTTGAGACCAGCCTGGTCACCATGGTGAAACTGTCTCTACTACAGATACCAAACTTAGCCAGGCACGGTGGTGGGCGCCTGTGATCCCAGCTACTCGGGAGGCGGAGGAGGCAGAAGAATCACTTGGACCTGGGAGGCGCAGTTTGCAGTGAGCCAAGATCATACCACTGCACTCTAGCCTGGGCGACTGAGTGAGACTCTGTCTCAAAAAAAAAAAAAAAAAAAAATTCTGAGTTCATTCCGTGTCAGTATATAACAACCTTCTTCATTACCTTTTTGAAATTATTTATTTATTTTCTTATTTGAGATGTGGGGGCTATTTTGCCCAGGTTGTTTCAAACTCCTGGGTTCAAGTGATTCTCCTGCCTCAGCGTCCCAGATAGCTGGGACTACAGGCACACACCATTGCACCTGGCCTTTGATCATTATTTTAATGCCTCATAGTATTACATTGAATAGTACCGTAGTTTGTTTAGCCAATCTACCACTGATGGTCATTTAGATTATTTCTCTATTTTATTTGTTTGTCTGTCTGTCTATCTACCTACCTACCTACCTACTTATCTATTTAGCTATCTTTAGAGGCGCTGTCACCCAGGCTGGTCTTGAACTCCTGGCCTCAAGTGAACCGGGGCCTGCAAAGTGCTGGGATTATAGGCGTTTGCCACTGAGCTTGGTCAGTTATATTTATTTTTTCTAATGGTTTATTATTACTAAGAATGTCACACAAGTCTTTGTGCCCATGTTAGACTGTATGGAATATATGGAAGGGGAATGGCTGAAGTGAATGCACATTTGTAATTTTGATAGCATCATCAAAATGTCCTCCCTGAGGTTATGCTGACTTAGATCCTTGCCGGCAGTGACAGCGCCTGTTTGTCCATCCTTGCCTTTATTAAGATTTTTGACTTTGGTCGTAAAAAAATGATATCTTGGTGTGGTTTTAGTTTTGTATGATATTTAAAAATTGAATCAGTTGCCAACATTTTATAACTGAATATTTACTCTTCAGAATGTCTTTGTCTTGAAGAATCAGCTGGTCTAGGCTTGTGTAGGAACTGGACTGGAGGTGTGCCCCATCCCACTGGACCTTGTGTTTATTTTCATTCATTATTTTTTCTCCTCCTCCTCCTCCTCCCTCCTCTTTCCTCCCTCCTCCCTCCTCTCTTCTTTCTTTCCTCCTCCACCTCCTTCTTTCTTCTTTTCTTCTCTTCTATTTTTTAAAAACAAATAGAGATGGGATCCCACTATGTAGCCCAAGCTGGTTTCACACTTCTAGCCATAAGTGATCTTCCTGCCTCAGCCTTTCAGAGTGCTGGGATTACAGGCATGAGCCACTGCACCTAGCCTATGTATTTTTTATGTGGCTTGCTGCGCCCCTGTAGGTTTGAGTTTGCCAGTCCTGGTCTAGAGAGAAACAGACCAGTAAAGTCTAAGAGAGCCCAGAACTGCTTCCTCCTCTCTTTGCGAAGAGCACAGAGTTGGGTTTGAAAGGATGGATAGAAGATAAAGGGACAGGCTTGCAGGAAGATGTCTGGTGTGAGTGGGTTCTTACAGACATGTTGGGTAGTTTGATAGAAATGGAACGGTGGGGGAAGATGAGCGCATAGGGTTCTGGGGCATGCCTGCCTTGGCTGCAGGAGAGTGGCTTGGTAATGGGACAGCAGAGATGAAAAGGTGAGAAGATGAGAGCCTCGGACTTGAGTCTGATAGCTGTAGGATCATTGTGGGACTGTCGCCTTTCCCTGTTTCTCCAGCCCTGAGTCTTTCCCTGTGAATATTCTGCTGCTCAGCAGGCCTGACTCCTCTTATAGAAGTATGACTCGCATGTCGTCGCATTCCCACACTTTCCTTTCCTGTGTTAATGTGCCAAGGATAATAGCCTCCAGCTCCATCCGTGTACTGCAAAAGACACAATCTTGTTCTTTTTTTATGGCTGTGTCGTATTCCATATGCATATGTATCACGTTTTCTTTATCCAGTCTGTCATTGATGGGCATTGAGGTGGATTCCACATCTTTGCTTTGTGAATAGTGCTGTAGGGAACATTTGTGTGCAGGTATCTTTATGGTAGAATGATTTATATTCCTTCGGATGTTGAAATAAACTTTATTTTATTTATTTATTTATTTATTTATTTATTTATTTATTTATTTATTTTATTTATTTTGTTTTTTGAGACGGAGTCTCGCTCTGTCACCCAGACTGGAGTGCAGTGGCCAGATCTCAGCTCACTGCAAGCTCCGCCTCCCGGGTTCACGCCATTCTCCTGCCTCAGCCTCCCGAGTAGCTGGGACTACAGGCGCCGCCACCTCGCCTGGCTAGTTTTTTGTATTTTTAGTAGAGACGGGGTTTCACCGTGTTAGCCAGGATGGTCTCGATCTCCTGACCTCGTGATCCGCCCATCTTGGCCTCCCAAAGTGCTGGGATTACAGGCTTGAGCCACCGCGCCCGGCCGAAATAAACTTTAAATGTCACATTTTGGGTACTCAGCAGCCGCATGTGACTGGTGGCTACTGTGTTGGATGGTGCAGTATAGAGTGGTTCCATCATCACAGAAACCTAGTGGGCAGTGCTGCTCCAGAGCAGGGCTCTCCACCTCGGGACTATTGACATTTGGGACCAGATTACCCTCTTTGGTGGGGATCTCCTGGACATTTTAGAATGTTTAGCAGCATCCCTGGCCTCTACCCACTACGTGTCAGTAGTACCCCACTCCCCTGCAGTTGTGACAATCAGACACATCCCTAGACATTGCCAAGTGTCTGCAGGGGGCAAAATCACCCCACCCTGCTACTGAGAACCACTGGTGTTGACTAATTCATACTGCTTTTCTTTTTCTTTTTCTTTTTTTTTCTTTTTTTTGAGGCAGAGTTTCAATCTGTCGCCCAGGCTGGAATGCAGTAGCAGAATATTGGCTCACTACAACTTCCTTCTCCGGGGTTCAAGCGATTCTTCTGCCTCAGTCTCCCCAGTAGCTGGGACTACAGGCACCTGCCACCATGCCCAGCTAATATATATATATATTTAGACAGAGTCTCGCTCTTGTCACCCAGGCTGGAGTGTGGTGGCACGATCTCGGCTCACTGCAGTCTCTGCCTCTCGGGTTCAAGCAATTCTCCTGCCTCAGCTTCTGAGTAGCTGGGACTGCATCCACACCTAGCTAATTTTTGTATTTTTAGTAGAGATGGCGGGGTTTCACCATGTTGGCCAGAATGGTCTTGATCTCCTGACCTCTTGATCCACCTGCCTCAGCCTCCTAAAGTGCTGGGATTACAGGAGTGAGCCACCGCACCTGGCCCATGCCCAGCTAATTTTTGTATTTTTAGTAGAGACAAGGTTTCGTCATGTTGGCCAGGCTGGTCTCGAACTCCTGACCTCAAGTGATTCTCCTGCCTCGGCCTCCCAAAGTACTGGGATTACAGGCATGAGCCACCATATCTGGCTACTTTTAATTTTTCTTTGTGTTCTTTTTGGATCTGCCCAACGTCAATGCTGAGACTGTTCTTTCCTGGACCTTGTAACTTCCTGGAAGGTTCGTGTGTCATACAGAGAATTCAGCAAATATTTGCACAGTGCTTAACTGATTATAGGGGAACTCCTAGCAGAGATGATGGTTTCTGCGGAGGCCAACTCCTTCCCAACTCCTTGTTATATTAGTTACCTTTTCAGAAACATTGTTCCCGTGGCTCTGCTCCTCTAATATTTGCTTTTCCCTTGCATTTCAGCCAGATTGTATGAAACCATTGCGCATCTGGTTAGCAGACTATCTGCTGTTAAAACCTTTATTTGTCTTAGAGTCAAATCCTAAGAAAATCCATTTCGGTTTTCCTTTATATAAATGGTCTAGGCTGGGCGTGGTAGCTCATGGCTGTAATCCACTTTGGGAGGCCCAGGCGGGTAGATCACCTGAGGTCAGGAGTTTGAAACCAGCCTGGCCAACATGGTGAAACCCCGTCTCTACTGAAAATACAAACATTAGCTGGCCGTGGTGGTGCAGGCCTGTAGTCCCACTCCTCAGGAAGCTGAGGTGGGAGGATCGCTTGAGCCTGGGAGGCGGAGGTTATATTGAACCGAGATTGGGCCACTGCATTCCAGCCTGGGTGACAGAGTGAGACCTTGTCTCAAAAAAAAATAAAATAAAATATGAATAAATAAATAAATGGTCTGAGCAGGAAACAGTGTAAACTAAGTTATTTCTAAACTTACATTTTGACCTAGTTGAATGGCTGTTGTTATCAATGGGTGAGAAAGTTATTTCATATTTTCCTTTTTTATCTGGAAAAATAGCTTAAGAGAAATAATTTTTTTTTTTTTTTTTTTGAGATGGAGTCTTACTCTGTCACCCAGACTGGAGTACTGTACCAGAATCTCGGCTCACTGCAACCTCCACCTCCTGGGTTCAAGTGATTCTCCTGTTTCAGCTTTCTGAGTAGCAGAGACTACAGGTATTTGCCACCACACCCGGCTAATTTTTGTATTTTTAGTAGAGACAGGGTTTCACCATGTTGGCCAGGATGGTCTCGATCTCTTGACCTCATGATCCACCGGCCTCAGCCTCCCAAAGTGCTGGGATTACAGACGTGAGCCACCACGTGGGCCCAGCCTAATTTCTTACTCTTAAAGGATTCGGTCTTGCAGCCCATCTCCCCAGCCTGTCTGGAATGTGGGATGGAAGTTTATTTGTCATGGCAGTGTCAGAC
Source organism: Rhinopithecus roxellana (assembly GCF_007565055.1). Lineage (NCBI taxonomy): Eukaryota > Metazoa > Chordata > Mammalia > Primates > Cercopithecidae > Rhinopithecus > Rhinopithecus roxellana. The sequence continues at coordinate 130,339,545 of NC_044561.1, read as the reverse complement.
GGTCCAGTTTCAGTTTGGTGTTAAGGAACAACAGCAGCACCCACAACACCAAGGTGACAGCTGCCACAACACAGCTTCGGGCCACTGCTCCTCTGGAACCCTGAGGTGCCAGGGAGCTGAAGTCCATCCATGCAACACACGGGGTGTGGCTGCAGCTTCCCCAGGAAGAGAGAGCTGCATGTATAAATCCACTTCTCAGTAGGGAGGCTGGCTGTCACCTCTCTTGTTTGGACAGATGTGGGAGAATTTGGTCACTTGTAGTAAATTTGCCACGAAGCTCAAGGTTTCTGCTGCGGGACAATAGTTCCAAAATATTGGGCAGGCAATGGTTCTGGGTGCTGCAGTGATAAATTTAAGGAATTCATGGGCAGGAACTGAATCGCATTGAGACATTTAGCAAGATGCTTATTTATTTTTCAATTTCCCTTCAATATTTACAGCCCTGTCAGGGCCCACTTTTTAACACCAAACACTTGCTAACTTCTCAGCTATAAAGAAAGGAGGGACCAGGTGCGGTGGCTCATGCCTGTAATCCCAGCACTTTGGCAGGCCGAGGTGGGTGGATCACCTTAGGTCAGGTGTTCGAGACCATCCTGGCCAACATGGTGAAACCCCGTCGCTACTAAAAATACAAAACTTAGCCGGGCGTGGTGGTGCACACCTGTAATCCCAGCTGCTTGGGTGACTAAGGCACAAGAATTGCTTGAGCCCAGGAGGTGGAGGTTGCAGTGAGCTGAGATTGCGCCACTATACTCCAGCCTGGGTGACAAAGCCAGACTGTCTCAAAAAAAGAGAAAAAGAAGGGAGGAGCAGCAGCAGGGTAGGCTTTGGGCTCAGAGGCACTGCCAGCTGCAGCAGCCAGCCGGAGTGGAGTAACACACTTTGCTTTTCATTGTGCTGGTTTTGTTATTTATCTTCTATTTATGGCAAGTGATACTGGTTTCTAGTTATAGTAATGGCATGAGGTTATCTTTTTTTTTTTTTTTGAGACAGTGTCTTGCTCTGTTCCCTAGAATGGAGTACAGTGGCATGATCCGGACTCACTACAGCCTCGACTTCCTAGACTCAAACGATCCTCCGATCCTCTGTCCTTAAATCCCCACCTAGCTGAGACTATAGGCATGTGCTACCACGCCTGGCTAATTATTTTTGAATTTTAGTAGAGATGAGGTCTCACCATGTTGCTCGGGCTGGTCTCCAACTCCTGAACTGAAGTGATCTTCCCGCCTCAGCCTCTCAAAGTGTTGGGATGACAGGTGTGAGCTATCCCTGGCCAGAGGCTATCATTTAAAATACATTTATGTAAATGGGGTGAATCCATTTTAAACAAATAGTTTATATATAAAACCTAGAGCAGGAGTTCTCAACTGGGCACTAGTGGCGTTTTGGGCTGGATACTTCTCTGTTGTGGCGGTTGTCTGTGCATTGTAAGGTGTCTCGCAGCACCCCTGGCCGCCTCCATTCACTAGATGAGAGTAGCATCTTGGAGTTGTGACAACCAACAGTGTCTCCAGATATTGCAGGGTACCCACCCTGGAGGTGCAAAATCGCCTCCAGTTGAGAACCACTGATGTAAGGTGATCAAATTTAGACAAAATCGTATAGTTAGAAGCTAGAGGTATTTGGAGATCATAGAAATCCCATGTGTGTATGAAAATGGGTGAAGTTTGGGAAACTGTTCAGGCAAGCTTCCCTCCATTGTGAGGGCCACTTACTTTTTTTTTTTTTCTTTTTTAGATGGAGTTTTGCTCTTGTTGTCCAGGCTGGAGTGCAATGGTGTGATCTTGGCTCACTGCAACCTCAGCCTCCCAGGTTCAAGCTCTTCTCCTGCGTCAGCCTCCCGAGTAGCTGGGATTACAGGCATGCGCCACCACGCCCGGCTAATTTTGTAGTTTTAGTAGAGGTGGGGTTTCACCGTGTTGGTCAGATGGTCTCGATCTCCTGACCTCGTGATCCGCCTGCCTTGGCCTCCCAAAGTGGCGTGAGCCGCCATGCCTGGCCTGTGAGATCCACTTACTAATGTTCATGTGTGCGTCCTTTGCCACTGACATCAGTTCAGGAGTAAGGTGGAAGGAGGTGTCTTGAAAGAGATGCTCTCCAGCAGTGTTGCCCAGGAGAACTCTCAGCCATGATGGAATGTTCTGTGTCTGCACAGTCTAGTCTGTAGTTAGTGGTCACATGTAGCTATGGAGCACTCAGTGTGGCCAGGGAAAAGAAAGACTTGAATTATTTTAATTAATTGAAACTTAAAATAGCCACATGTGGTAGAAGCCGCCAAGGTGGACAACACAACTGTAAGGGAGTCAGAGTAGTGAGGACAGGATGATGAAATGCGGGCTTTAAGGTGTACACTGCACTCTTTAAACATTAGAATTGGGGCCAGGTATTGTGGCTCATGTCTGTAATCCCAGCACTTTGAGAAGCTGAGGTGGGAGGATTGCTCAAGCCCGGGAGTTGGAAACTAGCCTGGGTAACACAGTGAGACTGTCTCTACTAAAAAAAAAAAAAAAAAAAAAAATTATCCAGGCATGGTGGCACGCACCTGTAGTCCCAGCCACGTGGGAGGCTGAGGCAAGAAGATCACTTGAGCCTGGGGAGGAGGAGGCTGCACTGAGCCATGATGGTGCCACTGCACTCCTGCCTGGGCGACAGAGTGAGACCTTGTCTCAAAAAACAAAAACAACAACGTAAAACCCATTAGAATTGAAAACATATAAAACCAACAGGAATGTGTCTTTACACATGGCCCAGCCGTGTGGCAGAGAGAAATCTTTTTATTTATTTTTTTGAGATAGAGTTTTGCTCTTGTCGCCCAGGCTGAAGTGCAATGGTGCAATCTTGGCTCACTGCAACCTCCACCTTCTGGGTTTAAGCGATTCTTCTGCCTCAGTCTCCAGGGTAGCTGGGATTACAGGTGCCCACCACCACGCCTGGCTAATTTTTTTTTTTGAGATGGAGTCTTACTCTTGTTGCCCATGCTGGAGTACAATGGCACGATCTCAGCTCACCACAACCTCTGTCTCCTGGATTCAAGCAATTCTCCTGCCTCAGCCTTACAAGTAGCTTGAATTACAGGCATGCGCCACCACCCATCTAATTTTGTATTTTTAGTAGAGACAGGATTTCTTCATGTTGGTTAGGCTGATCTGGAACTCCCAACCTCAGGTGATCCACCCGCTTTGGCTTCCCAAAGTGCTGGGATTACAGGCGTGAGCCACCATGCCCAGCCTAATTTTTTGTATTTTTTGTAGAGACGGGGTTTCACTATGTTGGTCAGGCTGGTCTTGAACTCCTGACCTCAGGCGATCCACCCACCTTGGCCTCCCAAAGTGCTGGGAATACAAGCATGAACCACCGCGCCTGGCCTGCCAGACAGGAATCTTAAAAGATTTTAGGTAGCGGCTGACAGACTCCCAACTAAAATTGGTTTGAGTTGGCGGGGGCATGGTGACTCATACCTGTAACCCCAGCACTTTGGGAGGCTGAGGCGGGCAGATCCCTTAAGTCCAATGAGTTCGAGACCAGCCTGGGCTATATAGGGAGACCACTGACTCTGCAAAAAATTATAGAGTTAGCCAGGTGTGGTGGTGCATGCCTATAATCCCAGCTGTTCGGGAGGCTGAGGTGGGAGGATTGCTTGAGTCCAGGAGGTAGAGGCTCCAGAGAGCTATGATCTCGCCACTGCACTGCAGCCTGGGTGACAGAGTGAGACCCTGTCTCTAAATAAATAAATAACAATGAAACAAAGTAAACTGGCTTGAGCAAAGTAAAATACAACAAAAGCCATTTTATTGACTCTGAGACTGAAAGTCCAGGGATGGGTGAATCTTTGCACTCTCTCAAAGTTATCGGGAACTTCTTATCTCTGCTGTCCTCCTTGGGGGCTTCATTTTCAGGCCGACTAGTCCCTAAATGGGAACAGGGCGTCTGTCCCCTGCCCAGGCGTGTTTTCTGCTACCATAGCAACCCCAGGGAGAAGAGCACGTCTTTCCAAGTATTTCTAGCAAAATCCCAGCCAGGGGTTTCACTGTCCCTTCTCAAGCCATCATGTCCAGAACATCCAGGGCTCTCCCTGGCTAAGCCTGGAGTCTGCACTCATCATGCCTGAAATTCAGAGATGGGGTTGGGCTCAGCTAAACCCCGTGGAAAGAAGATGGAGGAAACTGACTTTTAAAACCATGATTAAAGAGTAAGTGTAGGTGAGGTCAGGAGATCGAAACCATCCTGGCTAACAAGGTGAAACCCCATCTCTACTGAAAAATAGAAAAAATTAGCTGGACGTGGTGGTGGGTGCCTGTTGTCCCAGCTACTAGGGAGGCTGAGGGAGGAGGAGGCGGAGCTTGCAGTGAGCCGAGACCATGCAGCCTGCACTCTAGTCTGGGAGACAGAGCAAGACTCCATCTCAAAAAGAAAAAAAAGAGCAAGTGTAGGATACAAGAGAACTCTGTATGGCAGCCTAGGACTGAGGGAGTAGACCTAAGAAAGGACGTACTTGGAAGGGGCCCCTCTCTGGGGCCAGGGTTCAGATCTGGTTGGGGACATTGAGGTCCAGGCTGTTCGATGGCAAGAAAGTTAGCGGGCTTGCAGGGCCAGAGCTGGTCTGCACCCATGGGGAAAGGGGGAAGCAGCCTTCCAAGTTGCTTGGACTCACCAGATGGGGCTGGTGAGTTATAGCTGGTGGTTCACACGTGTCCCTCCAGAGTGTTGCTCTGTCACCCAGGGTGGAGTACAGTGGTGCGATCTCAGCTCACTGCAACCTCTGCCTCCCAGGTTCAAGTGATTCTCTTGTCTCAGCCTCCCGAAAAGGTGGGACTCAGGCCTACAGGCACCTGCCACCACACCTGGTTAATTTTTGTAGTTTTAATGGAGGCGGGGTTTCTCCATGTTGGCCAGGCTGGTCTCGACCTCCTGACCTCAAGTGATCCGCCCACGTTGGCCTCCCAAAGTGCTGGGATTACAGGCGTGAGCCACTGCGCCCAGCCTCCCTCCAGCATTCTCTACTGAGAAAGCTTAACACTGGAGCTCTGAAAAGGAGAGAGGCATACACTTTGTTATTTATTTATTTATTATATTATTATTATTATTTTTTGAGATGGAGTCTCGCTCTGTCGCCCAGGCTGGTGTGCAGTGGCCCGATCTCCACTCACTGCAAGCTCCGCTTCCTGGGTTCATGCCATTCTCCTGCCTCAGCCTCCTGAGTAGCTGGGAATACAGGTGCCCACCTCCACGCCAGACTAATTTTTTGTATTTTTAGTAGAGATGGGGTTTCACCATGTTAGCCCGGATGGTCTCGATCTCCTGACCTTGTGATCCACCCGCCTCGGCCTCTCAAAGTGCTGGGATTACAGGCGTGAGCCATTGCACCCGGCCTGTTTTTTATTTATTTTAATTTAATTTTATTTTTTTGAGACAGAGTCTTGCTCTGTTGCCCAGACTGTAGTGCAGTGGTGTGATCTCTGCTCACTGCAACCTCCGCCTCCCTGGTCCAAAAGAGTCTTCTGCCTCAGCCTCCCTAGTAGCTGGGATTGCAGGTGTGTCATGTGCCACCATGTCCGGCTAACTTTTGTATTTTTAGTTGAGACAGGGTTTCACCACATTGGCAAGGCTGGTCGTGAACTCCTGACCTCAGGTGATCTGCTCACCTCGGCCTCCCAAAGTACTGGGATTACAGGCGTGAGTCACTGCGTCCGGCCGAGAGGCATACACTTTCAATGGGGCTTGTGCTGTCCTACAAGTAGGAGAGAGAGAACTGGAACTGAAGCTGGAGCTGCAGTCTGGGCCTTGGTTTGATCCTTGGCCTTTGGCCAGCACAGCCTAAGACCCTTAGTAGTGTGAGCACGAGCACGCTTCCCAAGTTGGGAGTGGGCAGTGTAGGCAAGTCGATGAATTTTGCTGCCGACACCCTTTGAGATCTTGGGCTCAACCTCTTTCGACTTTGCAAGGGTCTTGATCGCCTCAGCGTGTGCACTCATGGCCTTGGTGGTGTTGGCCTGCATCTTTTTCATGTCCTTCTTGTTGTACTTCTTGGCAAAGTGCATGTTCATCAACTTGGGGTTCACCCACTTAAGAAAGTCATGTCAGCTGGGCGCGGTGGCTCACCCCTGTAATCCCAGCACTTTGGGAGGCCGAGGCGGTGGATCACGAGGTCACGATACCGAGAAACATCCTGGCTAACATGGTGAAACCCCATCTCTACTAAAAAATTCAAAAAAATTAGCCAGGCGCGGTGGCGGGTACCTGTAGTCCCAGCTACTCGGGAGGCTGAGGCAGGAGAATGGCGTGAACCCGGGAGGTGGAACTTGCAGTGAGCCGAGATCGTGCCACTGCACTCCACCCTGGGCAACAGAGCGAGACTTTGTCTCAAAAAAACAAAAAACAAAAAAACAGCAAAAAAAAAAAAAAGAAAGTCATATCTTTGTGACTGGGATTTCTTTTTTTTTGTTTGTTTTTTAAAAATTTCCTCTAAAAAAAAAAAAAAAAAGAGACGGGATGCATGTGGACTGAGATTTCTTGATGCCATTTCTGTTCCATTTTCCGGACTGGTTGTGTGTAGCTGTATGTGGACTTGGGCATGTCTGCACCGGAACCCGCAGCTCCCGAAGTGCCTGGAACTAGAAGAGGACTTTATTCTTTTTTTTTTTTTTTTTTTTTGAGGCGGAGTCTCACTCTGTCGCCCGGACTAGAGTGCAGTGGCCAGATCTCAGCTCACTGCAAGCTCTGCCTCCTGGGTTTACGCCATTCTCCTGCCTCAGCCTCCCGAGTAGCTGGGACTACAGGCGCCCGCCACCTGGCCCGGCTAGTTTTTTTTGTATTTTTAGTAGAGATGGGGTTTCACCGTGTTAGCCAGGATGGTCTCGATCTCCTGACCTCGTGATCCGCCCGTCTCGGCCTCCCAAAGTGCTGGGATTACAGGCTTGAGCCACCGCGCCCGGCCGAGGACTTTATTCTTTAGAGAGGTATTGGGAATTTCATTTATGGCTTATCCCTGTTTATTTAACCAGTCTTCCTTTGATGAACCAGTGTTATGGTCTGAATGTATCCTTTCCCCGTAAATGTGATAGTTGTATAAAGTGGAGCATTCAGGAGGTGATTGGGTCATGAAGGCAGAATCCTCATGAATTCCGTTATAAAAGAGGCAGGAGGGGCTGAGTGCGGTGGCTCACACCTGTAATCTCAACACTTTGGAAGATGAGGTGGGCAGATCACTTGAGCCCAGGAATTTGAGACTAGACTGGGCTACGTGGTGAAATCCCGTCTCTCCAAAAAAATACAAAAATTAGCCAGGTGTGATTGTGCATGCCCGTAGTCCCAGCTACTTGGGAGGCTGAGAGGTGGGAGGATTGGTTGAGATCATGCCACTATACTCCATCCTGGGCAACAGAGAGAGACCCTATCTCAAGAAGAAAAAAAAAGAAAAAAAAGGCATGAGGGGCCAGGCACAGTGGTACAACTTGTAATCCCAGCACTTTGGGAGGCAAAGGTGGGAGGAGAGCTTGAGGCCGGGTGTTTGAGACCACCCTGGACACCATAGTGAGATCCTGACTCTACAAAATATTAAAAAATTAGCCAGGCATGGTGGCACATGCCTTTAGTCCCATATACTTGGGAGGCTAATGTAAGAGGATTGCTTGAGCCCAGGAGTTTGAGGCTGCAGTGAGCTGTGATTGTACCACTGTACTCCAGCCTGGGTAAGAGTGATTTTTTTTAATTAAAATAAATAAATAAATAAATAATAATTAAAAAAAAATAAAAGGCCGGGTGCGGTGGCTCATGCCTGTAATCCCAGCACTTTGGGAGGCCGAGGCAGGCGGATCATGAGGTCAGGAGTTAAAGACTAGCCTGACCAACATGGTAAAACCCCGTCTCTACTTAAAAAATACAAAAATTAGCCGAGCGTGGTGGCGCACGCCTATAGTCCCACCTCAGAAGGCTAAGGCAGGAGAATCGCTTGAACCCAGTAGGCAGAGGTTGCAGTGAGCAGAGATCTCGCATTCCAGCCTGAGCGACAGAGTTATTAGACTCCGTCTGGGGAAAAAAAAAAAATGGCATGAGGAATGGGCCTCACCAGGTACTGAATCTGCTGGTGTCTCCATCTGGGACTTTGCAGCCTCCAAAACTAGGAGCAGTACATTTCCGTTGTTTGTAAATTACATAGTCTAAGGTATTTTGTTATAGTAGCAGGAAGGGACTGAAACAAATGGTTAGATTTGTTTCCAGTCTCTTACTCCCACAGTGGAGTGAGTGACCTGTACTTTGTGCATATGCACAAAGATGATAGGCTAAGCAATTAATAAATAGCATATCTGGATAGCTTGATGTGTGGAAACTTCTGCTAAAACAAAACAGAACAAAAATTTTGTATAAACAGTCAACCTGACAGTTTGTGATTCTCTTAAATTCATTTTTCATCTTTCGTTGGAACCATGCAACTATGAAAACAGTCATTACTGGATTATTATAAGAGAGGGAGAGAAATCCTGGCTTAAAACATCCAGTAAGGTTTCTGCAAATACAATGATGTGTTTTCTGACAAATGAATCTTCCCTCCCTCCTTTCCTTCCCTTTTACTCTCATCCCTTTCCTCTCCCCCTCTCTCTTAGCTTCCTTCATTCATTCAAAATGTATTCAGTGAGTGTCCACTGATGGCCAGCATGGGCGATTTGCACTTGGGAACAGGAGTGGGGAGAGTGTTTGAACTCCTTGAGGCTTCTGTGTGTGTCTCTGGCTTTTGGACAACTTAGAAAGGGGCTAACAAGAATGAGTTACTAGAAGTGAAATGTCTTAGCAGAGCCACACACTCCACCATGAATGCCGGTTTACTGGAATGAGGATGCTATTTTTAAGAAAGAGCATTGTGTTTCATCATGGAAATTTTGAGCATCTGAGCAGGCAGCCTGCTGGCTCGCTCATCTTTAAGGTCCTGATGCACAGAGACCGTGTTTGCTCAGCTTTGTACCCCAGCACCCACCAGGACCTGCCCTGTGGGAAGAAGGGAAGAAGGAAGGTCTGGGTAGACGAGTAATATGTGAGTTGTTGGTCACCTCAGCTGGCAACATCCCAGGGGGCTGGCGGGGCTGGCAGGGCTGGGACCTTGTCTCAGCCTTTGAGTGCTGGGGCAGTGAGATGAGCAGTCCAGCGAGGGACGTTTTTGTTGCAGTTTTTCGGGAGCTGGCACTTCTCAGAATGCCTTATTTAATAAAGCTGTTCTGAAGGACAAGCTGCCCTTTTTGGGGTCCTCAGAGTAGCTTTGTTTTGCAAGAGCAGCCCAGATTCCTCAGTGTTCCTTTGCCTTGTGGGAGGGTGATGTGGGAGTGGGGTGCCGATGTTGGCACCAGTGTGCTGCCCCCTTGGGAAAACCAGGTTGGGGGCGCCCTTGGGGTCATTCTGCCAACAGCTGGTGGGCTGGCTTCTCTCCAGGTTATATCGAGCTCTGAGACATCATCTTTGTGCCTTGCTCCTCTCATGTGTTGCTGAAAAGGAAAGCTGGGGGTGGAGAGGAGATTCCCCCGCTTCCCCTTTTTCCTTTATATAGCCATCTTGCTGGAACCAGCAGCTGTGACAGCATGGGTTGGGGAAAAGACACTAGGCTTTGAAATAAGGCTGACACAGTTCAAGGCCAGACCCAGCTGTTCCTTACGTCTCTGCAGACTTGAGTGCTTTAACTGTTGCAAGCTGCCCCTTTTTTTTGTTTTTTTTTGGAGACGGAGTCTCCCTCTGTCACCCAGGCTGGAGTGCAGTGGCGTGATCTCGGCTCACTGCAACCTCCGCCTCCTGGGTTCAAGTGATTCTCCTGCCTCAGCCTCCTGGGTAGCTGGAATTAAGGCATGTACTACCACATCTGGCTAATTTTTGTATTTCTAGTTGACACGGGGTTTCACCATGTTGGCCAGGCTGGTCTCAAACTCCTGACCTCAGGTAATCTGCCTGCCTCGGCCTCCCAAAGTGCTGGGATTACAGACGTGAGCCACCTCGCTCGGCCCAAGCTTCTCTCTTATCTATGAAGCATAGATGTAATACTACTGCTTATTGTGATTTATTTATTTGTTTGTTTATTTGTTTATTTATTTATTTATTTATTTTTGAGACTGAGTCTTGCTGTCTCCCAGGCTGGAGTGCAGTGGCGCGATCTTGGCTCACTGCAAGCTCTGCCTCCCAGGTTCACGCCATTCTCCTGCCTCAGCCTCCTGAGTAGCTGGGACTACAGGCGCCCGCCACCACGCCTGGCTAATTTTTTTTTTGTATTTTTAGTAGAGACGGGGTTTCACTGTGTTAGCCAGGATGGTCTCGATCTCCTGACCTCGTGATCTGCCTGCCTCAGCCTCCCAAAGTGCTGAGATTACAGGTGTGAGCCACCGCACCTGACCCGATATGTTTATTTTCTTAAATCCTTTTATTCTAAAATAAAGCCTACCTTTAAAAAAAAATAATTTTTTTTTTTTTTTTGAGATGGAGTCTCGCTCTGTCACCCAGGCTAGAGTGTAGTGGCGATATCTTGGCTCACTGTAACCTCCACCTACTGGGTTCAAGTGATTGTCCTGCCTCAGCCTCCTGAGTAGCTGGGATTACAGGTGCCCGCCACCATGCCCACCTAATTTTTGTATTTTTGGTAGAGACGGGGTTTCACCATCTTGGTCAGGCTGATCTCGAACTCCTGACCTTGTGATCCGCCCGCCTCAGACTCCCAAAGTGCTGGGATTACATGTGTGAGCCACCGTGCCTGGTTAAAAAATTTAATTTTTAACAGAGATGAGTCTTACTTTGTTGCCCAGGCTGGTGTCAGTCTCCTAGACCCAAATGGTCCTCCCACCTCGGCCTCCCAAAATGTTGGGATTACAGGCATGAACCACCATGGCTGGCCGAATCCTACTTTTTGGAACACAGTCTTGTGCCACATACTAACGTATCAGCCAACCACAGACTACATTTTTTTTTTTTTTTTTTTTTTTTTTTGAGACGGAGTCTCACTCTATCGCCCAGGCTGGAGTGTGGTAGCGTGATCTCGGCTCACTGCAAGCTCTGCCTCCTGGGTTCACGCCATTCTCCTGCCTCAGATTCCCAAGTAGCTGGGACTACAGGTGCCTGCCACCACGCCTGGCTAATTTTTTGTATTTTTAGTAGAGACGGGGTTTCACCATGTTAGCCAGGATGGTCTCGATCTCCTGACCTTGTGATCCACCCGCCTCAGCCTCCCAAAGTGCTGGGATTACAGGCGTGAGCCACCGTGCCCGGCCCACAGAACACATATATAACCGTGTCCCCATTAGATTAGAATACTGTATTTTTACTGTGTTTAGATTGTTCAGCGACACAAGTACTTACCATTGTGCTACGACTGCCTGCCTTATTCAGTACAGTCTCATGCCGTACAGGTTAGTAGCTGAGGAGTAATAGGCTGTACCATTCAGCCTAGTGCGTAGCAGGTGATAGCATTCAGGTTGTGTAAGTCACTCTAGAATGTTCCCACAGTGCCGAAACGGCCTAATGCATTTCTTAGAACATATCCCTGTTGCTTAAAACTGCATGACTGTAAATAATTTGGGATTGGGGACAAAGTATCTTTTTATTTATTTATTTATTTTTTGAGACAAAGTCTCACTCTGTCGCCAGGCTAGAGTGCAGTGGTGCGATCTCAGCGATCTCAGCTCACTGCGACCTCTGCCTCTAGGTCTCAAGCGATTCTCCTCCCTCAGCCTTCTGAGTAGCTGGGATTACAGGCATGCGCCACGACGCCTGACTAATTTTTGTATTTTTGGTAGAGATGGGATTTCACCATGTTGTTGGCCAGGATGGTGTTGATCTCTTGACCTCATGATTCGCTCGCCTTGGCCTCCCAAAGTGCTGGGATTACAGGTGTGAGCCACCGCGCCTGGCCAGGACAAAGCATCTTTTATTTGGACCACAGCTTCTGCTTCTCTTTTCTTGTTTCACTGAAAGATGAAGCCTTAGATATAACTGTGGTCCCGAGCCAGAGAAGATGCTGTAGAGAAAAGCATTCTGAGAAGAGTGGGCAGACATGAGCACAGCCTCGATGTGTGGGCGTGGCCTTGATGCGTGGGTCTGTCTTTCCCACAGGTGCTGCGAGTGGCTGAGATGCTGCGGTGGAGGGGAGGCCAGGCCCCGCACTGTCTGGCTGGGGCACCCCGAGAAGAGGGACCAGAGGTATCCTCGAAATGTCATCAACAATCAGAAGTACAATTTCTTCACCTTTCTTCCTGGGGTATGTGCAGACAGGAATCGTGTTCTTTTCTTATTTCCATCACAAATACATGCGTTGGTACAGCTGTGATGTGATGTGATGTGATGTGATGTGATGTGATGTGATGTGATGTGATATTATGTTATGTTATATTATGTTATGTTATTTTTTAGAGTCTCATTCTGTCGCCCAGGCTGGAGTGCAGTGGCACAATCTTGGCTCACTGCAACCTCTGCCTCCTGAGTTCAAGCGATTTTCCTGCCTCAGCCTCCTGAGTAGCTGGGATTACAGGCGTGTGCCACCATGCCCAGCTAATTTTTGTATTTTTAGTAGAGATGGGGTTTCACCATGTTGGCCAGGCTGGTCTTGAACTCCTGACATCAGGTGATCCACCCACTTCAGCCTCCCAAAAGGCTGAGATTACAGGTGTGAGCCACCCTGCCTGCCGGTACAGTCTTAAAAGACTCAGTTCCCTGTGGCAGATGTCAGTGACTTTTCTGTGCCACCTTAGCCCCTGGTTGTTCATCTTCCCTGGGCTCAGCACTGGGTAGTGGCGGGGTTGGAGGTGGCGTGGGTGGAGAGGGCACCTGCCTCTGTCTTCAAGGCTGTGTGACCCCACCTGCTCAGTTAGAGTAACTTGACATGTATTTGGTGTGCTGAGCCTAAGAGTGAAAAAGGCATTCTGGGGACCTCGCATTATGACCAGAACAGCAGAAAAGAATATCAGCAGTGCTTAAATTTCCCTCCATCATGACACATGTAGTCAGTATTGGCAAGTTGGGAGATAATAGCTTAGAGGAGACAAAAATAAAGATGCATTTTAATCTTACCATCTATAGGCCGGGTGCGGTGGCTCAGCCTGTAATCCCAGCACTTTGGGAGGCTGAGGTGGGTGGATCACAAGGTCAGGAGTTTGAGACCAGCCTGGCCAAGATGGTGAAACCCCATCTCTACTAAAAATAAAAAATCAGCCGGGCGTGGTGGCACGCGCCTGTAGTCCCAGCTACTCAGGAACCTGAGGCAGGAGAACTGGGAGGTGGAGGTTGCAGTGAGCCGAGATTGTGTCACTGTACTCCAGCCTGGGTGACAAAGCGAGACTCCATCTCAAAAATAATAATAATAATAAATAATAATAACAATAAATAAAAAATCTTACCATCTATAGAGAGAATTTTCATTAATGTTTTTGCTAATGATAAATGTTTCTGGTGGCATAACACTTCCACATTAGCTTACACAAATCCATGGACATGTGCTCAGCAAACCTTCCCCCTAACATGCACACAAATTCAATATCTATTTTTATCCAGCACAGCCTCCAAACACACACCAGTTGACTTTGAGAAGCAGCAGTAGCTCTCAGCTCCAATGCAGAAAGGAACATAATGGCAGTGTTAGATATTGAGTGATAGTACAGAGGCACAAATCTATTTAGTTGGAATTTTTTTTTTTTAGAGACCTGATCTCACTGTCTTTTCTGGGCTGGAGTGCAGTGGCATGATCAGAGCTATTGCAGCCTCAGACTCCTGGGCTCAAGCCATGCTCCTCTCTCAGCCTCCCGAACAGCAGTTTGAATTTGTTTTTTTTTTTTTTTGAGATGGAGTCTCGCTCTGTCACCCAGGCTCGAGCGCAGTGACGCCATCTTGGCTCACTGCAGCCTCCACCTCACGGGTTCAAGCGATTCTCCTGCCTCAGCCTCCCAAGTAGCTGGGATCACAGACACCCACCACCACACCCGGTTGATTTTTTGTATTTTTAGTAGAGATGGGGTTTCACCATGTTGGCCAGGCTGGTCTCGAACTCCTGACCTCAGGTGATCCACCCACCTCGGCCTCCCAAAGTGCTAGGATTATAGGTGCGAGCCAACGTGCCCAGCCGTGAGTTTTTTTTTAAGGGTGATTTTGACTATATTCATTGCCAGTTTCCTCAGCTCCCCCCAACTCTCAGTACCTTAAGTGAGGAATAGGTTTATTCTCATTCATGGAAAGTCTGATGCAGACTGGGCCACATTCCTCCATCTCCTGGCTATGCCACCTGGAATATGTGGCCACCAAAGTCACCAGGTTGGCACAAGAGGCACCAATGGCTCTTAGCTGCCTTAGCCTCAGAGAGATGCAGTTCTTCATTACCTGCTGGCCCAAACTAGTCACGTGGTTTCAGTCTGACTCTCAGTTGCATGCCAATGGTCAGAACCACACTGCTCCCCAGGGGAGGATTCGACTGTGTTATTTTATGGAATAGAGGTCATATTGTGGACATAACCTTTTTTTTTTTTTTTTTTTTTGAGACAGAGTCTCCCTCTGTTGCCCAGCCTGGAGTACAATGGCACGATCTCGGCTCACTGCAACCTCCACCTCCTGGGTTCAAGTGATTCTCCTGCCTCAGCTTCCTGAGTAGCTGGGATGGCAGGCGTGTGCTACCATGCCCGGCTAATTTTTGTATTTTTTAGTAGAGACAGGGTTTCACGGTGTTGGCCGGGCTGGTCTTGAACTCCTGACCTCGTGATCTACCCGCCTCGGCTTCCCAAAGTGCTGGGATTACAGGCGTGAGCCACTGTGCATGGCCATGTAACTTTTTAAAAATAATTTTTTATTTTATCTTTTGAGATGGAGTTTCACTTTTTATTTTTTGAGATGGGGGACTCACTGTCACCCAGGTGGGAGTGCAGTGATGTGATCTCGGCTCTCTGTTTGCCTCCTGGGCTCAACTGATCTTCCCGTTTCAGCCTCCTCAGTGGCTGAGACTACAGGTGCATGCCACCACTCTTGACCAATATTTGTATTTTTTGTAGCGATGGGGTTTCACCATGTTGCCATGGCTGGTCTTGAACTCCTGAGCTCAAGCAGTCTGCCCACCTCAGTGGCTGACGCCTGTAATCCCAGCACTTTGGGAGGCTGAGGCGGGCAGATCATGAGGTCAGGAGATTGAGACCATCCTGGCTAACATGGTGAAACCCTGTCTCTACTAAAAATACAAAAAATTAGCCAGGCATGGTGGCTGGCGCCTGTAGTCCCAGCTACTTGGTTGGCTGAGGAGGAGAATGGCATGAACCCGGGAGGCGGAGCTTGCAGTGAGCCGAGATTGCACCACTGAACTCCAGCCTGGGCAACAGAGCAAGACTCTGTCTCAAAAAAAACCCAAACAAAACAAAACAAAAACACAGTCTGGATGCAGGACTCAGGTCTATAATCCCAACACTTTGGGAGGCTGAAGTGGGAGGATCGCTTGAGCCCAGGAGTTCAGACCAGCCTGGGCAACATAGGGAGACCCTGTCTCTACAAATAACAAAGAATTTAGCTGGGCATGGTGGTGCATGCTTGTGGTTTCAGTTACTTGGGAGGCTGTGACAGGAGGATTGCCTGAGCCCAGGAGTTTGAGGCTTCAGTGAGCTACGATCACTCCACTGGATGCCAGCCTGGGTGACAGAGTGAGACCTGGTCTCAAAAAACAAAACCAAACCCTAAAACACACTTAACATAGTTGATGCCCCGTGTGCCCCTCCATGTTAGATTTTACCCCTTCCCCAGGAAGTAACTGCTCTTCTGAGTTTGGTGTTTACAATTTCCATGTATATCATTATTTACTCTTTCTTTTACAAAAGATACTTTTATTATCCATGTGTGTTTTTCCAAACAACATATGGAAGTGTTTAAGCTCTATGTGAAAAGTATCGTGTAAATTGTATCCTTATTCAGGAATTTTTTTTTTTTTTTTTTTTTGAGACGGAGTCTTGCTCTGTTCCCCAGGCTGGAGTGCAGTGGCGCGATCTTGGCTCACTGCAAGCTCCGCCTCCTGGGATCACGCCATTCTCCTGCCTCAGCCTCCTGAGTAGCTGGGACTACAGGCGCCCGCCATGGCGCCTGGCTAATTTTTTTTTTTTTTGTATTTTTAGTAGAGACGAGGTTTCACCGTGGTCTCGATCTCCTGACCTTGTGATCCGCCCGCCTTGGCCTCCCAAAGTGCTGGGATTACAGGTGTGAGCCACCACGCCTGGCCTTTTTTTTTTTTTGAGACAGAATTTCACTCTTGTTGCCCAGGCTGGAGTGCAGTCGCGTGATCTTGGCTCACCACAACTTCCGCCTCCTGGGTTCAAGCAATTCTCCTGCCTCAGCCTCCTGAGTAGCTGGGATTATAGGTGCCCACCCCCACGACTAGCTAATTTTTGTATTTTTAGTAGGGACAGGGTTTCACCGTGTTGGTCAGGCTGGTCTCGAACTCCTGACCTCAGGTGATCCGCCTGCCTCGGCCTCCCAAAGTTCTGGGATTATAGGTGTGAGCCGCCACGCCTAGCTGCAGGAATGTTTTTAAATATTAGTTTCCCACAGTGTTCCCGATTTCATCAGACAAGCCCTGAGTGTCTTTCTCTGTTGTCTCCCTCCATTCCAGGTGCTGTTCAACCAGTTCAAATACTTTTTCAACCTCTATTTCTTACTTCTTGCCTGCTCTCAGTTTGTTCCCGAAATGAGACTTGGCGCACTCTATACCTACTGGGTTCCCCTGGTAAGTTAATCGGCATTGTTTGTTCAGTAACCTTAGAGGCTTGGAAACAGAAAGTTCTTTGTTTCTCTCACTGAGGTATCTGGAATGGGATGGTGGCCTTGTAAGGGAGAGGATGCCCTCAGGCCAACACATTGTGAGTCTCTGAGACTTTAATGTTGAGGCTCCATTTCATGTACCACCTGGATCAAACTATAGCAAAGCCTGTGCCATTCATTCATTCGTTTAGCTGTTTGGTCTTGCATTATCTCAACAAGGATTTATGGCATGCTTATTGTATATGGCACAAGTCTAGACTCTGGGAACACAGTGGCAAATGAGAAAGACAGATCCCCTGTCCTCATGGATTGTATCACAGTTTGAGCATCCCAAATCCAAAATCCCAAATGCTCTAAAATCTGGCCAGGTGCAGGGGCTCATGCCTGTAGTCCCAGCACTTTGGGAGGCCGAGTCGGGCGTATTGCCTGAGGCCAGGAGTTCGAGACCAGCCTGGGCAACATGGTGAAACCCATCTCTACTAAAAATATAAAAAATTAGCGGGGTGTGGTGGCACGCGCCTGTAGTCCCAGCTACTTGGGAGGCTGAGGCAGGAGAATCGCTTGAATCCGGGAGGCAGAGGTTGCAGCAAGTTGACATCATGCCACTGCACTCCAGCCTGAGTGATGGAGGGAGACCTGTCTCAAAACAAAAACAAAAACAAACAAAAAATTCCAAATAAATAAAAATAGTGCTCCAAAATCTAAAACTTGTTGAGCACTAACATGGGACTCAAAGGAAATGCTCACTGGAGCATTGTGGATTTTAGATTTTCGGATTTGAGATGCTCAACTGGTGAGGATGGCACGGATGTTCCCGTCTGAAAACATCTGCAATCTCAAACACTTCAGCTCCCAAACATTCTGCATCAGGGATGCTCACCTTGTGTTTGGATTGTTCTCTGAGATCACATTTTCTTTTTATCCAATGTAGAGTATTTGAGTGGGAGGGGTTGGAAAAGTAGCAGAATCTGTGCTTTTGTGCATATGATGTGTGGCAGAACCAAGTAGCCCCTCTATTCCTTCCCTCGCCTCCTTTTCTTTCTCCCTTGCTTTGGCAGATGGTGGTAGCGTACCTGCTGTGTGCCAGGCCCTGTGCTGGGTTCTGGGGGTGCAGCAATGAACAGAGTAGACAAATACTTCTGCCCTGTAGGGCTGATGTTCAGAGAGCACAGACAATAAACCAAGAAACGGAATTGTTACAAATTGTGAAAAGTGCTCTGAAGGTAACATAATAAGGTCATAGGACAGATGGGGTATCCCAGGTACATTTAGTATTTTTTGCATGAATGAAGATGAAGGGTAGGAGGTGTGAAGGGGCAGCTTTAGCCTGTGTGGCTGTGAAAGGCCTCCTGAAAAGTGATGGGAAGGAGGAGCATATTCCAGGGGGCAGCAATGCAAAGGCCCTGCAGCAGACATGTGCTTAGAGCATTTGAGAAACAGAAAGAGGTCCAACGTAACTGAGCTGTGGAGAGGGCAGAATGGATACCCTTTTTTCTCCAAACTGAGATATTATGAAATGCAGTTGCTGTTTATATTCTCAACAAGTGGGACCTGGGGGAACACTTGGATTCTCTGTTCATAAATCTCATTAACATTTTTATTTTTATGTATTTATTTATTTTTGAGATGGAGTTTCGCTCTTGTTGCCTAGGCTGGAGTGCAATGGCGCAATCTCAGCTCACCACAACCTCTGCCTCCAGGGTTCAAGCAATTGTCCTGCCTCAGCCTCCTGAGTAGCTAGGATTACAGGCGCCCGCCACTGTGCCCAGCTAATTTTTGTGGAGACAGGGTTTCACTCTGTTGGCCAGGCTGGTCTCAAACTACTGACCTCAGGCTATCCACCCACCTTGGCCACCGAAAGTGCTGGGATTACAGGTGTGAGACACTGCGCTTGGCTCTATTTTTATTTTTAATTAAAGAATTTGCTTTTAGGCTGGGTGCGGTGGCTCACACCTGTAATTCCAGCATTTTGGGAGGCCGAGACGGGTGGATCACAAGGTCAAGAGATCGAGACATCTCTTGGCCAACATGACGAAACCCTGTGCACTGCACTCCAGCCTGGTCAATGGAACGAGACTCCATCTCAAAAAAAAAAAAAAGAATTTGCTTTTAGAGACAGGGTCTCATTTTGTCTTGCCCAGGCTGTAGTGCAGAGTACAATCATAGCTCACTGCAGCCTTGAATTCCTGTGCTAAAGGAATCCTCCTGCCTCAGCCCCCTGTGTGGCTGGGAGTACAGGTGCATGCCACTATACATGGATAATTTTTTTAAATTCATTTTTTCCCCATAGGTTATTGGGGTACATACAGGTGGTATGTTGTTACATGAATAAGTTCTTTAGTGGTGATTTGTGAGATTTTGGTGCACTCATTACCCGAGCAGTATACACTGCGTCCTGTTTGTGGTGTTTTATCCCTTGTCCCCCTCCCACTCCTTCCCCCAAGTCCCCAAAATCCATTGCATCATTCTTATGCCTTTGTGTCCTCATAGCTTAGCTCCCACATACTAGCTCCCACATATTAGTGAGAACATATGATGTTTGGTTTTCCATTCCTGAGTTACTTCACTTGGAATAATAGTCTCCAGTCTCATCCAGGTCTCCAGTCTCATCCAGGTCACTGCAAAGGCCGTTAATTCATTCCTTTTTGTGGCTGAGTAGTAGTCCATTGAATATATATACCACAGTTTCTTTATCCATTTGTCAATTGATAGGCATTTGGGTTGGTTCCATGATTTTGCAATTGTGAATTGTGCCGCTATAAACATGCGTGTACAAGTATCTTTTTCATATAATGACTACTTTTCCTCTGGGTAGAACCCGGTAGTGGGATTGCTGGGTCAAATGGTAGTTCTACTTTTAGTTCTTTAAGGAATCTCCACACTGTTTTCCATAGTGGTTGTATTTACATTCCCACCAGCAGTGTAGAAGTGTTCCCTGTTCACCGCATCCACACCAACATCTACTGTTTTTTGATTTTTAGATTATGGCATTCTTGCAGGAGGGAGGTGGTATCGCATTGTGGTTTTGATTTGCATTTCCCTGATCATTAATGATGTTGAACATTTTTCATATGTTTGTTGACCATTTGTATATCTTTTGAAAATTGTCTATGCATGTCCTTAGTTCACTCCTTGATGGGATTGTTTTTTTCTTACTGATTTGTTTGAGTTAATTGTAGATTCTGGATATTAGTCCTTTGTCAGATGTGAAGATTTTCTCCCACTCTGTGGGTTATCTGTTTACCCTGCTGACTGTTCCTCTTACCATGTAAAAGCTCTTTAGTTAAGTCCCAACTATTTATCTTCGTTTTTATTACATTTGCTTTTGGGTTCTTGGTCGTGAAATCCTTGCCTAAGCCAATGTCTAGAAGGGTTTTTCCAATGTTATCTTCTAGAATTTTTATAGTTTCAGGACTTAGATTTTAAGTCCTTAATTCATCTTGAGTCGATTTTTTGTATAAGATGAGAGATGAGGATCCAGTTTCATTCTCTTATATGTGGCTAGCCGGTTGTCCCAGCACCATTTGTAGAAAAGGGTGTCCTTTTCCCCACTTTATATTTTTGTTTGTTTTGTTGAAGAGCAGTCAGCTGTAAGTATTTGGGTTTATTTCTGGGTTCTCTATTCTGTTCCATTGGTCTGTGTGCCTATTTTTATACCAGTACCATGCTGTTTTGGTGACTATGGCCTTATTGTATAGTTTGAAATCAGGTAGTGTAATGCCTCCAGACTTGTTCTTTTTGCTTAGTCTTGCTTTCACTATGCAGGCTCTTTTTTGGTTCCGTGTGAGTTTTAGAATTGTTTTTTCTTTCTTCTTCTTCTTCTTCTTCTTTTTTTTGAGACCAAGTCTCGCTCTGTCATCCAGGCTGGAGTGCAGTGGCGTGATCTTGGCTCACTGCAAGCTCCGCCTCCTGGGTTCACGCCATTTTCCTGCCTCAGCCTCCCGAGTAGCTGGGACTACAGGTGCTGCCACCACGCCTGGCTAATTTTTTTTTTATTTTTAGTAGAGACGGGGTTTCACCTGTGTTAGCCAGGATGGTCTCGATCTCCTGACCTTGTGATCCACCCACCCTGGCCTCCCAAAGTGCTGGGATTACAGGCGTGAGCCTCTGTGCCCAGCCCAAGAATTGTTTTTTTCTAATTCTGTGAAGAATGATGCTCTTGGCTAATTTTTAAGTTTTATGTAGAGACGGGATCTCATTATGTTGCACAGACTCATCTCCAACTCCTGGGCTCAGGAATCCACCTACCTTGGCCTTCCAAGGTGCTAGGATTACAGATGTGAGCTGACGCACCCAACTTACTAAATTTTTTTGACTAAGAGAAAGTTGTAAACATAAAAAAGATTTAGGCTTTCCTTAAAGAAACAAAAACAATAAACCTTTTTGATGTTGGCAGCAGGTGTGGGATGATAAAGATTTGGTGTAGAGGCGCTTGTGGAGCGGAGGAAGCCAGATGCTCAGGGACCAGGGAGTAGGTGTGCATATGCCGTACGTGCCATGTTATCAGACAAGCGATGCCAGCAGCTCTTGCCCTGAGAAGAGGAAGGGAGGTCATTTTTTCCACACAAACAATGCAGGTGCTTCTGGAATGACAAGAATAGTTCTTTCCTGCTCTGACGCATTTTGGGGTGAAGTAGCATTCTGAGAGCTAGAGAGGCCCTTCATCCAAGCATCCTTTCCCTTCTGATAACAGACATTCCTGCCTGTGTCAGGTGGCATGCTTAACCAAGTGCCAGGTGGTGCCTGTGCCTTTGGCCTCCCAAAGTGCTGGGATTACAGGTGTGAGCGCTCGACTCAAGCCACATCTATTGAATTATCTCTTAAAAGCCGGATCCTGCCATCCTCTCTGCCACCCACTCCTCCAAAGCTGCTCCTGTTCACTGTTCTTTTTTCAAATGGAAAAAGATCGCATGATATTGGAGAAATATTTAAAGCACCAAAAACCAAAAATGAAAACAAAAACAAAAAAACGCACACACATAGGGTGATGAAAATAACCTGTGTAGCTACTACCCTAAAATACCCCATTTATGATTCTGGTGTGTTTCCTTCCAGTGCCTTCTTGGCTTACGCATGTATTTTATGTACACTATAACATACCTTACATTAAACCGTATGTATTTTGCAGATGCATGTTTTATAGATTTGGGATCCCAAGGTGTCCTCGAAGGCAGCGATGTATCTCCCCGTCTCCCTGCCTTTTATATCTCAAGCGTGATGTGCAGTCTGGTCTCTGCCCCCTCCTGTTATCCATTGCCCAGGCTGCAGTACAGTAGAATCCCACATTGAGCAGTTCCTGGGGATACAGACATGAGCAGCCCTACAGCCTCATTTACACTATAATTGGCATCCATGTTGGCAGGAGACCTTAGCCATGTTTGGCATACATTTTTCCTTTTCTTTTTTTTTCTTTTCCTTTCTTTTCCTTCCTTTCTTCCTTTTTTTCTCTCTTTCTTTATTTTTTTTGAGACAGAGTCTGGCTCTGTCGCCCAGGCTGCAGTGCAGTGGCCGGATCTCAGCTCACTGCAAGCCCCGCCTCCCGGGTTCATGCCATTCTCCTGCCTGAGCCTCCTGAGTAGCTGGGACTACAGGCGCCCGCCACCTCGTCCGGCTAGTTTTTTGTATTTTTTGGTAGAGATGGGGTTTCACCGTGTTAGCCAGGATGGTCTCGATCTCCTGACCTCGTGATCCGCCCACCTCGGCCTCCCAAAGTGCTGGGATTACAGGCTTGAGCCACCGCGCCCGGCCCTCTCTTTCTTTCTTTCTCGCAATGGCGTGATCTTGGCTCACTGCAGCCTCCACCTCCCGGGTTCAAGTGATTCTCCTGCCTCAGCTCCCCAAGTAGCTGGGATTACAGGCATGTGCCACCATGCCCGGCTAAGTTCTTTATTTTTAGTGGATACGGGGTTTCACCATGTTTACCAGGCTGATCTTGAACTCCTGACCTCGTGATCTGCCTGCCTCAGACTCCCAAAGTGCTGCGATTAAGGGAATGAACCACCACACCCGGCAGTTATTATTTTTTAAAAATTTATTTCCGGCTGGGTGCGGTGGCTCACACCTGTAATCCCAGCACTTTGGGAGGCTGAGGCGGGCGGATCATGAGGTCAGGAGATTGAGACCATCCTGGCTAACATGATAAAACCCCATCTCTACTGAAAATACAAAAAAAAATTAGCCGGGCATGGTGGCAGCAGCCTGTAGTCCCAGCTGCTCGAGAGGGTGAGGCAGGAGAATGGTGTAAACCCGGGAGGCGGAGCTTGCAGTGAGCAGAGATTGCGCCACTGCACTGCAGCCTGGGCGACGAGAGACTCTGTTTCAAAAAAAAAAAAAAAAAAATTTCCACTGAGGCCTTCTCTGCCCCTACTCCCACCTCTGCTGTCTCCTAATTGACTGGCCTGTTTTCCCTTTGACTGTAGCTTAAGATAGAAGCCAGGCAGGTTAATAACTTGATTCTAGGTTTTGGCAGTTGGTCTCCACATTGTAGGCCCTTTTGTAGTCAGCTTTTCCTGTGATGGCTAAGTTGGGGGATATTCGTCTTGTATTTCTGCCTCTCTTTCTAAGAACTACAGAAGAAAGGGTTTGGGGTGAAAAACAAATTGGCATCTACTTCTAGGTGAACATAGCTGATTTCCTTAATAGATTTTTATGTAGAGTGAATTTTCAGTTCTGGCTAGAACACATTTTGAAATGTCTTCTAACCACTCCGAAAGTTGCCTCATTTCAAACCCAGCTCTTAAGTCCAGTGGTTCTGAATGAGGGCTGCGGAGCCAAGTGGTTGGGTTTAGCTCTTTTTTTTTTTTTTTTTTTGAGACAGTCTTGCTCTGTCGCCCAGGCTGGAGTGCAGTGGCGAGATCTCAGCTCACTGTAACTTCCTCCTTTTAGGTTCAAGCGATTCTCCTGCCTCAGCCTTGCGAGGAGCTGGGATTACAGGTGCTCACCACACCTGGCTAATTTTTGTATTTTTAATAGAGACGGGGGTTTCACCACGTTGGCCAGGCTGATCTTGAACTCCTGACCTCAGGTGATCCACCCACCTCGGCCTCCCAAAGTGCTGGGATTACAGGTGTAGCCACCATGGCTGACCGTGTTTAGTTCTTAATTGCACTCTGTGAAGTCATGTAATTTGAATCAAGCCTACTTTTCTGAGCCTCAGTTTTGTCATCTGTTAAAAGGAACCATCCTTTCTACTGCTTTGGTTTGTTGGGAGGTTTAAATGAATTACTGCAAGTAAAATGCTTCATGTGGCTGTATACAATTCTCAGGAAACATTCTCATTTTAATTTTTAAATTCTGCCACTAATGATGTGTCTTTCATTGTTTGATTAAGTTTTAGCTTTTTAATTTTTTTTCCCCTAAGACAGGGTCTCATTCTGTCGCCCATGCTGGAGTTCTGTGGCTCGAGTTCGGCTCACTGCAACCTCTGCCTCCTGGGCTCAGTCAGTCCTCCTGCCTCAACCTCCCGAGTAGCTGGGACCACAGCATGAGCCACCATGCCTGGCTAATTTTTTGTATTTTTAGTAGAGACAGGGTTTCACCACGTTAGCCAGGATGGTCTTGATCTTCTGACCTTGTGATCTACCCGCCTCGGCCTCCCAAAGTGCTGGGATTACAGGCGTGAGCCACTGTGCCTGGTCAATAATTTTTTTCTTGTACTAATATGTTAGGGGAGAAGTAACTCAGGAGAGCAGAAATAATCTATAACATTATATGATGACCAAATAAATGTAGGGTGTTTTTGTTATTGAGATATAATCTATATGCCGTAAAATACACAGATCTTCAGTTTTCAATTCATTGAGTTTTGACATTTGTCAGCCCCCACATAAATACCACCTCAATCAAGATATGGAACATTTCCATCACCCCAGGAAGTTCCCCAGTGCCACCCCACCTGCCC
The DNA here is from genome assembly GCF_007565055.1 of Rhinopithecus roxellana. Lineage (NCBI taxonomy): Eukaryota > Metazoa > Chordata > Mammalia > Primates > Cercopithecidae > Rhinopithecus > Rhinopithecus roxellana. The sequence goes on along the minus strand of NC_044561.1, from coordinate 130,314,914 downwards.
CCACTACCCCAGGCAACTGCTTTTCTGATTTCTGTCTCCCATAGATTAGCTTTGCTTGAGTAAATTTATTTTTGATGTACAACTTTACAAAAGAGGCTCGCACTTTCAGAGTTGCTTGTCTGTGAGTTGTCACTGCCTGTGATTCTTCACCAGCTCAGACAGCTGTCTCCTTCAACCGTCCCCCTTCCCCCACCCACTAAAGCTTCTTTCTAAATATCTGTGAATGGATATTAAGGACCTCCTAAATTGGATGGTTGGAATTTATTCCTGGACTAAATATGCATCTCTTTGTGAAGCAATTTCTAATCTAAGGCATGGCGTGGCCCCTAGGATTACTGAGAACTGTGTGTGTATGTGTGGGGGGAGACATGATAGTTTAGGAGGTGGTGTTTATTTGCAGCAGGGAGGTTAGTGAGCGGCTCCTGTCCTTGTATGAGCACACACTTTCCGTGAACATCAGTGGGATTTAGCCAGGCCCACGCAGAGAGAAATAGAAACTAGAACATTCGACAAAACAAACAACAACAAAAACTTGGGTTTTCACACAGAACAACCAAATAGCAGCATGGTGAAGGGGGCCGCTCTGCACGCCGGGTCTGTGTTCCTCGTAGAACAGGTTTTCTCTCACTCACTATGTGGTCTGGTTATGCTTTGATTCTGAAATGTACCAGTTTCTTTTGGCTGCAGTGTGTACTTTACATCTGATTGGAAACAGGAGTAATCCTTTGATTGTAAAGATGTATGGGTGTTGGGAGGAGTTTCACAAAGCAGCACATCTCTGGATAGATTTACATAAGAGATTTAAAGTCCTTTGAATCGAAGTTAATATATTTCACAGCGTAAACAGTATGAAAGTGAAATTCTCCAAGAACCACAACTGCTAACCCTTGGGTGGTTATGCTGACTGTATTTAAAAAATAACTGTCAGGGCAAGCTTTAAAAGGGATGGGGGAGGAGTGACAAGAAAATGAATGACTGTAAGCACATAAGTAAAATGAATGACTGATTTTGGCTTTATCGATTACAAGAGGAAATAAATCTAGATTGGAAGTGGATTCTGCTATGGGTGACTCCCTCCATCCAACCAGATTTTATGAGTTGGGGTTCCCAACTCAGGGGAAGGTTATGGAAGTTTTAAATTTTTATTAGTTTCTACTTACGCAATTAATGCTTTAGTATAGTTTCCTTATAAAAACTTAAAACAGCTGGGTACGGTGGCCAATGCCTGTAATCCCAGCATTTTGGGGGACTGAGGTGGGTGAATTGTGTGACCTCAGGAATTCAAGATCAGCCTGGGCAACATGGCAAAAACCCATCTCTGCTGGGCATAGTGGCTCACACCTGTAATCCCAGCACTTTGGGAGACCGAGGCAGGTGGATCACCTGAGGTCGGGAGACCAGCCTGGCCAACATGGTGAAACCCTGTCTCTAGTAAAAATACAAAAATTAGCCAGGCATGGTGGTGGGTACCTGTAATACCAGCTACTGGGGAGACTGAGGCAAGAGAATTGCTTGAGCCCGGTAGGCAGAGGTTGCAGTGAGCCGAAATGGCACCACTGCGCTCCATCCTGGGCAACAGAGTGAGACTCTGTAACAACAACAACAAACCATCTCTACCAAAAATACAAAAATAAGCCAGGCATGGTGGCACACGCCTGTGGTCCCAGCTACTCCGGAGGCTGAGGCAGGAGGATCTCTTGAGCCCGGGAGGTGGAGATTGCAGTGAGCCAGGGTCATACTACTGCACTCCAGCCTGGGTGACAGAGCGAGACCCTATCTCAAAATAAACAAACAAAAAAACCCTGTAATCCGAGCACTTTGGGAGGCCGAGGTGGGCGGATCACAAGGTCAAGAGATCGAGACCATCCTGGCTAATATGGTGAAACTCCATGTCTACTAAAAATACAAAAATTAGCTGGGTGTGGTGGTGTGCGCTTGTAGTCCCAGCTACTCGAGAGGCTGAGGCAGGAGAATCACTTGAACCCGGGAGGCGGAGGATGCTGTGAGCCGAGATGGAGCCACTGCACTCCAGCCTAGTGAGAGAGCGAGACTCCAACAAACAAAACAAAAAACTTCAAACATTAGAGATCGACTGAAGCTCCTTTCAGTCCCTCCCTATCTTGATCCTAGTCTCCTTCCCGGCAGAGAAATCTAACCTGTAGTTAAGGAAATTGGAAAACATTTAAGTGTGTAAAATCTTTGTTCCTGTTTATATGGATGGGGTTGCAGTGTATGTCCTGAAAGACTGTTTTTTTCTGCTGGGCTCTGTGAATGCAATGGATGTATCTTATTCTTTTTAACTGTTGCCTGGTGGTCCCTCCTAAGGGCTCCATCCACCTAAGTTTCTCTAGATACAGTGGCAGTAAAGATTAAGATTTCCTACGTTTCAGTTCCCATTTATCACTTAGCAGCTTTATCTCTTTGGGCAAGATTACTCAGCCTCTCTGTGCCTCAGTTTCCTCATCTGCATGGGGAGCTCAGTTATAGGAGCATATCTCAGGGTTGTTGTGAGGATGAAGTGCACTTACAATAGTGCCCAGCACATGGTGGGTAAGAGACAGTGTTAATGGTCACCATCGCTTGCTTGTGGAGGGACAGTTTGAGTGTTCCTGTGTGTGTCACCCTCACCCTGAGGTGGTGAATATGGACGTCCTTGTGCGTGTGTGGCAGCGAGTGTTTCTCTAAGGTAGTGTTTCTCCAGGGTGTGTGTGGGAGTGCATGTTCCCTAAGACAGATTCAGAGAGGGGGGCTTGCAGCGGCATGTACATTTGGAATAACTCACAGGTCCTGCCCCCCTGCCCTCCCAAGTGGCCTCTCGCCTTTTCTGCCCCTGGCACCAGGAGGGGACGGTTGGCTGCAGCAGTTCTCACCGCTTGTAGCAAGGCTTACTGTCGTCTCTCTCTGCAGGGCTTCGTCCTGGCCGTCACTGTCATCCGTGAGGCGGTGGAGGAGATCCGATGCTACGTGCGGGACAAGGAAGTCAACTCCCAGGTCTACAGCCGGCTCACAGCACGAGGTCAGCCTTCTGGCTCCTGGGCCACGGGGTTGCAGCTCAATCACAGGCTGCTGACAGTCAGGGGAGAAGAGTTCAAGGCCCGGGCCGCGGGTGTGGGAATGCCACGTGGCGGAACAGTCACTTGGTTACTCCAGCACCAGGGAGGCCTCCATCTGCCCTGGATGACAGGTTGACAGGATCCCACCAGGCCCCGGCGGCGTCCACAGGCCTCTTGGTGTTGGTCTTGTCAAATAACTTGTGTGTCATCAACCTGGAATTACATTCTGTGCAGGGTCATCCCGGCTGGCTAATCCCTTTCCCTTTCTGCTTCCTGGCTGAAGGAGGGCGCCCCTACTGTTCACATGGGAGTCTGCAAACTGTTTTCAAAGATACTCTTTCTGCAGTGATTACTTTAACATCAAACTGTTGCTACTTTAGTTTTTACAAAGGCAACACATTTAGGTAAATACTGCATCCATGAAGATTTCTTTGAAGGCATTTTGTAAATCCTGGAAATTGAGGGCTGGAGAGTATGGAGTCTGATCCAAAAATAAATGACCAGTTTTTTATGTCAGAGTTATATGTTTTGGGCTCAAAAACAAAAAATTGAAATTTTTGCCCAGTACAGTGGCTCACGCCTGTAATCCCGCACTTTGGAAGGCTGAGGCGGGTGGATCACCTGAGGTCAGGAGTTCAAGACTAACTTGGCCAACAGGGTGGAAACCCTGTCTCTACTACACATGCAAAAATTAGCCGGACATGGTGGCATTCATCTATAATCCCAGCTACTCCAGAGGCTGAGGCAGGAGAATCACTTGAACCTGGGAGGCGGAGGTTGCAGTGAGCCAAGATCACGCCATTGCACTCCAGCCTGGGTGACAAGAGGGAAACTCCATCTCAAAAAAAAAAAAAAAAAAAAAAAAAAAATTGAAATTGAAATTTTAATAACATTTCCCAGGGATATGAAAATCCTTTCATCATCGACCCCCTCTTGCAAGATATGTGCATTTTAAATGCTGGAACTTAAAAACTCACTTACACGGTGGAAGAGCCACAGAACAACCCAGCCAGTGTTGACTTCTGTTTCTAATTACAATAGATTTACTGTAAGGTTGCATTCAGAAATGAGAGAATGTTACCTCAAGTTTACTAATCTGGCTAAGGAATGTCTATTCGATTGTCCCGTAAGATTACTGATCCCATTCAAGGATTAATGCTGTTTAAAGAGGTGGAGGGGAATAAAGGCTATGCGTTGCCTTCAGGAAATTGAGAATTTGGAAAGAGATAAGATGGTTAGATGCCAAGGGACTTAGCACCTGAGCCAGGGTCTGAACTGCTGTTGACTGCTTTATGTTTGCAAGGAAGCAGTCAATCCACGGTTTCTTCGGGATTTTCAGTAGAGTTTTCCTTTTGGGAAAAATGTCAGAGGTGTATGTTGTGGGCTAAAAAAAATGCAAATTTTAATTACATTTCCCAAGGGTATGAAAATATTTTGTTCTAGTGTATTTGAATACACTGTCACGGTTGGTGGTCTTAAAAATGTGCAGGTCTCTGGGAGAAGGGGGAATTTCGAGTTGGTAAAGAAATGCTTTATTCATGCTAAACTACTGTATTTAGAACATGTTGCTACCAAAAGAAGAAGAATCAGTGTAATTTTTGCAGAGGCAGGTGGCTTGGGCTTTCCGCGTGAGTAGTCAGAAGACCCTTCTCAAGGGCTTTTTGTGTGTGTGGTTCGTGTATATTAAATCCTCCCTTAATAACATATTCTTACTATAACATTTAAAACGCTTGGCAACCAACAAAAGCCCCATCGGAGAGAGTGCGGTGGATCTCTTTAGAGCTCAAGAGAAGGGGCCTTCGGATTCCATTCATTCATCCATCCAGGATTCGACCCTCCTTTGGTTCTTTTCATATTGCAATTGCTTTTCCCGTGAATGATTTTTCTGCCCTCTGCTGCACACGCCTTCCCAGCCCTTGCTTTAACTTCACTCAGCTCTTGAAAAGGTCCTAAGGAGAATTGGCAGATGGCTCTAGCATTAAAACCTTGTCTTCCTTTGTGGGTCTCCCTTTGTGGCCCGTGGTGTCCATTGTCATGCCAATGCCACTATAGGGAAAACAGAGCACAGTTCTGAATATTAACCCAGACCCTGGCGCTGCAATTTGTTGTGAAAGCCCAACAAAGCACTGAAGAAACTGTCAGCTTGGAAAGTGATCGAGGCGAGTTTAGTTATTTGATACGCTTTGGGGGGAGGGCCAGGGTAGCAAACCTAAGCTGGGAGATTGCAGGGAAGAGGGAGAAAAAGAAGCCTTTTTTGACTTTCCTGTCAAATTCCTTCATAATATTTCCTTGAGCAAAACTTAACCATCTTCACTTAGTAAGTTCCAAAGCAAAGTGAAATAAGTATGTATATGTATATTCATGATGGACTGTTTTCTTTCTATCACATGAAGTCTTCTTTTTTTTTTTTAAGACGGAGTTTCGCTCTTGTTGCCTAAGCTGGAGTGCAGTGGCACGATATTGGCTCACTGCAACCTCCGCCTCCCGGCTTTAAGCGATTCTCCTGCCTCAGCCTCCTCAGTAGCTGGGATTACAGGCACCTGCCACTGCACCCGGCTAATTTTTTTGGATTTTTAGTAGAGATGGGGTTTCACCATGTTGGCCAGGCTGGTCTCGAACTCCTGACCTCAGGTGATCCACCTACCTCAGCCTCCCAAAGTACTGGGATTACAGGCATGAGCCACCACGCCCAGCCTCACATGAAACCTTAAAATGCACTTTTCAACAGTATTTTGCGGGATGAAAATGTCCAGGAGTCAGAATGCCTTGATCACTAGACTATAGGCCATGGTATTTACCTACTTGCTACATCCTTTTGTGATGAATAGTAATAGCAGTACTTGTATCATTATAGTTAAATTTTGAAATTTGTTTTCGCAATAATTCCTAACTAGCAAAAAATTTGCAAGAATTGTATGGAGAATTCCAGTATGCCCTTAACCCAGATTCATGAAATGTGACATTTCTGATTTGTTTTTTCTAAGACCACCAGAGCGGGCACAAAAGAACCAGCGAGTAGGCAAGGGTAGGAGCAAAACTGCAAATTTATTTTTGGTCACCTAAGGTGTGGGGGGAGAGGTCTGTCGGCCTCCGGCAAAGGAGGCCAAGAGAGTCGCCCTGTGGAGCTCTCGGACGGAGTTCCTGATACAGTCCCGACTGGGGGCTGGGAAGTCCGCGCGGGGCGCTGGCCGGGAGCGGCTTTTCTAGGAGTGGGAGGGCAATAGGCGGGGCACGGGCGTGTGGCGGGGGGCGTTCCGCAGGTGCGACCAGGTAAATTTTGGTCTCTTCGGATTGACGTCACCTGGCGTATGCCCGGTTGGTCTGCACCTTCCCGGGCTCCGGCTGCATTTTCGCGCGCGCGGGAAAAGTTGGTGATGAAGAACCCGGAAGTGTGCCATCTTACCTCCGTTCGTCCAAACAATTTCACCACGTTGTTTATTTATTTATTTAGAGACAGGTTCTCACTGTGTCACCCAGGCTGGAGTGCAGTAGTGGGATTTGGACTCACTGCAACCTCCGCCTTCCAGGTTCAAGCAGTCTTCTCACTTCAGCCTCTAAGTAGTTGGGACTGCAGGTGCACACTACCACGCCCTTCTAAATTTCTATTTTTTACTTGTAGGGATGGGCTTTCCATGTTGCCCAGGATGCACAGTTGCGTTTTTTCTTCCCTCTAAACCTCCTCACGCAGGCTGGAGTGCAGTGGTGCCATCTCGGCTCACTGCAACCTCTGCTTCCCGGGTTGAAGTGATTCTCCTGCCTCAGCCTCCCGAGTAGCTGGGATTACACGTGTGCACCACCATGCCCTGCTAATTTTTGTATTTTTAGTAGAGACAGGGTTTCACCATGTTAGCCAGGCTGGTCTTGAACTCCTGACCTCAGGTAGTCTGCCCACTTCAGCCTCCCAAAGTGTTGGGATTACAGGTGTGAGCCACTGCACCCGGCCACAGTTGCTTTTTAATACTTTCTTTCCCCTCATGTCCATATACATATAGGTGTATCTGGGGTCATTGGAGACAAGTTGCAGACATCATTCCCTTTTGTGCCTAAATACTTAAGTGCTTAATTCCTTAAAGGACGTTTCTCTTATATAACATAGTTATGTACAATTACCAAAATCAAAAAAATTGAACATCAGTATATTGCTATTCATTTACAATCCTTTTCAAATTTTTGCCATTTGTCCCTAAAATGTTTTTTGATAGCATTTTTTTCTTAGTTCAGGAATAGACTGGGTTCATCAGTTATAGTTAGTTGTCCTCTCTCCTTGGTCTCCTTTAACCTGGCAGAGTTCCTTGGTTTTCTTTGTCTTTCATGATTTTGACATTTTGAAGAGGACAGGCTGGTTTCAAGCCAGTTACTTTGTATCCTGTCCCTCCATTTGTATTTGTTGGATGTGGCCTCAAAACTAGATTTATTTTTTATTTATTTGTTTGTTTATTTATTGAGATGGAGTCTTGCTCTGCCGCCCAGGCTAGAGTGCAATAGCGTGATCTCAGCTCACTGCAACCTCCACCTCCTGGATTCAAGCAGTTCTCCTTGCCTCAGCCACCCAAGTAGCTGGGATTACAGGGTGTGTGCCACCATGCCTGGCTAATTTTTGTATTTTTAATAGAGACGAGGTTTCACCATATTGGCCAGGCTGGTCAAGTGACCCACCTACCTCGGCCTCCCAAAGGTCTGGGATTACAGGTGTGAGCCACCATGCCTGGCCAGTAACTTTATTTTAAACAGCTGAATTAAAATCCCCATTAATAGGAACTCATTATTGGGAGGAAAAAATGGATGACAGGTTTTTTTTTTTAATTGCTGTTGCTTTGTTTTAGTTGTTTTCAACATTTTAGATCATCTTATTTCAGTCAAGGTTTATCCTTTTTTTTTTTTTTTTTTTTTAATTGTAGAGATGGGGTTTCGCCATGTTGCCCAGGCTGGTTTCGAACTCTTGAGCTCAAGTGATCCACCTGCCTCACCCTCCCAAAGTGCTGGGATTGCAGGTGTGAGCCACTGTGCCCAGTCAAGGTATATCTCGAATAACATCAATTGGATTAATTTTCGATGCAACTACCATGGCTTAATAAGATGTATTTGAAGTACTTTGATAATCAAATTAGCTATCCACATGGAAATGACCTTTTAGTCATTATTTTAGGAAATAATTGGTTGGGCACAGTGGCTCATGCCTGTAATCCCAGCACTTTAGGAGGCTGGGGTAGGAGGATTGCTTGAGGCCAGGAGTTGAACACTGCAGTGAGCCATGATCACATTGCTGTACTCTAGACTGGGGGACAGAGCCAGACTCCATCTCTAAAATACACACTACACACACACACACACACACACACACACACACACACACGAGACTTCACCATGTACCAAGTCTATGCTAGGTTTCTGCATCACAGAGATGACCATGAGAGCCTGGGGTCCCAGGAAGTCATAATCCAGTGAGGTATTCAGGCCTGTAAACAGATAATTACAACAAGTGGCATGAGTGTGGTGGTCCTCTTAAGGAATGTCCCCTTTCTGGCCACTGCATTCTGGGTTCTGAGCATCGTTCCCAGGAGTTGAAAGTAGTGGTTCCAAGCTTGCTCTGCCAGGGTTCGGGAGTCCTGCTTCCACCTGGGTAGATCCTTTAAGTTCTCAGTAAATGAATCTAAATCAGGGAACATAATGGCACCTACCTTAGAGGGTTGCTGTAAGTGAAGCTCCTGCATGGGAAGAGCTCAGCATTGTGCCTTGGGACTTGGCATGGTGGAGAGAGGCCAGTGTGGATGGTATTGCAGCAGGCGTTTCTTAAGTGTCAGCGGGTAGATTAATGGAGGTATGAGCCAGGGGTGGTGGAGTCCATCAGAGAATCTGGTGATGTCTTTCCAGAAGAGGTGACCTTCATCTTGAGTCTTAGAGGAGGGAAGAGAGCAGGACTGGCTACATGATTTGTGGGACCCAATGCACATGAACATGTAGGACCCTTATTCGGAAATTATTAAGAATCTCAAGTTGGCAACAGCAGGGCATTAAAGCAAGTACGGGACCCTCCTGAACATGGAACTCAGGCCAGGACCCAGATAGCATGCCATGGTAAAGAGTTCTCCAAAAAGAGCATCGAGTCGAATGCAAGGCTGCAGCCTGTGACAGCTGGGGTGGCAGGCTACGCAACGCAGGTTCCAACACCAGCTTGCTGTTCCCAATTAGGCTATGTTTCCTGAGCCTCTCCCTCCTGGGAGAACAGAAGAAAAGACCACACAGGCCAGTAATAACCTGAGGCGCTGGAAGGGTTGATTCTTTATTTCAAGAATTCATATACAGTACAGGCATGCTGTAGGAAAAAGGTGGCACTGAGCTGTTTGAAAAACTGCTGTTCAAATTAGGAAGCAGGAGAAAAAATGAAGAAAGGCTACCTGCCATCAGCTAGCGAGGTGCTAGATAAGGTTTAATCTGTAGTTTCTTGTTCTTTATTTTTGAGATGGGGTCTCACTCTGTTACCCAGGCTGGAGTGCACTGGCACAGTCACAGTTCACTGCAGTCTCTAATGCCCAGGCTTAAGTGATTCTCTCACCTCAGCCTCCCAAGTAACTGGGACCATAGTTGCAGGTCACTACACCTGGCTAACTTTTTTTTTTTTTTTTTTTTTTGAGACGGAGTCTCGCTCTGTTACCCAAGCTGGAGTGCACTGGCCAGATCTCAGCTCACTGCAAGCTCCGCCTCCCGGGTTCACGCCATTCTCCTGCCTCAGCCTCCCGAGTAGCTGGGACTACAGGCGCCCGCCACCTCGCCCGGCTAGTTTTTTGTATTTTTTAGTAGAGACGGGGTTTCACCATGTTAGCCAGGATGGTCTCGATCTCCTGACCTTGTGATCCGCCTGCCTCGGCCTCCCAAAGTGCTGGGATTACAGGCTTGAGCCACCGCGCCCGGCCTGGCTAACTTTTTAATTCTTTGTAGAGATGAAGTTGCCCAGGCTGGTCTCAAATGATCCTCCTGCCTTGGCTTCCCAAAGTGTAGGGATTACAGGCATGAGCCACCGTGCCCAGCCTAGTCTGTAGTCTTCTAGATAGCCCTGTGAAGGTAGCTTTTATGAGTATGGATGTAGGGAAGGAAAAAATTTCTTTCTCTCACTCATTGCTAGGTTCATGGCTGAGGCCCCTATAACAAAAGAGAGGAAAAGCATCCTGTCTGGGATGATGAGCTAGCAAAGGGCAGAGCTGGGATGTGAACGCAGGCTTGTTTGCATGTAAAACCTTAGCCTTTAAATCAAGGTACCTACTATGTGCCAGAAGCTGAGCTCAGCACTTTTGCATATAATATCTCAACAGTTGCTATAGTGTTCAGCCTTAATACATGTGTTACAGAGGTGCTTTTAAGATTTGAGTCATTTTAAAACACATCTCTGAGTCCAAAGAAACATGTCAATCTAGCCTCTTCATTGTCAGATGGACAAACTCGTGAAAACCACATGGGGTAGTGCTTTTGGATAAACACGCATCCTTTTCCTCCTACTTAAAATTCACATTTTATTTTTTATTTTTCTGAGACGGAGTCTTGCTCTGCCGCCCAGGCTGGAGTGCAGTGGCCGGATCTCAGCTCACTGCAAGCTCCGCCTCTCGGGTTTACGCCATTCTCCTGCCTCAGCCTCCTGAGTAGCTGGGACTACAGGCGCCCGCCTCGTCGCCCGGCTAGTTTTTTGTATTTTTTGGTAGAGACGGGGTTTCACCGTATTAGCCAGGATGGTCTCGATCTCCTGACCTTGTGATCCGCCCGTCTCGGCCTCCCAAAGTGCTGGGATTATAGGCTTGAGCCACCGTGCCCGGCCAAAATTCACATTTAAACATCAGAGACTTAAGAGCATTTCTTAGACCTTTATGAATTTTTATGGTTTTAATTATAGAGCTGTCTTCCTAAATTAATAGCATTCAGTGGCACTGGAAATAAAGCCAGAAAGGAGAGGATCTTGGAGATGTAGCAGATCCAGCAAAACTTAGTTTTGTTACTCAGGAGAATTGGGTTGGATTGGAAAAAAATAATTAGTGAAGGAATTATTTCTCTTTGTACTTGCCTTCCCCAAACCAAAAGTTTAATGGGGGTGGGAGGTTGCCTTGATTATCACAGGTGGTGAGGGAAATGGGATTTGCATTTTCACAAGATGAATTCCATGGGTGTTCATACCAGGAATGCTTTCCCAGACTAACTTCTGATCAAGGGCTAAATGAAGCAGGCAGACAATTAGCCTTGAAAGAAGTGCAAACAGAGGCATACTTAACACAATTGCTGATGCTTCTTTCCTGCTGGGGACATCTGGGCAGGCTGACCATAAGTCATAAGCCAAAGGTCTATGCTCTTTTGCGTATCTTCAGCTTTCTCCTACATATGTGGTATAAAAAATCGACCTGATATCTTTCCTTTTTCAGTTCTTTCTAGATAGTTCAGCGATGCCCTCTGCTCACTCTTTCTCATTTACAGAATCACTTGTAACCTCAAGGATCTCACATCCATTTGAGGATATATTTTTTCAGTGTAGCACAAAACCCATGTACCATTATCTAGGATTGCAATTAATGTGACTTAAATTTCAAGACCTAAGAATGCACATTTTTCTTTTTTGGAGTTGTATGTCATTGGGGTTAATCAGAAGGTATAATAATGTAGGAAAGGTACATTAATTAAGGGGGAGTTGTTTAGCTAATAATTAACTAAATTGAAACTCTATATTCCTAAACACAAGTACTACTTATGTTTCAAAGTATAAACTCTGTCCAGACATGGGAGAACATTAAGATATGCATTACGATTTTTTTTAAAGAAGAGAATTGTATTGATAGACTTTTCAATGTTACTGCAGCAAAACTGCTGCAAAGATCCTTCACTAAGGACCTCAAAGACAATTCAGTTAACAAAGAACTCCATTCCCAAATTTCCCTTGTCTAAGAGAGCATCAGCAGCTATGAGTGAGTCTTATTTATAACAGATTTTGGCGAATACTTTTTCATACTGCCTGGTGCAGATATAAAGTGTTTTTTTTTTGAGATGGAGTTTCGCTCTTGTTGCCCAGGCTAGAGTGTAATGGTGCGATCTCAGCTGACTGCAACCTCCGCCTCCCAGGTTCAAGCAATTCTCCTGCCTCAGCCTCCCAAAGTGCTGGGATTACAGGCCTGAGCCACTGTACCCAGCTCATATATAAAGTTATTTAAGATCCACAAAGTTCAGATTTTCCTTTCAAAGAACTCAATTTCATTTTATTACAAGTAATTGGTGAACTGATCTATTGTTTAATTAAAAAAAAAAAAAAAACAAACACCAAAAACTCAAACTTGCAAATTGCACTGTTATTCCCAAAAGGTATTTCCCCCCTGTAAGGGTGTTTGTCTGCTTCATCATTTCTGGGCACCATAAACCGGCAAGAGCATTTACATATTTTAAAAGCCACTGTTGGGTATAAACTTGTTACATTTAAACTGCAGCCTTTTTATTTTTTTTTTAAGTTCCCACTATTTAAATAAAAGCCACCAGGAAGTGGTGGTGATTATTTATAATAATCCTTTCAACTCTTTGCCTGTTTTCAAATAACAGTCTTTTCTTTGGCTTTGGGGAAGGCAGACAACTCTATTTGAATATGAAAATTTCAACTTTAAACCTCTGAACTCTGCTGGGTCTGCAGAGGCGTTTTAATGTCAACCCCAGGAAATGTACACATGAAGCAGAATTTACAACTCATCACTGTCACAGTTAGATTAGAGTGTGAGTTAAAGAGTAATACATTAACCAGGGTTAGTGCATGGAGATTGTTGTTAGAGATCTACAAAAGCAATCAATGTCCTGCATGAACAATGAAAAATACAAGTATAGTTGGAGGTGTTCAGGGTCAAAAAATAGGCCCACACATACTAGTGCCCTGGAATTTATTAAAAAAATTTTTTTTGGTAGGCTGTTCTGCAGTTTGACTGAATTGTCATTTGCTTGTTTCGACTCAAGGGAAACATCTGGTTTCTCCCTGCAATGTAGACAAACTACTCTTATTCTGAAGTTGTCATCCGTGAAAGGCATGGTTTGGGCTCAGTAGGTTTGCTTATGAAAGGCTTGGGGTCCATCGCTACAGAAATAAACAGCTCTAATAATTGGAAGTTTGTTCCCCGTTATAAACTCTGATTGAGAGACGACTTGGGTGAAGTGGCGAAAGCTGAAAGGGATAGATTTATTAGAAGACTTTTAATGATTTAGGATGTGGCAGGCAGAGAATTTTCTGCTTAACTTTTGCAAAAATCTCTTACCTTTTGTAGAATTTCTGCGAATGCATTTAAAAATCTTAGAGCCTCAATTTTGGAGATGGGGTGTTACAGGAAAAGTTCAGAGTTCTGTGGCCTCGGTTCTTAGGACAGAGCCAGGTTTTCCTGCGCACTTTATAAATAAGATATTATTGGGAGTTTTTACTAGCCTTCTGGACCAGCTACATAATTTGTGGGACCCAGTGAAAAGTGAAAATGGTGCGGTGGGTGGCGGGGGTGGGGGGGCTTGTTCAAAAATTATTAAGATCAGATGGTTAGATCTTGAGTTAAAAAAAAAAAAAAACTGACAAAGAATTTTAAGACATTAATGGTGAAGCATCGTCCAAGCTGGGAGCCCTGTGTATTGGTCCTTTTTCCATCTTAGGAGTCTCTGGGGAAGATGAGACCAAAACAGAACAATGACAAAAAACCAAGGAGCGCTTGGGAAGTGTGCCTGCCGGCGGCGTGTTGGCAGGGCATTTTCTTCCCTGCCAGATCAACTATAGGGAGAGTTCCTGCCCTTTTTTGAGATTGGTAATAATTGCTATCATTGTGCTGTTTTTTCTTTCTCCTGTTACTTTCTTAGGAAGATAGGAGCCTTTCTGTCAGTTTGCTTCTGTGTATCCTGTTCTTCCCCTTTTTTGCAACAATGTAGAATACTCAGAACAGTGGTTTATGTGAGGTTAGAAATCATGTGTTTTGAGCCCTTTCTACACCCTTACCAATTTTTTCATTCTGGTAGTCAGTTCTAACCACTGAATGCCCAGTGATTCCTCACTTCTAACTTTGGTCTCTCTTTTCTCTTCCTCTTTCTCCCTATCAACTTGAGAGCTCCTTAGAGAGGGACGTTTTAGTCAAATACTGACAGCCAAGCCTAGGGCCTGGCTGGTGGAAAACTCCCAGTAAATATGGGAATGTAAATAACAGTATCTGCTTTATTAAATCTCTTTTCTTCTTGGTGCTTTTTCTCCTTTTCATTCTGGTTTTGTATTTTCTCTCATTACATGCACACACACGCACACACATACCATGCCCAGCATGAAGGCCCAAACTATATAGATATTTATAATTTAACTTTTTTTTTTTTTTTTTTTGGAGACGGAGTCTTGCACTGTCGCCCGGAGTACAGTGGCACTGGAGTACAGTGGCACGATCTTGGCTCACTGCAACCTCCTCCACCTTCCAGGTTCAAGTGATTCTCCTGCCTCAGCCTTACAAGTAGCTGGGATTACAGGTGCCTGCCACCACGCCCAGTTAATTTTTTGTATTTTTGGTAGAGACTTGGTTTCACTATGTTGGCCAGCTGGTCTCGAACTCCTGACCTCATGATCCACCTGCCTCAGCCTCCCAAAGTGCTGGGATTACAGGCGTGAGCCACTGCGCCCAGCCTAATTAACTTTTTTGAAAAATAGAGACAGGGTTTTGCCATGCTGCCCAGGCTGGTCTCAAACTCCTGGGCTCAAACAATCCACCCACCTCAGCCTTCCAAAGTGCTAGGATTGGGAGCTACGGAGCCCAGGCAAACTACATATTTTTGATCACCAAAAGAAAAGGCAACATGGGGCAAGAAGTCCCAATTGACAGCACTCTGCAGTGGCTCAACAGAAGGGGAGAGTCTGGGAATCTGTGTTTGTTCAAGCTGCAGATCCGAGGCTCATCCCCCCAAAACACTGAAATGCTAATGAATGACCGTGGCTAAAAAACCCAAGTGACCTCATGATGGTGCGGCTCCTGCTTCCTCCCTTAAAGGAGGAGCAAGAGCCCTGTTGGCTGATGGACAGTCGGGTACAGTAGGTGTGTTTGCGTGAAGGATTGGCCTGCTGGGGTTACTCAGAAACTGCTCTGCAAACACAGAGGATTAAAGGGGTTTTTGTTGAGGCAGAACAGATGGACAGAGAGAGGCAGAGTTCAAATGAATGGATCATAAATCAGGACTCACTTGCAGAAGGGAAAAATCTGGGTCTGGTCACTAAAAAATTGGAGCTAATTTTAATTATTATTATTTTTTCTTGTTAGGAAAGCAACCTTATGCTTAATGGAAAAACAATTCATGTGAAAAATTTGGAAAATAAATGTGCCAGAGAAAGCCCTGCTGATTCTTTCAGGAGAATCTCCCTGATTTTGTCCTCTGTCCTGCTAACATACACACATGTACATAGGTGATTGTTATTTAATAAGAATGAAAACGTATGCTCTTCTTTGAGTTAGATTTTAAGAGGGAGCCTGTGACTACAGTGTGAAGATCTGAACCCAGGTGTGATCATTTGGGCCAGGCCAGCAACATCAATTTTAGTAATAAAACCAAAGACAGTGTGTACATTTATGTTTGGGAAAGTTGGGACAAGCTCAAGTGAAGGAAAAGTTCATTGGCGCTGAGGGCCGCATTGAATTTACCGTCTTCCTTCAAGTAATACCTTCCTGAGCTCCCAGAAAAATGATGTGTCTGTGTCTGTTTTTCCTTTTGCCCCCTAGTGGAGCAAGAAGATTGGTTCAGGCCGTGAAATTGTACTGCCAGTGAGACCCTCTCTTTACCCATTTTTCGCTTTCTTTCTCTCTCTTTTTTCTTTTTCTTTTTTTTGAGACGGAGTTTTGCTCTTGTTGCCCAGGTTGGAGTGCAGTGGTGCAAACTGGACTCACTGCAGCCTCCACCTCCTGGGTTCAAGCAATGCTCCTGCCTCAGCCCTCCCGAGTAGCTGGGATTATAGGCGTGCGCTACCACATCCGGCTAATTTTGTATTTAGTAGAGATGGGGTTTCTCCATGTTGGTCAGGCTGGTCTCAAACTCCTGACCTCTGGTGATCCGCCCACCTCGGCCTCCCAGAGTGTTGGGATTACAGGTGTGAGCCACTGTGCCCGGCCCTCTCTCTCTCTCTCTCTTTTTTTTGAGGCAGGGTCTTGTTCTTTTGCCCAGGCTGCAGTGCGGTGGCACAATCTCAGCTCACAGCAGCCTTGGTTGTCTGAGCTCAAGCATTCCTCCTACCTCAGTCTCCCGAGTCGCTGGGACTACAGGCGCATATCACCACACCTGGCTAATTTTTTGTGTTTGTTGTAGGGATAGGGTCTTGCCATGTTGCCCAGGCTGGTCTTGAACTAATAGGCTCAAGCGATTCACCTGTCTCAGCCTCCCAAAGTGCTGAGATTATAGGTGTGAGTCACTGCGTCTGGCCCATTTCTAGTCATCTAATTGGATGTTTTCCAGTCTCTCTGTAAATATATTGACCAAAGCCCAAGACATAATGAAATGAGGCCAGTGGGTCTCTCTCTAGCAGGCCAGGGCTCCGGTCATTGGATTGAGTTTAGCATCACATTTTATGAAAATGAGGTACCATTAGATGCTAGATGCTCACTTAGGGTGAGATACTCACACTAGGAGAGTCCAGAAGTCTTACCAGCAATCAAGGGTTGGTCCAGCTCGCTATCGTTACTTGAGTGCTTTCTAGGAGTCAGTAGTGTTGACTGGGCACGGTGGCTCATGCCTGTAATCCTAGCACTTTGGGAGGCTGAGGTGGGTGAATTACAAGGTCAGGACTTCGAGAACAGCCTGGCCAATATGGTGAAGCCCCGTCTCTACTAAAACTTAAAAAATTAGCCAGACGTGGTGGTGGGCTCCTGTAGTCCCAGCTACTCAGGAGGCTGAAGGCAGAAGAATCGCTTGAACTTGGGAGGTGGAGGTTGCAGTGAGCCGAGATCATGCCACTGCACTCCAGCCTGGGTGACAGAGCGAGACTCCGTCTAAGAAAAAAAAAAAAAAGAAGTCAGTAATGTTTGTATCAGACCTTTTGGTGCCAATTCTACTAATTGTTTAATGACAAGATTTAATGACATATAAAAATTAGTTAAAATCAAATCTTATGGAACCGATTAAAGAGAGTTGTTTCAATAGGAAAACACTGGAATCCTCTGAAAAATCTCCATGGTTGTGAAATCCTTAAAAAACAAATGATATTAAATTATGTTAAAATGTAAAATATGTGAGACACTAAAAATCTAGAGTTGTGCACTTGGATTATTTCATGTCTTTAAGCTCATTTTTTTTTTTTTTATTTTGAGATGGAGTTTTGTCTGGAATGCAAGGGTGAGATCTCGGCTCACTGCAACCTCCACCTCCGGGTTCAAGCGATTCTCCTGCCTCAGTAGCTGAGATTACACGTGCCTGCCACCATGTCTGGCTAATTTTTGTATTTTTAGTAGAGACAGGATTTCACCATATTGGCCAGGCTGATCTCGAACTCCTGACCTCAGGTGATCCACCCGCCTTGGCCTCCCAGAGTGCTGGGATTACAGGTGTGAGCCACTGTGGTGCCCAGGCTATAATTACTTTTTATCTCTCTCTTAGCTGAACATTTGTAAGTTACATGGGCTTGTTACAAGATATCAGTATCATAAAGATTTTGGGGTGTTGCTCCCTGTATGTGAATTTAACCTATCACCAGAATAAATTCTCTCTTCCTCTCTGGACTCACTCACAGTATGCAGGGCCACCTGGCCCCAACTGGCCCCTTCCACCTTCATCTCTCGCTGTTCTCTGCTTTCCTGATGCTTCGTGTCTTACTGAAAGAGTTCTAGCCTTTGGCTGCGTGCATGCTGTTAGCTATTCACCTGTCCCACTTCCTCACATCTCAGGGTGCCTTTCGTCTGTTATTGGAAACACAGTGTCCTTCGTCTAATTCTGGCCTCAACTCTCCCACAGAGAGTTTGTTGACAGCCATCCCTCTGATTCTCTAAACCCTTTCATCCATTATTTGTTTATTGCCTCCTCCCCTCCACTGGAATTGGGTCTCATGTATCCCCAGCCCTTAGAACCCCTGCCATACAGCAGATGTTCAGTAAATGCTGCCTGGGTGTTGAGTGAATAATCAGGTGTCTTCTGTGTACTGGGCGCTGCTCTAGGTGCTTCTTAGGAGGTGAAATTTCCCTCCTTCCCGCTCTCTCAGTACATGGGGTACACTGCCAGCGTTTCGCAGGCTGTTTTGCACTAACAGCATCTGTCTGGCTGTCTTGCCTGCCAGATTTTTGGTTGACAACCAAAGACTGTGGGCCCAGTTCAGCTCTGCGTTTGGTTTTATATGGCCCAAGAGCTGAGGATGTTTCTTATGTTTTAAAACATAAAATATACATGTACAAAAGACTATGAGCCTTTTTAGGGGGATCATTAGTTGGGAGGGTTGAAGACATGGCTCTTGGCCACAGGACCTAAACTATTGACTCTCTGGTTCTTTGCAGAATAACTGTGTCAGCTCCTCTCCTAGGCTGGGAGCTCTCTGAGAATATGGGGACTGTTTTCATCCTTGGTTCCCCAAGACACAGCCCTCAGTTGTGTTTTTTTTTATTTTTTATTTTTATTTTTTGAGACGGGGTCTCACTGTTGCCCAGGCCGGAGTGACATGATCACAGCTCACTGCAGCCTCTATTTCCTGGGCACAAGCGATCCTCCCACACCTCAGCCTCCCGAATAGCCGGGACTACAGGCATGTACCACCACACCCAGCTAATTTTTGTATTTTTGGTAGAGACAGGGTTTTGACATGTGGCCAGGCTGGTTTTGAACTCCTGGGCTCAAGCCATCCGCCTGCTTCGGCCTTCCAAAGTCCTGGTATTACCGATGTGAGCCACTGTGCCTGGCCCAGCCATGTTTTTTGGGTTGGACGGAACTCACTGCTTTTCTTCTGTACTCTGGAGTCAGATGCAGGTGTGAATCCCAGCACTGGCCTGTTCTAACTCTGAGACTTTGGGGGAAGGGGGACATCCTGAGTCTCCTTTCCTCATCTGAAAGCTGGGGATGGAACTACCTTCTTCTGAGGGCTGTTGTGAAGATTAAGTGAAACATCCAAGTCTCTACAGTGCTGAGCACAGAATTAGCATTTAATGTTAGCTTTTACTGCTTAAACATCCAGCAAAATTATACAGTCTGATCATAATCCTATACATCAAAGCATGTAGCAATTATCAATTAAAAAGTAAATCAGTCCTTTGGAATTAATTAACTTCTTTCTTTTTGGTGGTGTTGAAAATTAAGACGTTTTCCCCCCAGTACTTTGCATCGAAGTCACTGTTAAGTGGTGCTGAAAATTAAGACTTTTTCCCCCCAGTACTTTCCATCTAAGTCACTCTTAAGGCAAATAAATGATCTTTCATGAAGGGCTCAAGCTATTCCAGTGCTCTGTGAAGTGGGCATTTATTTCTGCAGCGGCCTCTGCAGCGGTTGAGCCCTTTCCTGGAGAGGCAGGAGATAATGGTGCTGGAGTCGGTGGCAGCCGTGGGTGGGAGCATGTACTTCTGGGTGTGCTGTGTGTTTGCAGGCTGGGCACTCTGTAAAGACATGTTGAATTGAAATGAATTAAGATGGTGATGTATCTTGAACCTGTTGCGTTGCAGGCACAGTGAAGGTGAAGAGTTCTAACATCCAAGTTGGAGACCTTATCATCGTTGAAAAGGTGAGCGGGATCTGGACGCTTGTGTGTGAATACCACTTCATGGGTCCTAACGTGTCATTTGTGTATCTGGTAGACGAAGTGAATGATGCATTTTGGGATTCTATCCAAAAACTTTGCCTCAGGAGAAAAATCTCCTGTGAGACACACGCACACACATGCAAATATTTTTTCAAGGTTTGTATGTGTTGGTTAGCCAGAAATCCTGCTTACAAACATAAGTACAAGTTTTGATTTCCTGTTTGATGTGCTTATTATTTTGGGATAAAAAAATCATAAAATCTTTCCTAGAAGTCTGCTTACTATATAGACACTTAAAATATTTATGAAATTTACCTTTTGAGCCACTTTAGCTTGCATTTCCTGACTTAACCGTTGTGCTTGTTTTTTATTTTATGGGGAGCAGGGGTTAAGTGTAACCTGAGAACAGTAAAAAGACCAAAAATATATTTTAAAAAATAGCTGTGTCAGTGTGTTTGTTACTTTAGCAAACACTCCTATCTTTTTCTAGTGTGTATTTGGAAGGTATTGGATTTTCGGGGGTGGCTCTGGAGAGGCTTGGAATAATATTTGATTAGAAAAGGGTTGTGTCTTAACTTGTTTCTGTAGAAATTGAGCTATGCTCTTTTAAAAGGATTAAATCCAAGAACTCAAAGCTGCTTTGAGGTAAAGTGAAACTCTTTTGGGTGGTAGCTCAGAAGAACCACACAAACCCCCTCTATGTTATCACATACTTTTCTGTTCATAATTAAATGGGGGCTGCTGGCTCCCCCCGCTTCCCCCAGTGTTTTTGAGAATGGCTTTTGTTGCTTCTTACTACTTTCCTTCCTTATTAAAATCCACTAAAAGCCAAACATCAAGCTGGGAAGTTGGTAGAAGCAGAAAGCATGAGCGGAGGGTCTGTCTTGAGTCTCAGCAGACAGCCTGGAAGAGAGCCAGCTGGGGAGGCAGACTTTCGGGATTTTGGGAGGTAATGGTTGAATTCGCCAGAAAACTAGAAGCTCTCTTTCTAAGATACGATTTTGATAGGGGATTAGTAGAGTAGCAGCAGTGTGCAAGATTTTTCAGATTCAAAATAAATCCCCAAATCTGTCTTTGACAAAGGCAGAAACTTAAAAGAGGCTGTGAGTTTCAGTGCCCCCCCCCCCCCACAACCCAAGGAGGGGTCGGGGTAGGGGCGGAAACCCTCCCTCCCCCCACCCGGCACATGGTCAGTCATTCACAGTAACAGTCTTTCTTTTCATAACACAGAACCAGCGGGTCCCTGCCGACATGATCTTCCTGAGGACATCAGAAAAAAACGGTAAACATCTGAGATCAATTTGGAAAATAACCATTAACCTTTCAGTGGTAATTTGGTAAAATAATCATTTGAAAATGTCACAAAGTAGATTATCATTTTGGAGCCATGGAGGCAAATCAAAAGCATCTTTTTCAGTAGACCATTCTTTTTAAACAGTGTTGTTGGTGTTTAAAAGTCAATAGATTTTGTTCATTAAAAAATACAGTTTGTGGAACACTGGCTGACTCACAGCTGGTAAAGTCACGCATACAGTGGCCTTGGGTTTCCTCTCCGGGCTGTGTTAAGTTCAGCCCTCAGGAGTTGGGACGAGGAAGTGTCTCTAACATGTAGAAGTAAACAGAAATCCTCTCTCTTCTAAGCTGATACCAGCAGATGTGTCATGAGTGGAGGCAGTATAGAAACTGGGGAGAGGGGGGTGTCTTTTCTGCCCTTTGTTCATGAGTCGGGGACCTTGCCCATAGCACTTATTGATTTATTTATTGTAGCCTGAGTTTGCGGGCTGGGAATCTCTGAAGTCTCCTACAAGGCCTTTAACTCCTTGCAGTTGTTGCCTAGGGTGGCAGCTGCCATTGCCTGCCCACCCTATCAGTCTACTGAAATTGCCTTTTTTTTTTTTCTTGAGACCGGGTCTTGCTCTGTCGCCCAGGCTGGAATGCAGTGCTATGATCTCAGCTTACTGCAACCTCTGCCTCCTGGGTTCAAGCCATTCTCCTGCCTCAGCCTCCCAGTGCACCACCATGCCTGGCTAATTTTTATATTTTTAGTAGGGATGGAGTTTCACCATGTTGGCCAGGCTGGTCTCGAACTCCTGACCTCAAGTGATCCATCGGCCTCCCAAAGTGCTGGAATTACAGGTGTGAGCCACCACGACTGGCCAAAATGGCCTTGGTTTTTATTTTTGTTATTTAAGCTGTTCTGAGGAAATAAGGCTGTTTTTCTCTTATCTGGCATGATTGGAGGTTTCTGAACACGTGAAAAATTTACATTCATATTCCTTTGAGGATGCTGCAATGTATTTCATTATGAATGGAATTAAAGTACAAGTAAACTTGTATACTGATATGTAATCAGGACAGGAGGTAAAAGGCACTAGATTAAAACAGTCTTTGAAAAACTACGGCTTTGTCTTCAAATTCGTTCTTGTGTCCTATTTAGTGAAAACAGAGCATTATGGAGTTATCAGGGCCCCTGACATGCTCTTTTTTTCTTAAAAAATAATAGAAAAAACCAAAATTATGTGTGTTCTACGTTAATAGTTCTCAAAGACTGAACTGCAGTGTCGTGAATGGGGTATGTTCTGTATCTGATGGAGTGTACAGCTGACTACTTGCATGGATCTGTATGTCAGACGGAAAGATACACCTCTGAAATGTGCCAGCCCGTAATGACCTCGTGCTTGCCTGGATCGATCAGTGCTGTTCTGAGCTCTGTGCACGAATCACCTCTTTGTCACAGCATCTCTGCAGGGTCAGGACTGTCCCTATCTCCACTTTTACAGACGAGGAAACTGAGGCTCAGAGAGAATAGGCAACTATCAGGGCACAAAGCTAGTATGTGGCAGAGCCTGGACCTGCACTCAGATGGTTTGGGTCCTGAGAAGGTGCTGGCGATGCCTGGCCAGACAGCTAGGAATGCTGGTCACCCTGTGCTGGTCCCCGTTCTATCTCCCCACTGAATCTCTACAGCAAGATTGCGAGGTCTACGTTTCTCCACATTTTACAGACACTGGAGCTTAACAAGGCCAAGAAACTAGCCTGGGATCTCCCTGAGAGAGAGTGGTGGAGTGAGGATTTGAACTCTGAGCTTTCTGATCCCAGAGCTTATTATGGAAGAAGTGGGAGTTAGGATATGTATTTTCCCTTGTGGTCGCTGGCCATTGGTTGGCTGTTTTTACAAGGACCAGAGCAGACGCTGCCCAGAGCTGCCGAGGGAAGGGTGCTTGAGGTGCAGGTGACAGCACCCGACTTCCTTCCCACAGGGTCATGCTTCTTGCGGACGGATCAGCTGGATGGGGAGACGGACTGGAAGCTGCGGCTTCCCGTGGCCTGCACGCAGAGGCTCCCCACGGCCGCCGTGAGTAGCTTTCCCTGCAGAAGCCCATGCTGGCAACCTGTCTTAGCAGGGTTCTCAAACTCAAATACCTCGGGGGCCAGGAATGGGATGGCAGCTGTGAAGTGGGGCCGCTGGGGGAGCATGGGGTCCTGGAGAGCCCCTGGGACTAGTTGGCTTTCCTGATGTGGCCAGGCCAAAAGCAGACCCTGAGTGTAGGCAGTGAGCTCTCCCGTGGGAGGCTGAAAGCCGTAAGGAGCCTTGCCAAGGTGCCTCACCAAAATTTAAAGGGTAAGCCAGAGCATGTCACTGCTCTGCTCAAAACCTACAAAGGTAGGCCAGGCTCGGCGGCATGCGCCTGTAGTCCCAGCTCCTCAAGAGGCTGAGTCAGGAGGATTGCTTAAGCCCATGGGTTCGATGCTCCAGTGAGCTGTCATTGTCCCTGGGAATAGCAACTGCACTCCAGCCTGGGCAGCATAGTGAGACCTGTGTCTAATAAAATTAATAATCATAAAATAAAATAAACAACCCTCCAAAGATTTCTCATCTTACTGAGAATCAGTTCTGCGGTGCTTGCTGTCATCTTCAGCTCCTTCCCATTTGTCTCTCTGCTGAGGCTCTGACCTCAGTGCCTGGCCTTCTCTCCTCTGCCTGCCAGCCTGTCGGGTCTGTCATTCCGTCCCTGGATGTTTACTGTTGCCATTTCCTCCACCGGGAGCCCTCTGATCTCTGGCGAGTCTGCCTGGCAGGTCATCTCCACACTCCACTGAGCTTTTGCTCACGAGTCTCCTTATTGGAGAGGCTCTTTCTGCCCCCCTCTCCCTGCATCCCCACTTCGCTCACTTCCAGGCAGCGTCTCTGCGGGTGGGCTCTGCCTGTTGTATTCTCTGCCGTATCCCCAGTGTGCATGACAGGGTGCAGGCCCTGGCTGAAAGGATGGCCGTAGTAGTTGGTCAAGTGTAACTTAAGGGTTCGGTGATTGGCATGCCCCACCGTGGTCTGGAAGGATGAAGTGGAACACGGAAGCTTCCCCTGTACTCACGTCACATGGATCGAAGCCACTCCTTACTGTGTCTCCTGAGGGAGGAGGATAGGTCCACGTCTTGGTGGGACTGACATAATAAGAAATGTAGCCACCCTATGAATGATTTTTCATGGCTAATACAAAGTGAAATAGCACCATTATTACTGTTAATTTTAAACCAGGAATTTTATTTTATTGTTTATTTATGAGACGGACTCTTACTCTGTTGCCCAGGGTGGATTACAGTGGCATGATCTTGGCTCCCTGCAACTTCCACCTCTTGGGTTCAAGCAATTTTCCTGCCTCAGCCTCCTGAGTAGCTGGGATTACAGGCGCCCGCCACCACGCCCGGCTAATATTTGTATTTTTAGTAGAGACAGGGTTTCGCGGTGTTGGCCAGGATGGTCTCAAACTCCTGGCCTCAGTTGATCCACCTGCCTCAGCCTCCCAAAGTGCTGTGGTTACTGGCATGAGTCACGGTGCCCAGCCTAAACCAGGAATGTTAGAACAGTGAGTTTCTAACTACTGGCTAGGAGCCCCTGGGGATTTGTAGCAGCCACCGTCATGCCTGTGAGGTGTAGCTAACCTGACAGAATTCTGATCCTCAAAACGATTTAAAAGATCTGTTCTAGAGACAGGTTAGCGGGGCATGGAAGTGAAGGTGCCGCAGATTCCGCAGCATGGGATTGCGTTACTTGGTGCGTGCTTTAGAAGCATGACACAGTTTAATAAACGCTCGCTTTGCCTCTCGTTGGGTCCAGGCTTGGGCTGGATTTCACAGAAAGATGAGATCCTATCTTCTTTGTTGTCAAGGAACTCTCGGCCTTAGTGTGATTATTGGGGGGTGGTCTCTGTGAGGAGCAGCATTTTAACACAATTTTAGATAATGAGATTTATATGAGCTGGGCGCAGTGGCTCATGCCTGTAATCCCAGCATTTTGGGAGGCCGAGGCAGGCAGATCACTTGAGACCATCCTGGGCAATGTGGTGAAACCCTGTCTCTACAAAAAATACAAAAAGTAGCCAGGCCTGGTAGCGCACACCTATCGTCCCAGCTACTCGGGATGCTGAGGTGGGAGGATGGCTTGAGCCTGGGAGGCGGAGGTTGCAGTGAGCCGAGATTGTGCCCCTGCACTCCAGGCTGGGCGACAGAGTGAGACCCTGTCTCAAAAAAACAAAAAAAGATTTATATGAAACGATGACCTGATTAATACATGAGTATATTCTTGTTAAGAATAGTTCAACTGTACGGAAAGCTGTGGAAGAAAAAGTGAGAAGCCCTGCTCACAGCCTTTACCTCAGATCTACCTTCTTCCCAGAGGGAATCAAGGGTCACGTGAAGTCAATAGTGGTCTTTCCAGATGTTTCTCAATGCACTTACTTATAAATATACAAATGCAGACTTGTTTGTGGTATGTGGTTTCACATAAATGGCCTAAGACTGCATTCATTGTTCTGCAGTTTTTTTCACCCTCCACTTTTTTTTTTTTTTTTTTTGGATGGAGTCTTGCTCTGTCACCCAGGCTGGAGTGCAGTGGCACGATCTCGGTTCACTGCAAGCTCTGCATCCCGGGTTCACGCCATTCTCCTGCCTCAGCCTCCCGAGTCACTGGGACTACAGGCGCCCGCCCACCCCACCTAGCTAATTTTTTGTATTTTTAGTAGAGACAGGGTTTCACCGTGTTAGCGAAGATGGCATCAATCTCCTGACCTCGTGATCCACCCGCCTCGGCTTCCCAAAGTGCTTGGATTACAGGTGTGAGCCACTGCACCTGGCCATTTTTTTTTTTTTTGGAGACAGAATCTTATTCTGTTGCCCAGGCTGGAGTGCAGTGGCACCATCTCAGCTCACTGCAACATCTGCCTCCCGGGTTCAAGTGATTATCCTGCCTCAGCCTCCGAGTAGCTGGGACTACAGTCGTGAGCCACCACACCTGGCTAATTTCTGTATTAATGGGGTTTCACCATGTTGGCCAGGCTGGTCTCAAACTCCTGACCTCAGGTGATCCGCCTGCCTTAGCCTCCCACAGTGCTGGGATTACAGGCATGAGCCACCACGCCTGGCCCTACTCTGCGTTTAATGTGTCTCTGAGCCTTATGAATACACAGAGGCGGTATGCATATAGTGTCTCCTAGTTAGTTAGCAAGAGTGCAGGCTCTGCCTGAAGGGGTGGTGGCTGGTAGCCTCTACCATCTCTTGACCCTTGTTGCCAAGTGGCGTTGTTGGCCAAGTTTGCCTATCTGATTGTTTTTGAAAGAGCATCCAGAAATCCAGATTTTCATGTGAAATCACTCAAATTTTAAATGTTGATAGTTCATTTCATTAAAAATTTAGAGAAGGCTGGGCGTGGTGGCTCACACCTGTAATCCCAGCACTTTGGGAGGCCAGGGCGGGTGGATCACGAGGTCAGGAGATCGAGACCATCCTGGCCAACATGGTGAAACCCTGTCTCTACTAAAATACAAAAAATTATCCAGGCTTGGTGGTGTGTGCCTGTAGTCCTAGCTATTTGGGAGGCCGAGGCAGGGAAATAGTTTGAATCTGGGAGGCGGAGGTTGCAGTGAGCTGAGATTGCGCCACTGCACTCCAGCCTGGTAACAGAGCAAGACTCTGTCTCAAAAACAAACAACATTTAGAGTATACTTTTTATTTTTTTTTAATAGAGATGGAATTTCAATCTTGTTGCCCTGGCTGGAGTGCAATGGTGTGATCTCAGCTCATTGCAGCCTCCACCTCCTGGATTCAAGCAATTCTCCTGCCTCAGCTTCCTGAGTAGCTGAAATTACAGGCGTGTGCCACCATGCCCAGCTAATTTTTTTTTTTTTTGTATTTTTAGTAGAAATAGGGTTTTACCAGGTTGGTCGGCCTTGTCTTGAACTCCTGACCTCAAGTGATCCGCCTGCCTCGGCCTCCCAAAGTGCTGGGATTACAGGTGTGAGCTACTATGTCCCACCTTAGAGTGTAGTTTCATTCTTTTTTTGCATCTGCATAATATTCCAAGACATGTGGCTATCACAATATATCCATTTCCCATTTTTTAGTATTTCTGGACATTTTTTGGTATATCTATCACTTTATAATTGGGTGTCTTGGTTATCAAGTAAGATTTATCTAGTAAGGCAATCCCTGCTTCCTTTTTTTCTGGCAATGATTCCTACTACCCTTTAAAAGGTCAGGTAAAGACAGGGTACAAAGAGACTTGTAAATGACTAGGATGGGGACATGCCACAACAGGCTGCTGGCAAGAGCTGCAAAGTTTAGACAAGACACCTGCTTCTAGCTCAGCTGGCTCCTTCATGGCTGGGCTGCCTTCTCCTGCAGGAGTAATGGGCCTACCTGGGCCATGTCGTCAGGATTGGCAGTACGGTTTGAAATAATTTTGTTAAAATGAAGAGGAAGTAAGAAGAATCTGGAAAAGGAAGAGAGGAGAAGAAACAGATCCAATAACCAGGTGCTGGTACAGAGCTGGCTGCGGTGACCGCAGCCGTGGCCTCAGGATGCCCTGATTAAGCACAGGTCCTGTGGTCACTGTTGCCCATCCAAGGTCAGCTGTGTCCCTCTGCGCAGCAGGCTTGGAAGCTGGGCCCCATAGTGTCTGTGTACTGCTCCCCTAAAATGTAGTGGTGGTGTGGCTGTTTCACAGGTCAGAGACAAAACAGAGGGGTCATTGATTTCTCCAAATTCATACAACTGGTATGTGGGGACTGGGGTTTGCTCCTGGCTCTCTTTGTGCAAAGCCTTATCTTTGACCAGCAGGCAGTTGGCCGAGTATGGGAACTCAGGAGCCCCCCGTAGCAGATGACCTTCCTATTAAGAAGAAAAGTAGGCCAGACGTGGTGGCTCATGCCTGTAATCCCAGCACTTTGGGAGGCTGAGGCAGGTGGATCACGAGGTCAAGAGATCGAGACTGTCTCTATTAAAAATAAATAAATAAATAAAAAATTGGCTGGGCGCGGTGGCTCCAGCCTATAATCCCAGCACTTTGGGAGGCCAAGACGGGCGGATCACGAGGTCAGGAGATCGAGACCATCCTGGCTAACACGGCGAAACCCCGCCTCTACTAAAAATACAAAAAACTAGCCAGGCGAGGTGGCGGGCGCCTGTAGTCCCAGCTACTTCGGAGGCTGAGGCAGGAGAATGGCGTGAACCTGGGAGGCGGAGCTTGCAGTGAGCTGAGATCCGGCCACTGCACTCCAGCCCGGGCGACAGAGCAACACTCCGTCTCAAAAAAAAAAAAAAAAAAAAAATTAGTTGGGTGTGGTAGCATGCGCCTGTAGTCACAGCTACTCGGGAGGCTGAGGCAGGAGAATGACTTGAACCTGGGAAGCAGAGGTTGCAGTGAGACGAGATTGCACCATTGCACTCCAGCCTGGCAACAGAACAAGACTCCATCTCAAAAAAAAAAAAAAAAAAGAAGAAAAGCAACTGAGAAAAAAACAACTCTATAATATAACCTCCTGTCCTCATGCCATATATATGTGTGAGTTGGTGTATATATGACATAATCATCCATTGTTAGCTTGGCCTTTAACTTGTTGCATGATCTGGGCCACGCCCTGCCATTTCCTCTTGGGACCCGCCTGTGCCAGTGCAGGGAATCATTCCGTCCTGTCCCCGCTCGATGGGGCTTTCTGCTTCTGAACTTACTTCCATTCCACACTGCGCTTTGGCCTGTCCCTTCCTCCTCCTGGGCTTCACCCCTGCCCCCTCTGTCGCCTTTCCTGTTGCCCATCCCCGTCTACTTCCTTTCTTCTTTGTTCTGGAAGTGGCTGCTGCTCCCCTGCTTGTACCTGTCTTGTGCCACTTCACATATGCTGCTTTGAAATGTCGTTTTTGCCCGGATCTTTCACTTTTGGGCTTTCTTATCACCTAAGGTTGACTCCTTGTTTGCTTTTAAAAAAATTGCGCTAAAAGACACATAACATAAAATCTACCATCGTAATCATTGTTAAGTGCACAGGTCAGTGGCATGAAGCACACTGACCTTGTCCTGCAGGCATCAGCCATGTTCATCTTTGGAACCTTTTTCATCTTTCAAAACTAGAACTCTCGACTCATTAAGCAGTAACTTCATTCCCGCCTTGGCCCAACCCCTGGCGAGCATCTTTCTGTTTTCTGTCTCTATGAATTAAACTACTCTGAGTTCCTCCTATAAGTGGAATCACTTAGTTTTTGTCTTTTTGTGACTGGTGTATTTCACTGAGCATAATGTCTTCTTCTAGGTTCATCCGTATCGTAGCCTGTGTCAGAACTTCTTTTTTAAGGCTGAGTAATATTCCATTACATGGACAGACCACACTTTGTTTATCCATTCATCCACTGATGCTTGTTTGACTTGCTTCCACTTCTTGGCTGTTGTGAATAATTCTGCTACGTACATGGGTGGACAGATGATCATGTCATGTTCCTGCTTTCAGTTATTTTGGGTGTATACCCGGAGGTGGAATGACTGGATTATTTGGTAGTTTTCTGATTAATTTTTTGAGGAAATGCCGTGCTGTTTCCATAGCTGTTGCAACATCTGACGTTCCCAGCAACAGTGCACAGGGCCTCCAGATTCTCCACCTCTTCATCATACTTGTTTTTGTTTTTGTTTTGATAGCAGCCATCCTTATGGGTGGGAGGCGTTCTTACTTGCTTTTTTAGTTCTTCCCAGAGGTTTATACAGAGTAGATGCCCAGTAATCATTTATTGAATGAGTGTTTTCTTTCTTTCTTTTTTTTTTTTTTTTTGAGATGGAGTCTCACTCTGTCATCTAGGCTGGAGTGCAGTGGCGTGATTTCAGCTTACTGCAACCTCCGCCTCCCGAGTTCAAGCGATTCTCCTGCCTCAGCCTCCCGAGTAGCTGCAATTACAGGCACGTGCCACCACGCCTGGCTAACTTTTTTGTATTTTTAGTAGAGACAGGATTTCAACATGTTGGCCATGCTGGTCTCGAACTCCTGGCCTCAAGTGATCCACCCACTTCATCCTCCCAAAGTGCTGGGATTATAGGCGTTAGCCACCACGCCTAGCTTGAATGAGTATTTTCAATGGTACAGACAAGTCTTGCAAGCCAGAATTTAGCAGAGGAGGATCTGCCACTTTCCAGGGTATTCATAGGTATGTAGCATCACCCCATCAAGTCTAGAAAGTGCTGGGTAAATATAGAGAAACAAGGGTCTTCACTGTACAGTCTCTCAGGGTGTCTTGAGATACTGTATGCAGCGACTCCTAAACTTACTTAACAGAGGACTTTCCTCTTGTTTCCACCTTCCCTGTAATTTTAAGGGCCTGTTTGCTGTGTGTGGGAAATATAGTTGCTTTTGAAAAATAGTGGATGCCTCCTGAAGTCTTAAATTGTGAAGTGATTTTGTTTTGACTCCCGAATGTGACTTCTGTTGAACAGGACCTTCTTCAGATTCGATCGTATGTGTATGCGGAAGAGCCAAATATTGACATTCACAACTTCGTGGGAACTTTTACCCGAGTAAGTGAGCTTACTTCACACAGGATCCTGTCACCGGGAGTGTGTAAGGAATGAAGACTAAGAAGTACTGATAGTTCTTTGTCAGGAAGTAGTTTTATGCCGAGTGGGGACGTAAAGAAGGCACCACCTTGAAAGCCAACGTATTGTTTCTCAGTAAGGTCAACACAACTGGAATTTTCTTCTTGCCTTGAAACGGCTTGAATGACCCGACAACTTAGAGCCAAGCTTTGCTGTAATTCACATGAACGCTGACGTCTGAAAGCAGTTTTTCTTTCTCTGTCCTTCAGAAGGATCTATGTCCTCTGTTTTTTTTTTTTTTTTTGGGGGACAGAGTCTCGCTCTGTCACCCAGGCTGGAGTGCAGTGGTGCGATCTCGGCTCACTGCAAGCCGCGTGTCCCGGGTTCACGCCATTCTCCTGCCTCAGCCTCCCAAGTAGCTAGGACTACAGGCACTTGCCACCGTACCCGGCTAGTTTTTTGTATTTTTAGTAGAGACAGGTTTTCACTCTTAGCCAGGATGGTCTCGATCTCCTGACCTCATGATCTGCCCGCCTCGGCCTCCCAAAGTGCTGGGATTACAGGCATGAGCCACCGTACTTGGCCTTTTTTTTTTTTTTTGAGGCAGTCTCCTTCTGTCGCCCAGGCTAGAGTGCAGTGGCATGATCTCGGCTCATTGGAACCTCTGCCTCCCAGGTTCAAGCGATTCTCCTGCCTCAGCCTCCTGAGTAGCTGGGATTACAGGCACCCGCCATCATGCCTGGCTAATTTTTGTATTTTTATAGAGATGGGGTTTCACCATGTTGGCCAGGCTGGTCTTGAATTCCTGACCTCAGGTGATCCACCCACCTTGGCCTCCCAAAGTGTTGGGATTACAGGCGTGAGCCACCACACCCAACTGTTGTCCTCTTTTATTCATACAAATCCTATCTGCTGTTTTCATAATTTTTAAGCCACTTCCAGACCTTTCAGAAGAGAAATTAAATTTGGATTTGATTTGTTTTAGGAGGCCTGGCGTGGTGGCTCACACCTGTAATCCCAGCACTTCGGGAGGCTGAGGTGGGCGGATCCCCTGAGGTCAGGAGAACTGCTTGAACCTGGGAGGTGGAGGTTGCAGTGGGCCAAGATCGCACCACTGCCCTCCAGCCTGGGCAGCAGAGTGAGACTCTGTCTCCAAAAAAAAAAAAAAAAAATTATTTTAGGAATATGGGTCAACAGATTTCTAGAACCTACATTACATTGTCCACGTTCTCTTTCTATAAGCCACAAACAAAGTTGCCCTGCAAACAGCCTGATTGGTTTGCTTTTACGTTTTGATTCTTACCTTGTGAAACATTTTTCAGTGCTAAGAGGCCTGCGCTTCTTAAATCACAGGCCAACTTTTTCACGTATTTCTGTGGGAGATGAAAACCCCAAGGGCAGTGGTGGAAGAGCTCGGCCCTCCCCTCATGCTGGAGCTGTTGGCTTCCTAACCGGGCCCCCAGTTTCCTCAGGGGGATATCGCGAGCGGACCAGGCTAGAAGCAGCCTGTGGATTCCGGGGAAGCCGTGTGGGGTGAACGTGTGTCCGTGTGGTCTTTTCCAGGAAGACAGCGACCCCCCGATCAGCGAGAGCCTGAGCATAGAGAACACGCTGTGGGCTGGCACCGTGGTTGCATCAGGTAAGGCGCCATTTCGAGGAATGTGGTAGCAATTTGAAAAGGAAAGAAAATCCTTTCGTAATTAGAATAATCATCTGTCAGTTGGAAAAATGAGTGCTCGTTCAAATGGCATTTTCCACTTGTTCCGACACCTCCAGGGAATTAAACTGACATCTAATTGCAGCTCGGACACTTAGAGACGCCTGGGGGAGAAGCTGGCATGGCCTGTGGACCTTTTTGCAGCGTCCACGCTGGGAATAGCTGTCATTGCCTCTTCCGATTGACATTCTAATCTGTCCCAGAGCTGGAGGCAGCCTGGATGTTCTGGCTGGAGGTTGTGTTTGTAGGGTATGTTGCGCTGGGACTGCCATGCTGGGGCCCTAGGAAAGGGCGTGGGCCTGATGAGCTGCAGCTTCTGTGTTTAAACACCAAGAGGAAGTGGATGTTGGTGCCTTTCTTTTTCTTTTTCTCTTTTTTTTGAGACAAGTTCTTACTCTGTCGCCTAGGCTGGAGCACAGTGGCACAATCTTGGCTCACTGTAACCTCTGCCCTCCCGGGTTCAAGCAATTCTTGTGTCTCAGTCTCCCAAGTAGCTGGAATTATAGGCCCGTACCACCACACTGGCTAATTTTTGTATTTTTAGTAGAGATGGGATTTCACCATGTTGGCCTGGCTCGTCTCAAACTTCTGACCTCAAGTGATCCACCCACCTCAGCCTCCCTAAGTGCTGGGATTACAGACGTGAGCCACTGCGCCCAGCCCATTGGTGTCTCTCAGTGCTGGGATGATACTGATCCTGACTGCATGGGCTGAATATGACCCCTGATAGCAGTGGGTAACATCAGCGGCATGCAGCCCATGTGTCAGGCCCTGTGCTGGGTGCTGATGTGTGTTTCACACTGCACGTAACCCTCCTAAAGGCACCCTGAGGGTAGATAGTATTATTCATATTATGCCCATTCTGCAGATGACGGAACTGAGGCTGAGTGAGGTTAAGTAACTTGCTCTGAGGTCACACAGCAGGTAAAAGGCACAGTTGGAACTTGAACCTAGGCACTGTGCTCCAGAAACAGAACTTACTGTGTCGCCATCATTTTCTTACATTTTGTGATATCATTAACTTAATAGTATAATTAGTATTATAATTCTACTGCTGGTGACTTTCTGTCTTTACTATTAGAGGAATCAATTTTTTCCATTCTTCAAACATAGTATTCTCCACTCTCCACCATCAAGCTATTTTCCTCTGCTGGTTGCTTCTCTCTTTCATTCATTCATTTGTTCATTTTTTTTTTTTCTTTTGAGACAGGGTCTTATTCTGTCACCCAGGCTGGAGTGCAGGGGTGCAATCATGGCTCGCTGCAGCCTCTAACTCCTGGGCTCAGGCAGTCCTCCTGCCTCAGTCTCCCAAAGAGCTGGGACTACAAGTGCATGCCGCCATGCCCAGCTAATTTTTAAATACTTTTTTAGACATGGGGATCTCACTCTTGCCCAGGCTGGTCTCAAACTCTTGGACTCAAGTGATCCTTCTGCTTCAGCCAAAATGCTGGGATCGTAGGTGTAAACCACCTTGCCTGTTCCTTCTTTGTCGCTCTTTAGTCCGGTAGACACTCGATTAGGATCCTGTGTGGCAAGGAGAGGGAATGAAGCAGCACAAACTATCCCCAGAGTACCATGTGTCACCATCCACATGTGCAGTACTTCGTACAAATAGGCAGAGATGCACTCTCCCTTGAGGTTTTTTTTGCCACATTTTATTTCCACTGCCTGCCTTTGTTTTCATCATACTTTGGAACATCTCTCAGGCCCCCTGATGACTCAAGAGCGAGACATTCTGCACGGTCATGCCTGGGCCACGCCTGGGCGCAGCCACCCAGGGCACGCAGCATGCAGACGTTCACATCCCGCCCCTCCTCACCACTTTCCACCCATGTCACCTGAACCAATTTTTTCCCGCTTTCAAGTCATTTATTAACAAATAATTAATTATTTTTTGTTCTTTGATAATTTGACTGAAAAATAAGTATCTCATTCAGTTTGAATTTCCTAGATTACCTGGCAGGTGTTCATCTTTGCATCTGTCTGTTTTGTTTCTTTGTAAGTTACTAGTTGGCTTTAAAAAAAAAAAAAAAAAAGAGTCTCTGTCTCTGTCACTCAGGCTGGAGTGCAGTGGCGCCCATGTTGGTTCACTGCAACCTCCGCCTCCCGGGTTCAAGTGATTCTTCTGCCTCAGCCTCTCCAGTAGCTGGGATTACAGGTGTGTACAACCACCCCCAGCTAATTTTTGTATTTTTAGTAAAGGTGGGATTTCACCATGTTGGCCAGGCTGGTCTCGAACTCCTGACCTCAGGTGATCTGCCCGCCTCAGCCTCCCAAAATGCTGGGTTTACAGGCATGAGCCACCGCGCCCAGCCTACTGTTTTAATTTTGATTTAATTGGAAATACAGTTGAATGTCTTTCTACCTGTCAGCTAATTCTTAATATTCTGGTCTATCTACTTTCCTTTGTGGTTCTTTTCTCATTACTTTGTTAGAATGTCTTATAGAGGAAAGAATCTCAAACTTATACTTGTTGTGGATTATAAATATTTTTTCAATTTTTTGTTTGTCTTTTGTTTTTGTTTGTGATGGGCTTTATTTTCTTTTACCATACGGAAATTTTAAATTTTTATATTGCCTACATTTTTTCCTTTCCTTTCCTGTCCTGCCCTGTCCTTTCCTGTTCTGTCCTCTCCTTTCCTCCTCCTCCTTTCCCAGGCTGGAGTATAGTGTGATCTCGGCTCACTGCAACCTCCACCTTTCCAGGTTCAAGTAATTCTCCTGCCTCAGCCTCCCAAGTAGCTGGGATTACAGGGGCCTGCCACCACGCCCCGCTAATTGCTTTTGTATTTTTAGTAGAGATGAGATTTCACCATGTTTCTCAGGCTGGTCTCCAACTCCTGACCTCATGATGCACCTGCCTCGGCCTCTTAAAGCGCTGAGATTACAGGCATATGCCTATGTTTTCATAGAAACAGGATTGCTGTTGGAAGGGCATATGCATTTTATGTTTTGATTCAACCAGCAAACTTGCCTCTTCTCCTGATAATCTTTTTTTTTTTTTTTTTTTTTTTTTTGTGATGGAGTCTCGCACTGTCGCCCAGGCTAGAGTGCAGTGGCGTGATCTCAGCTCACTGCAACCTCCACCTCCCAGTTACATGCCATTCTCCAGACTCTGCTTCCTGGCACCAGATAGTCTTAACTTATATGTGTACCTAGCCAGCAGTGTGTTTGTCTGACTTTTTAATTTTTGCCCATGTGATAGATACTGGACATATGTTAACATATTGATTTGCCTTTAGAAAAATTATTTGTACAAACATCTTCCTTTATGTTTACTATTTATTTGTATTTTCTTAAATATATGTGTGAATGGCCAGTTTGTGTCCTGTGTCCATTTTTTCTGCTTATGGGCTTTTAAAAAATAATTTGTAAGAATTGTTTATGTCATAAGAATATTGATCTTTTATTTGTTGCCTTAATTGCAATGACTGTTTCACTTGATCTCATTAGTATTTTGGAACTAAAGTTTGCAGTTTTTATCTAGTCAGACCTGTTGATCTTTTTTTCTTTTCAAGACAGGGTCTTGATCTATCACCCAGGTTGTAGTGCAGTGACATGATCAGGGCTCACTGCAGCCTCGACCTCCCGGGTTCAAATGATTCTCCCACCTCAGCCTCCTGAATAGCTGGGACTGTAGGCACACCTCACCACACCTGGCTAACTTTTTGTATGTTTTGTAGAGACGGAGTTTTGCCATGTTGCCCAGGCTGGGGTCTTTTGTTTATGGTTTCTGTTTTTTGTGCCATGCTAAGAAAATTTTCTCTGCTCTAAAATTATAAAAATATCCACTGACTTTTTTTGGAGTGTTTGTATAGTCTTATATTAAAATACTTGGTTTAAGGAATAGAGTTAGGAGAACTAACTGGCAAGGGAATACTACCTCAGGTCAGACTCCAGGCTCCAGACCTTTAGGCCCAGTCTGCGTATCTGACCCTGTGTGAACAAGCAGCCTTACGGGGAATGAAAGTGTAAAATGAGGCTGGGCACAGTAGCTCACACCTGTAATCCTAGCACTTTGGGAGACCAAGGCAGGAGGATTGCTTGAGTTCAGGAGTTTGAGACCAGCCTAGGCAATATGATGAAAACCCATCTCTACAAAAAATAAAACATGGCCGGGCACGGTGGCTCATGCCTATAATCCCAGCACTTTGGGAGGCTGAGGCGGGCGGATCACAATGTCAGGAGATCGAGACCATCCTGGCTAACACAGTGAACCCTGTCCCTACTAAAAATACAAAAAATTAGTCGGCCTGGTGGTGGGCACCTGTAGTCCCAGCTATTTGGGAGGCTGAGGCAGGAGAATGGTGTGAACCCGGGAGACGGAGCTTGCAGTGAACCGAGATCATGCTACTGCACTCCAGCCTGGGTGACAGAGTGAGACTCTGTCTTAAAAAAAAGTAAATTAAAAAAACAAAACAAAACATTATCCAGGTGTTGTGTTGTATGACTTTGGTCCTAGCTATATGGGAGGCTGAGGTGGGAAGATTGCTTGAGCTTGGAGGTCAAGGCTGCAGTGAGCTGTGATCACTAGTGTACTCCAGTTTGGGTGACAGAGCAAGACCCTATTTATTATTATTATTATTATTTATTATTATTCTTTTTTTCTGAGATGGAGTCTTGCTCAGTCGCCCAGGCTGGAGTGCAGTGGTGTGATTTTGGCTCACTGCAAGCTCTGCCTCCCAGGTTCATGCCATTCTTCTGCCTCAGCCTCCAAAGTAGCTGGGACTACAGGCACCCGCCACCAGGCTGGCTAATTTTTTTGTATTTTTAGTAGGGACGGGGTTCACTGTGTTAGCCAGGGTGGTCTCGACCTCCTGACCTCATGATCCACCTGCCTCAGCCTCCCAAAGTTCTAGGATTACAGGTGTGAGCCACCACGCCTGGCTAATTTTTTGTATTTTTAGTAAAGATGAGGTTTTACCATGTTGGTCAGGCTGGTCTTGAATGCAGTGACTCAGGCCTATAATCCCAGCACTTTGGGAGGCCAATGTGGGTGGATCACCTGAGGTCAGGAGTTCAAGACCAGCTTGGCCAACATAGTAAAATTCCGTCTCTACTAAAAATACAAAAAGTTAGCTGGGTGTGGTGGCACGTGCCTGTAATCTCAGCTACTCAGGAGGCTGAGGTAGGAGAATCACTTAAACCCGGGAGGCAGAGGTTGCACCTTTTTTTTCTGAGATGGAGTCTTGCTCAGTCGCCCAGGCTGGAGTGCAGTGGTGTGATTTTGGCTCACTGCAAGCTCCGCCTCCCAGGTTCATGCTATTCTCTGGTCTCAGCCTCCCGAGTAGCTGGGACTACAGGCGCGTCATTGCACCTCAAGCCTGGGCCACAGAGGGGAAACTCTGTCTCAAAAAAAAAAAAAAAAAAAAAGAAAGGATACAATGAGAAGCAACACACTTTACAGTAGAGGATGTCTGTGTCAAATGCTTGTGTCTTTGGGTGGAATAGAGAGGTGTTAAAGGTGATGAGAACAAGATGAAGGTAAAGTTGTCATGTCCTGTTTCATCTGGCATGGGCGGGGCTGGAAATTCATGACTGCCTGTCATGTGCCTGTCTCCTTACTAGACAGCCACATGAATAGGATGTACTTCATTTTTTGTGGACAGTTCACCATTTCTTCTTTTCTAAACCTTTTGTGGAAGGATAGTACATACACAGAAAATCCTAAACATAGTGCTTAGTGGATGTTTTTTTTCTTTCCAACTTTTATTTTAGGTTTGGGGGTACACGTGCAGGTTTGTCACACGGGCAAATTGCATGTTGCGGAGGTTTGGTGTACAGATGATATTGTCACCCAGGCAGTAAGCACAGTACCCGGTAGGTAGTGTTCTCTGATCCTCACCCTCCTTCCACCCTGTGCTTGATGGATTTTAACACAGTTAGCATTTGTGTGGCTAGCACCCAGATCAAGGAACAGGGTGTTATCACTTCCCAGCCCCGAAGAAGCTCCCCTCCACTCCCTTCTGGCTCCCCCACACCCGCCCAAGGGTAACCACCACCTTGGTTACTGAAAATGTTAACATTTCAGTAATAAATGCATTTTCTTTTCTTTTTTTTTTTTTTTTTGAGACGGAGTCTCGCTCTGTCGCCCAGGCTGGAGTGCAGTGGCCGGATCTCAGCTCACTGCAAGCTCCACCTCCCGGGTTCACGCCATTCTCCTGCCTCAGCCTCCCGAGTAGCTGGGACTACAGGCGCCCGCCACCTCGCCCGGCTAGTTTTTTGTATTTTTTAGTAGAGACGGGGTTTCACCGTGTTAGCCAGGATGGTCTCGATCTCCTGACCTCGTGATCCACCTGTCTTGGCCTCCCAAAGTGCTGGGATTACAGGCTTGAGCCGCCGCGTCCGGCCATAAATGCATTTTCATATGCCTGTTTGTTTTTCCTTCTGGTGATTTTCTTCTTCCTTCCTCCTTTTCATGCAGCAAGAGCACACCTGTTCTGTGCTGAGATCCATTGCCGGTCCCAGTACTGTGGTAGTGCCTTAAGAGACAGATGCCTATGCCCACAACATGGGATTTATGGTTTATTGGAAGTTTAGGATGGAGGCCAGGCATGGTGGCTCACGCCTGTAATCTCAGCACTTTGGGAGACTGAGGCGGGTGGATCACTTGAGGTTAGGAGTTCAAGACCAGGCTGCCCAACATGGTGAAACCCCATCTCTACTAAAAATACAAAAATTAGCCAGGCATGGTAGCATGCACCTGTAGTAGTCCCAGCTACTTGGGAGGCTGAGGCAGGAGAATTGCTTGAACCTGCGAGGTGGAGCTTGCAGTGAGCCTAAATTGTAACACTGCACTCCAGCCTAGGCGAGAGTGAGACTCCTCAAAAAAAAAAAAAAAAGAAAAAGAAATTTAGGATGGGCTATAGAAGAAATGGGAGAGAGTTTTTTGTATTTCCTCTGAAACCAGTAAAAAGGAAAATAGTTGAGCTGAAAATGCAGAGAAACCTGGCGTGGAAGGAGCAATGTTGGAAAGGCTTGTCAGTCTTAATCTCAGAGATGAGCAGTACTAATTAAGTCTTCATTATCAGTTACTTTTAATCAGCGAACTGTTTTGCTGCCATTCTCTTGATTTGGTCTCATAACATTACACGAGGACATTTAATGGGATGAGGCACTGAGCCTCAGGCTAAGCAACTTGCTCAAGGTCACATGCCTTGGAGAGGTCATCTCCTGGGAGGAGGAGAGTGGAAGGCAAACTGGCATCTTGAAGAGGAAAGATGTTTCAGACAGTTCATGGGAGATGCCTTGTGGAGTTAAAGATCCCTTGTCTGAATTCCTCTCTGTATGCTTGGTTATTTTAGGGGGTAAGCAGGGGAGAGAGAGCACAGCAGTGATCTGATGGCATTGCCTGCCCTGCCCCTTAGTGGGTGTATGATTTGGAGTCAGTATGAGCGTCTGGGCATTGACTGCTTCCTTAATTGGCCTCAGTTTCCCCTGCCTCTCACTGAGTAGACATCTAATTGCCCTCTGATTCTAATGTAAACATAAGCCATTGCCTTCTAGTTCTCAACACAAGGAACAGCCAGCAAGAGTCATCTTAATTATGTGAGATTTCACTTCTGTGTTCCCTATAGAATGTAACTCCTGCCTCTCGGTTACAGATAACAGATAACAGGTCTGCTGTTATCTGTTGGAAGTTTAAAAAAAAAGAAAAAAGCTTGCCAAGCAGTGCTGCGATCCAGCTGCATCAGCTGGCATCAGTTTGTAGAAGATGTGGTTGCCATGGTAGCCAAGGCAGGGCTGCAAGGCTGAGGCAGCACAAGAGTGATGGATAAGGGAAGGGATGGAGGAGGACCAGGGGCTTGGCCGAGAAGGTGGCCTGAATGTTACAGAGCCCAGGTTGAGGAACAGCCACCTCTTAGAAGATGAGAAGAACTGGTGCTCTAGCCCAGTTCTCAGGCTTTTAGTGGAGAGGGCCCGGTTTGTTGGGTTTTCCTCCTAATGTGTAGAAGATTGATTTGTGGTCCTGCCTCTGTGCATGAGTAATATGCAGCCACACTATGTGCACCTTGCCACAACAGGTTTTTTGTTTTTTTTTTTTTTTTTTTTTTTTTTTTGAGACAGAGTCTCACTCTGTCACTCAGGCTGGAGTGCAGTGGTGCGATCTCGGCTCACTGCAACCTCCATCTCCAGGGTTCAAGCTATTCTTCTGAGTCGGCCTCCCCAGTAGCTGGGGTTACAGGCACCCATCACCACGCCTACATAAGTTTTATATTTTTAGTGGAGACGGGATTTCACCATGTTGGCCAGGCTGGTCTCGAACTCCTGACCTCAAGTGATCCACCTGCCTCAGCCTCCCAAAGTGCTGGGAATAGAAGTGTGAGCCACCGCGCCCGGCCCACGACAGTTTGATAGTGCCTCCGTGGTCTATACCCCATTTGATGAGACGACTCCTCTGATCACATGCCCGAATATTGCGGCAGTATTTAATTGGTATAAAAATTTACAGCCGGGTGCGGTGGCTCACGCCTGTAATCCCAGCACTTTGGGAGGCCGAGGCGGGCGGAGCACGAGGTCAGGAGATGGAGACCATCCTGGCCAACACGGTGAAGCCCCATCTCTACTAAAAATACAAAAAATTAGCTGGGTGTGGTGGCGGGTGCCTGTAGTCCCAGCTACTCGGGAGGCTGAGGCAGGAGAATGACATGAACCCGGGAGGCAGAGCTTGCAGTGAGCTGAAATCATGCCATCGCACTCCAGCCTGGGCAACAGAGTGAGACTCCGTCTCAAAAAAAAAAAAAAACACACACATTTCCAAATGCTGATTCTCGGGTTCAGCATTTATTTTGTTGTGGATGAGGAACAAAGGGGTCACAGAATAGCCCTGACCCCAAGGCAGCACCACGCTGTTCCAGAGAGTCAGTTAGAATTCCGTGAAATGCCTGACCGTGACCTCTTGGCCTTTTGGAGAAACCAGATGGACACTGGCTGGGAGAATGGAAAGGGCTGCGTGGCCTACAGGCTGCAGAGGGTGGGAGTGAAGAGAACCTTGAGAGCAAGGAGGGACTGCAGAGGTGACAGCAGGGGAAGGAGGGGACCAGAGGCCTAGGGGTGGATACTTTCGGGTCAACAGTTACAAATTGGGCAGGGGATTTAAAGGAGTGGATAGTGGTGGATGGGGACCATGGTGAGCTCAGAGCACGTGCCTAAGAAGTGGTTGTTCTTCAACACTCACTGGGTGTAGCATGAGGAACGTGGACTCAGTGTCATCAGATCTTCCACTCTTCCAGGAAAAGCCAGAGATCTCTTTTTTAAGATTTTTTTTTCTTTTTGTTTTCCTAGACAGAGTCTCAGTCCGTCACCCAGGCTGGAGTGCAGTGGCGTGATCTTGGCTCACTGCAACCTCCGCCTCCCGGGTTCAAGCAGTTCTCCTGCCTCAGCCTCCCAAGTAGCTGGGATTACAGGCATGTGCCACCAAGCCGGGCTGATTTTTATATTTTTAGTAGAGATGGGGTTTTGCCACGTTGGCCAGGCTGGTCTCAACCTGAGATCTCCTGACCTCAGGTGATCCACCTGCCTCGGCCTCCCAAAGTGCTGGGATTACAGGTGGGAGTCACTGTGCCTGGCCTCTTTTTTTTTTTTTTTTTTTAATGGGCAAACTCCTGAATTTAAAAGTGGCCAGTTATTCAGAACCTTGAAAGCACCGTGCAGACCAAGCCAATGCGCATCCGTTGTGTGCATCCTCTCCAGGTGGTGGCCTCACTGAGGACGAGGCTGGGGTTTGGATCTTGTGGAGGCAGAGCCTGTGTCCTGAGCACAAGAAGGCATGGGATGGGAAAGGCCATTTTCAGCAGCATTTGATGGCATCAAGGTTGGCCAGGCCAGGTGTGGGAGACACTCCCTTTGGGGTCCCCCTTGTTACTGGGGCCCTCTCTAACCCTGACCTCTGGGGACTGAGGCTGAGCTGCATCTGCTTAGGAGTGGATGCAGCGGTTGTGTGGTTATCCCAAGCTCAGCTCGGGCTCGACTCCCACTGTCCAGCCATCTGCTGTGGTGACAGGGGCCTGAAGGGAGGGGCTGCCTGTGTTCACAGGAGCCTGCCATCTGCCGAGAAGCCACCGCAAGCTCTCCCTGGCCTGCCATCTGCTGGGAGCCTCCCTGGAAGGGAACTGCATTGTCCTGGAGAACATTGTTTGCCTGGCTGAGTGTGTTAGACCCTGGAAGGACTTCAGCACCTCCTCCTAGGGCTCTTTGTCCAAGACTTGGTCCCAGCGCTGCATTTGGAGGTGGGCTCTTTACTGCAGATGTGCTTCAACCTTTTTGGATTTTTGTATCCCTCGACAGTGGCATTCCTGAGGCTGAGGGGGAGAGAGCACAGAGAAGGAGGTGTTTTCTCTTTCCAGCAGAGACCAAATTGCTTGTATTCCTGGGATCTTCCCTGAGAGCTTGGCAGGGCTGGCTCCTTCGTGTTCCAAGTTTCGGCTCAGATGACGTGAACGGAGACAGTACAAACTGCCTGCCCCTCCGCCTCCTGCCCCCCGCCCCGCCACCCGGTCCTGCCTGTTTCTCCGCTTGACTTGACTTTCAGCCTAGCACCGCTCACTCCCTGTGATGCAGTATTTCATGGTTTCCTTCTTTATTCTCTATCTTTCCCACTGTGTTGATTTTCTTGGCACACACTGAGAAGGGGAGAGAAGTAAAATTTTGACAGATACTGCCAAATTTCTCTCTAAAATAGATCACACCAGTGTGCACGTCGGCCAGCAGTGTGTATGATAGGATTTACTTTCCCCGCTGTTGGCTAACCCTGGTCGTTCTCAGTTTTTTGAATTTTTGCCAGTCTCATTGGGATAAAAATGGTTTATTTTGCATTTTTTGATTATTTACTAGATTGAGCATTTTCCTCTTGTTCACTGGCCATGTTTATTTCTTCAGTAAATTGTTGACTTTCGAAGGATTGATGCCTTTTCTTGTTGTGCCTGGGGGCTAGAAGGGGTGGGGAGTTCTTAGAAAAGAATGGTCCTTGGGACAGGCGTCCCCCAAATGGGTAAGTTAGGCTGAAAGGGATCAGGCTGAGCAGGAAGAATGTGCTCTAAAGAGAAACATCTCTTTCCAAGTTTCCATAATAGTTGATGAAGGTAGGAATATTCTAGACACCTCTGGAAGCCTCTATGACCGGGGGCACAAAGGACAAGCCCCCCCTTTCCCCAGTCTCCTTCCGTTAGAAGCCGCTGGGTCCTGTAGACCAGCATTCACCAGTACAAGTTTTGTGGTAAGGAGAAGGCTCTGAGTCTTCAGTGTTCCATGAGGTAGCTCCTAGCTCATGTGGCCATGAAATGGGGCTAGGGAGGGTGGGCGCTGTATTTAATTTAACTGAATTTAAACTTAGAGGGTTTTCAGTGGTTAGTGGCTGTTCTGTTGGTCAGTGTAGCCACAGATCATTGGTTTGGCCCTTGGTTTGGCTCTAATGTAAGACCTGTCATGTTCTTATAGTGTGGCTGTTGGGTTTTGAACATGGTCTCTAGGTCAGGCGACGTGGCTCATGCCTGTAATCCAAGCACTTTGGGAGGCGAAGGTGGGAGAATCACTTGAACCCAGGAATTCAAGACCAGCCTGGGCAACATAGTGAGACCTCATTTCTACAAAAAACACAAAAATTAGCCGGGCATGGTGGCATTGCCTGTGGTCCCAGCTACTTGGGAGGCTGAGGTGGGAGGATCACTTGAGCCCAGGATGTCGAAGCTGCAGTGAGCCATTAATGTGATTGTGCCACTGCACTCTAGCCTCGGCAACAGAGTAAGACCCTCTTTCAAAAAAAAGAGACTGGGCGTGGTGGCTCACGCCTGTAATCCCAGCACTTTGGGAGGCCAAGGCAGATGGATCAGTTGAAGTCAGGAGTTCAAGACCAGCCTGGCCAACATGGTAAAACCCTGTCTCTACTAAAAATACAAAAATTAGCTGGGTGTGGTGGCAGGTGCCTGTAATCCCAGCTACTCAGGAGGCTGAGGCAGGAGAATTGCTTGAACCCAGGAGGTAGAGGTTGCGGTAAGCCGAGATTGCACCATTGCACTGTAGCCTGGGCAACAAGAGTAAAACTCCGTCTCAAACAATAATAATAATAATAATAATAAAACCAAAAATTAGCCAGACATGGTGGTGCATGCCTGTAATCCCAGTTATTCAGGAGACTAAGGCAGGAGCATCGCTTGAACCTGGGAGGCTTTCAGTGAGTCCATGTTTCGCCACTGCACTCCAGACTCCAGCCTGGGCAACAGAGCAAGACTCTGTCTCAAAAAAAAAAAAAGAAAAAAAAGAAACCAGTCTCTCAAAAGGATCAG
This sequence comes from Rhinopithecus roxellana, assembly GCF_007565055.1. Classification (NCBI taxonomy): domain Eukaryota; kingdom Metazoa; phylum Chordata; class Mammalia; order Primates; family Cercopithecidae; genus Rhinopithecus; species Rhinopithecus roxellana. The sequence continues at coordinate 130,270,318 of NC_044561.1, read as the reverse complement.
ACTCTTCTATCTGCAAGCCTGCCTGTCTGTATTAATACTACTTTTCTTTTTTTTTTCCATTTTAGGTACCGTTGTGGGTGTTGTTCTTTACACTGGCAGAGAACTCCGGAGTGTCATGAATACCTCAAATCCCCGAAGCAAGGTGTGTACGAGGTCATGGGGTGCATTGACCAGCCGTGGGCTGGTTGGTTCTGGTGGGTGAGTGGCGAGATATTAAAATAGGAACACCTGAGAGTGATATTTATACAGACATTATCTTTTTATGCATATGCGTGTGTGTGTGTATACACATAAATACATATACATACACATATATAATACAATACATAAACATGTAGTCACATATGTGTGGATATATGACATTTTTTGTGCTTTTTTTTTTTTTTTTTTGAGACAGGGTCTCACTTTGTTGCCCTTGCAGGAATACAGTGGCTCCATTTTGGCTCACTGTAACCTCTGCCTCCCGGGCTCAAGCGATCCTGCCACCTCCGCCTCCTAAGTAGCTGGGACTACAGGCATGTACAACCATGCCTGACTAATTTTTGTATTTATAGTAGAGATGAGATTTCACAATGTTGGGCAGGCTGGTCTCAAGCACCGGACCTCAAGTGATCCTCCCGCCTCGCCCTCCCAAAGTGCTGGGATTACAGGTGTGAGCCATGGCACCCAGCATTTTTTGTGCTTTTAGGTTAAACTACAGAGCACGTGCCGTTTGCATGTCTTGTGTTTCAGCCTTCACATGCATCTCATTTCATCCTCATGACAGCCCTGTGAGTGCAGTGCTTCCTTTATCTGTGAGAAACGGCTTCAGGAAGCACCATGCCCTGTCCAGGCTACACAGTGAGGACCAGGCAGGCCTATGTGATTGATTCAAACCGTGACCCGCCGTCCCAGCTTACCCCTCCTCCAGTTTTTAAGAGTTAGAACATTACGGAATAATGTCTTTTGTCAATAGCAGAAAGGAATGCTGTGTCTCCTAAATTTCCGTCATGGTCACTCCACCATTAGACGTTACAGCCATCATTACGACGGTAAAATCGTTTGTTTAATGTTTTAGCCTTATCCTGGGGCATATTTCTGTGAAGTTATGGATATGATTTGCTACTTTTAAAAAGACTATACATGAAAATAAGTGTGTTATTATTAAAATAATAATGTCCAGGGCCAGGCGTGGTGGCTCACACCTGTAATCCCAGCACTTTGGGAGGCCGAGCCAGGTGGATCACCTGAGGCCAGGAGTTGAGACCAGCCTGGCCAACATGGTAAAACCCTGTCTCTACTGAAAATACAAAAATTAGCCAGGTGGGGTGGCAGGCGCCGTAATCCCAGCTAATCGGGAGGCTGAGGCAGGAGAATCGCCTGAACCCAGGAGGTGTGAGACGAGATTGCGCCCTTGCACTTCAGCCTGGGTGACAAAGCGAGACTCTATCTCTAAATAAATAAATTAATAAATAAATATTAAAATAATAAAGTCCATTAATGCACCATCTAAAAATTAGGTTTCCACCACTGGCGTGTGCCCCAGACTTTCAGGCACTACTGAGTTGGTGTTGGGTAGGGTGCTCCGAGTTTAGGATCTAAGTCATTTTACAAGACCAAGGCACTATGCGGGGTGGTAGAGGCTGTGCAGTGCCCAACCAACCAGCGCAGCAGTAACTTGCTGAGATATTTCCAACTGTAAATCTTCGTTAGTTGTAAACATGTTTTTGAATTTTCAGAATTCTTTGAGTTCCCTTGGATGCCTGTTATGAACTCCAGCCCATGGAAGCACAGTGTTCTTAGACCAAAGATAGGAGGATTGATGGGTCCCACTGTCCTCCCTGGGGTAGAGGTGTTTGTGGGGGAGGGACTGGCTCTCTGGCAGGCTGTGAGTTGCTCCAGCTCATCTCAAGCCCCAGTTTGTGCTTCGTCCCACAGATCGGCCTGTTCGACTTGGAAGTGAACTGCCTCACCAAGATCCTCTTCGGTGCCCTGGTGGTGGTCTCGCTGGTCATGGTTGCCCTTCAGCACTTTGCAGGTCGTTGGTACCTGCAGATCATCCGCTTCCTCCTCTTGTTTTCCAACATCATCCCCATCAGGTAAGCAGGCGACAAGCTTGAGTTTGGCTGCCGTGACGTCGTCTTCTCTTTACTCTTTCAAAGATGATAATTCTGTGGCTTTTATTATTATTATTATTATTTGAGATGGAGTTTTGCTCTTATCGCCCAGGTTGGAGGGCAGTGGCACGATCTCAGCTCACTGCAACCTCCACCTCCCAGGTTCAAGTGATTCTGCTGTCTCAGCCTCCCAAGTAGCTGGGATTACAGGCATGCACCACCACACCTAGCTAATTTTTGTATTTTTAGTAGAGATGGGTTTTCACCATGTTGGCCAGCTGGTCTTGAACTCCTGACCTCAGGTGATCTGCCTGACTCAGCCTCCCAAAGTGCTGGGATTGTAGGTGTGAGCCACGGCGCCCGTCGGCTTTTAAAAGGAGCAGATCTCTTTGTAGAGTGAGAAGCAAAAGCAATCAGAGTCAGGAGTGTGGACCACACTGAGGCTCTGGCACTGGAAGATCACATTCCTCCACAAGCCACCCTTTCTTGAATCAGAGATCTTTCCTTGCCTTGAGCAGTCTATACTAGGGATGTCATTTAGAACTCCTGTCATCAGCCAGCTCTGCAAGGTTGATAGTGGCTGTTGGGACTGCTCTGTTGATTCTGAGCCTGCATATGGGCTCAAAGGGAAATAGTGTTGTGATTGACAGCAGTATCTGCTGTAGATGTGCAATGAAAGCTTGGTGGCACATACCAATCATTTGCCTACCTGATTTGGAGGTTGAATAAATGGTTATTTATTTATTTATTTATTTTATTTTTGAGATGAAGTCTTGCTTTGTTGCCCAGGCCAGAGTGCAGTGGTGTGATCTCAGCTCACTGCAGCCTCCACTTCCTGGGTTCAAGCGATTCTCCTGCCTCAGCCTCCCAAGTAGCTGAAATTACAGGCTCCTGCCACCATGCCTGGCTATTTTTTATATTTTCAGTAGAGATGGTGTTTTACCATGTGGGCCAGGCTAGTCTAGAACTCCTGACCTCAAGTGATCCACCCGCCTCAGCTTCCCAAAGTGCTAGGGTTACAGGCATGAGCTACTGTGCCTGACCTGGTTTTTTAAAGTGATATAAATAATAGATTTTCATAGTAGAAAAAAATGAAGACCTGTATTAGCAAAAGAATAAAACATAAATCACCTCTGCTCTCACTACCAAGTGATAATCATTGTTAATACTTTGGGATATACTTTTTTCTAGAGTGCTTTTTACTTTAGAAAAAGGGGATTTTGGTCTACCAAAATCTGCTTTTACAAAAAAATTGGAGCAGAGTATGTTTTGAATAACATTTCTCATCACTTGCATGTGTGGCATGTCATTTTTTAGAGCTTCTGTGGGTTAGCAATCTGCTTTTCCCCATGTTGTTCTATTTCTACTCTTCCCCCATAATAATCAGTAAATATTAAACTACATATCTTTTTCCCTGAAACTTTCAGTGCTTATACTCTCTTTTATACTTGATATATTATCTTATATTTTGTCTTGCTATTTTGCATATTTAGATCATCTTGGTGAGAATTTGTCTTTTTCTGGGGACAGAGATTGTGGTTTTGTGTAAAACAGTGTGACAAAGACAGGGGGATTGTGCCCAAGTCAGTGTGCTCTAGATGGTGGATTCAGAGGATAAATACATTCATATTAGTAACTTGACTGCGAGCCAAACAAGTATTCATGGTGTGATCTAAGTGACAGAGTAGCCTTCAAAGTTCTGTCTGTAACGTGAGTAAAAATTGGTGAATCGACTCTTCATATGGCCCAGGGCTAGCCAGTAAAATGGCAAGCAATTTGATTAGTTTATAAGATGATCAATTAATTTGAAGACTTCTGTTTACTTGGTGCAATAAAATTAAATTTCAAAATGAATATGATACATACAATGAAATAGTCTTCAGCCTTCAAAAGGAAGGAAATTCTGATGCACCTTACAGTGTGGGTGAACCTTGAGAATGTTATGCTAAGCAACATAAACCAGACAAATAAACCCCCCAAAAAGCCAGAGAAAGTGTATGATTCAACTTACATGCAGTATCTAAGTTAGTTAAGTTCTGGCCAGGTGTGGTGGCTCACGTCTGTAATCCCAGCACCTTGGGAGGCCAAGACAGGTGGATCGCTTGAGCCCAGGAGTTTGAGACCAGCCTGGGCAACATGGTGTAACCGCATCTCTACTAAAAATACAAAAAATTAGCCAGGCATGGTGGCACGTGCCTGTAATTCCATCTACTCTGAAGGCTGAGGCTTGAGAATCGCTTGAACCTGGGAGGCAAAGGTTGTGGTGAGCTGAAATAGCACCACTGCACTCCAGCCTGAGCAGCAGAGTGAGACTTCATCTCACACACACACACAATGTAGTCCAATTCGTAGAAACATAAGTAGAGTGCTGGTTGCCAGGGGCTGCCGGGGCTAGGGTTGTGTGGGGAATGGGGCGTTACTGTTGACTGGGTGTGGAATTTCAGTTTGGGAAGATGATAGCGTTATGGAGGTAGATGATGCTGATGGCTGATAACAATGTGAATTCAGCTCAGTACTGTAGAATGGTAAATTTTCCGTTATGTATATTTTACCGCAATTAAAAAAATGAATATAGCATCCAAAATACATTAGCTTAAGGGATCAGTAATTTTTCTAAAAGGTGAGATGGAAACCACTACCCTTTCTGTATTTTAAGTGACTTCGGTCCATAACATGAGCTTCGGGGCGATAATGGATTTGTTCTATGTGAGACTTGACGGTGGTTCTGGATCTCGCTGAGTCTGCGTTCACCTCCGGCAGTGTGCTTCCGCAGGGAGTGAGTCCGGATGCGATGGCACTGTGTTTAGAGTCCATGTTTTTATAAAGATACAAGGAGCCTTACATCTGTCCTGTTAACCTGTTTGTCCTGGTTTTGTGACTAGTTTGCGCGTGAACCTGGACATGGGCAAGATCGTGTACAGCTGGGTGATTCGAAGGGACTCGAAAATCCCCGGGACTGTGGTTCGCTCCAGCACGATTCCCGAGCAGCTGGGCAGGATTTCGTACTTACTCACCGACAAGACAGGTGAGCCGCTTTCTGGGACCTGCACAGGATTCCCGGTGAGAGGAGGTGCCTGAGGGCTTTGGCTGAGACTCTTGGGCTCTCTCTGGACATACGAGAATGCGTGTTGCTGCTATTTTATTCTCCTCATCTTTTGATGAAGATTCTTTGGTGATGAAGATGATTTTAACGGCAGCAAACCCTTACTGAGGGCGAATTATGTGCAGAGGACAGTTCTGGGGAGTTTCAGGGCAGTCACTCCTTCAGTCCCCACCTGAACCTTCTGAGTTAGGTAGTGTTTCTCTCCCCCTTCTGCAGATGAGGAAATGTGGCCCAGAGAGGGTGAGTGACTTGTCACGGGCGCATAGTAGCCGGAGTAAGCTTTAACTCAGGCAGTCAGGCCTGATCTCTGACCACACCCTGATACTGCTACACAGCCTAGCGCCTGTCAAGGCATTAGGCTATCATAGTGGTAAAGAGCAAGGATTGGGAGTGGGAAGATCTGGTTTAAGCCTCATCTCTACCACTTAATGTCCATGGGGTAGAAGGGAAACTAATGCAAAGATCCTGGGCAGCTTACCAAATCAGAGAAAAGTGAGGTTTCTGGAAGGAGAGCAACCAGGAAAGTTCTGGACAAGTCAGCATTAGGACCCTCCAGGTGGTCTCTGTAGGGCTCTGCTATTGGGGATGTATCTTTCTACTCGAGGGTCAGAATCTTTCAAGATAGAATCTGATTGCTCTAGTGTGTCATCTGTCACCCTCCTGGCCAACGGAATGGGCCAGGCCCCTGATTGACAGTCCTCTTGGACCACCTTAGGGAATGGGCGTGGTGTGGTTAATTTCCCCTGGGAAACCTAGGAAGCTGTTTTCAAAAGGGGAATGGGATTCTAGGCAGGCAAAATGCTGCAGGCGTCTACCCCAGCAGGGACAGTCCTGACCGCAGTGTGTGACATACAGCAAACTCTCCAAAGACGGCAGCTGTCATTACTATTAATAATAACAAACATCCTGAGAGACAGGCCGGCCACTCATTTGTCTCGTGTTTTAGGCACTCTTACCCAGAACGAGATGGTTTTCAAACGGCTCCATCTCGGAACAGTAGCCTACGGCCTCGACTCGATGGACGAAGTGCAAAGCCACATCTTCAGCATTTACACCCAGGTAAAGCCTTCCGTTTCAACACCCAAAACAATTCCTTGACATTTTTTTAACAGCTGTATTGAGATATAATTCACAATACTGTACAATTCACCCGTTTCAAGAGTACAATTCATTGTTTTTCTTTAAAGCATATTCAGAGTTGAGCAGCTGTCACTGCAATCGATTTTATGTTCACCCCAAAAAGAAACTCTCTACCCATCAGCAGTCACTCCCCAATACCTCCCTTCTATACCCATGACACCCACACTTCCTTTACACTTTGAATAAAATTGCATTTGGGGTCCTTCCTCACCTTCCTCATCTTCTGGGCTAATCTGCTCCACTGAAGTGCTAATGGACATTAGGAAAAACCTGTGAGAAAAGTATATGCCCAATAGATAGAACCAGAAGGAACCTGCTGGTTGATTATACTTCACGTTTACGACCATGTTGATGTTTTCCCTTTCCCTGGCTGTGAGCCAGAACACCAATAACAAATGGTCTGCTTGTGAAATAATCAGGACGTTATTACCTTTGCTTTCTCATCTACATTCAACTCAACAATCATGAGGAAGCAATTAGTTTATCAGAGATGACTTGCAGCTTATCTGTTCCTGCCTTTATTTTTCCTACCAAGTTTTCCAAAACCAGTCATTTTTCAGAGAAAGTACTACTGGCACATATCCTCCTATTCCTAAAATGTTAGACCGGTGGGTCCCCATCTTGGCGGTGTGTCAGAATTGCTGGTGGTGTTTCAAAACAAAACAGAGCAAAAACAAGAGACATTTATTTGGGCTTGATACCCTGGAGATTCTTACTCATTAAGACTTAGGGCAGGGCGTGGCTTAGGGTTTTAAAAGTAAGACAGACACACCCCTTGCTAATTCTGAGGCACATCCAAGGCTGAGCCAGACCACATTAGACCAGCTGCATGTTGCAGCACTTGTTTGGAGATAACAAGAGAATAAGGAGGTCATATTTTGCTTAAATTCATTGAAATAGAGACCTTTTCCATAGTCAGAAGACCAGTAAGAAATATGAATGAATTATCTCTGTGTACAGGTTAAAGCAGAATCCCTGAATACTTCTTGATACGGTCATAATTGACATTTAATTTTCTGGAACATTTGTCAGTGGGCTGGATTTCCAGGCTGTCTCCTGAAAATGGCAGAGCAGGGGACAGTGTGACAGTGGGAGTAGACGTTAAGTTAGAAGAGCTGACTTGACACAGTTCGTGTCATCATCTACAACCAGCAACAAAGACCTTATTGCTGTTCCAGGCTCTATGGGGAGGTGTCGTGGCTGGTCTCCAAATGGATCCATGGACCTTTTTCAAATATGTACTTTAGCACTGTTAAGAAATGACGAGGAGCTTCCCTGGACAGGGAGGATGAGCCGCACAGCCCCTGTTTCCTTTCTGTCTCTCTGACCGTCTTCCTCTGTGTGGTGATTTGGGGTTGGTGTCTCTGGGGCTCAGTGCTGGAGCCTGCTGTGTTGCTTCCCGGATGGCCCCTCACCCTGCTTCCATCGCTCCATGGATGCTGATGGCTCTGTCTCCATCTCCATCTCTAGGCCTGACCTGGAGCTTTGGATTATAACATAGCTGAATGTTTGGCATCGCTGCACGTGGCTCATAAGGATGCTATACCTGGGACCCCTCCTGACTTTCTTCCCTCATCCCCTAAACCTGTTCTCTCCCAGGGCTCCTTGTCTCAGTGCATGCCACCCCCTCCTTCCCAGTACCCCCGTCACCCCAGCTGAGAGCCACTGCCCCTTCTCCAGTACCTGCTCCCACCCGATCACTAGATGACCCTTCGGCCTTTCGTTTTTTTTCCTTCTCCCTTTCTTCCCCTCCCATCCCTCCCCTCCCACATCCCTTTCTCTCCCCTCCCCTTCCCCTCCCTTGCTTCTTTTGTAACAGGGTCTCACCCTGTCCCTAGGCTGGAGTGCAGTGGTGCAGGCACAACTCACTACAGCCTCGAACTTCTGGGCTCAAGCGATCCTCCCACCTCGGCCTCCCAGGTAGCTGGGACTACAAGTGTGCACTGGGTATGCACCACCACTCCTGGCTAATTTGGTTTCTTTTTTATAGAGACGAGGTTTCTCACTGTATTGCCCAGGCTGGACTTGAACTCCTGGGCTCAGGTGATCCTCTCACCTCCCAAAGGTTCTCAGAGTGTTGGCATTACAGGCATGAGCCACTGTGCCCAGCCACCTTTGGCCTTTTGTCTTCATCCCTTCTCACTCACTCAGCAAGGTGAAACCCTCTCTCGCCTGTCTGCCATGACCCCCTGCACAGTAGCTGCCCGGCTTTCCTTCTTGCTCTCCTCTCAGGAGCGTGGGAGCCTCTTGGTACCATCAACTCCGTGGCGGGGTCTGAGACTTCCAATGGGATCTAGCCTTGGTCTTCATCCCCTCCCCTTTCCCGCAGTTCAGCCTTCCAGGTAGGGTGAGCTGCCTCATTTCTGTGTCTTAAATTAGACCCTTCCCTCGGAGCCACCAACCCCAAATGCCCACCAGGCTCCTTCTTGGGGGGCTCATTGATTGGATTGTCACTACCTAACTCACATGCATATCAGCACCCAGCTAGATGTCTGTATTGCTCCCAGCCCCCTCTCAGCTGTGCTGAATTTTGATGATTATATTAGACAGCTTCATAGGTGGCGGTGTGTACATCCGGTGGGAGTTACACCCATGCCATGTTGCTGGTATTTTTAAGAGCTCCTGGTGTTGATGGAAGCCGTCCCATCTCAGGATATTTGTGTATTTTAGCTTTTATGGTTCATTTTTGGCTTGTCACAGATAACACTCTGTAAAGTGTTGAAACTTAGAAAACCACACTTCTTACCGTGAACCCCACCTCATACTCTTTCCTTAGGGGAAGCTCGTAAATCAGTTTGCCCATCCCGGCCTTGAGTCTCAGATAGCTGTGTGTTGTGGGGTTAGGTCTTTGCGAGGCTGGGGTGAGCTCAGAATTCCAGTACAGACCTACCCAAGTGAGGCTGTGTGCATCCTTCTCTCATGATGTCTAAAAATCCTGTCATAAGCAGAGGGACACGTGTGTGATGGGACATATGGAAGCTTTTGCATGCTTTTTTAAAACCAGTTTTATTGAGGGATGATTTACATACCTGAAAGTTCAGCCATGTTGAATACACAGTGTGGTGACTTTTAGTAAATTTACAGCTGTGGAACCATCCCAACTATCTAACCTTAGGATATGCCCACCACCCCGCACCCATTGCAGTCACTCCTCCCACCTTTAGAGCTTCGTAAGGGGTTCTTATACCAGTGGTTCTTTCTTCTTTTTCTTTCTTCTTTTTTTACTTTTTTGAAATAAAGTCTCACTCTGTTGCCCAGGCTGAGGTGCAGTGGTGTGATCTTGGCTGACTACAACCTCTACCTCCCGGGTTCAAGCAGTTCTCTGCCTCAGCCTTCCTTCCTAGTAGCTAGGATTACAGGCACCTGCCACCATACCCGGCTTATTTTTGTATTTTTAGTAGAGACGGGGTTTCACCATGCTGGCCTGGCTGGTCTCAAACTCCTGACCTCGGTGATCCATCCGCGTTGGTTTCCCAAAGTGCTGGGATTACAGACGTGAGTCACCATGCCCGACCCAGTGTTTCTTAAAGTATGGCCTTTGGAACCCCTGGGCCAGATCATTTGGGCCGAGTCAGGAGCACAAGGAGTTGTGCCCAGACCTGCAGTTTTAACAGGTGAACCAGGTGTTTCTAGAGTACACATTGGAGAACAGCTGCTTTGAAACTGAGGTTCACCTCTGTTCAGAGCATGGGTATCTAGACCTGTGGACTCCAAGGCAGAGCTTGCAAGATGACCCACCGGGGTACAGGAAGCGCCTCTTTACATTTCAATTTCATCTCTAAAATTAATGCAAAATTAAAATCTTACTAATGGTATTGAGGTTGACTCAGGGGCCCTCACTCCATATATCAGACAGGTACTTGTCAGGTCCGGTCCTTGAGGTGTCCTGAGGAAGGGGCTGGAATTCTACAGTTGTTTATTTTTCCAGTGTTGAAATGTAGGCCGCAGTTTATGAGTGTCCAGGTGACTTGTTCTAAGGATGTGATTGAACTAAACTGGCCTCATAAAGAGAGCAGGTGGTTTTAAAAGATTCCTGCAGGAAAGCTTCAGATTATTAATACAAGGCCAAGTAAACAGTAAGAAAATGGCCCACACATTAGGAGAGAAAACCATAACCAGCTAAGGACTTGTGATTTTTCCCCTGGATTATTCATTTACTGGTACTTTTTTTTTTGAGACGGAGTCTCACTCTGTCGCCCCAGGCTGGAGTGTAGTGGTGCTGTCTTGGCTCACTGCAAACTCCGCCTCCCGGGTTCAAGAGACTCTCCTGCCTCAGCCTCCCAAGTAGCTGGGATTGTAGGCATGTGTCAACACACCCGGCTAATTTTTTTTTTGTATTTTTGGTAGACATGGGGTTTCACTATGTTGGCCAGGCTGGCCTCGAACTCCTGATCTCAGATGATCTGCCTGCCTCTGCCTTCCAAAGTGCTGGGATTACAGGCTTGAACCACCATGCCTGACCATTTACTAGTACTTTTAATAGAAAATGGAGATACAATTTAAAAACCATAAAATTTGCTCTTTTAAGCATGTGATTCTGTAGTTTTTATTTTTATTTTTTATTTTATTTTTTATTTATTTATTTTTTTTGAGACGGAGTCTCACTCTGTCTCCCAGGCTGGAGTGCAGTGGCGCGATCTCGGCTCACTGCAAGCTCCGCCTCCCGGGTTTACGTGCCTCCCGGGTTTACATCATTCTCCTGCCTCAGCCTCCTGAGCAGCTGGGACTACAGGCGCCTGCCACCACGTCCGGCTAATTTTTTGTATTTTTAGTAGAGACGGGGTTTCACAGTGTTAGCCAGGATGGTCTCAATCTCCTGACCTCATGATCCACCCTCCTCGGCCTCCCAAAGTGCTGGGATTACAGGCGTGAGCCACCGCGCCCAGCGATTCTGTAGTTTTTAATATGTTCACAACAGTGTACAAACATTGGTACTGTCTAATTTTAGAACATTTTTGTCACCCCTAAAAAGAAAGCTCACATCCCTTTAGCTCCCAACCCCCCTGCTCAATCTCCCCAAGCTCATGGCAGCAGTCAGTCTACTTTCTGTCTCTGGATCTGCCTATTCTGAACATTGCCTGTAAATAGAATCACACAATATGTGACCTTTTGTGTCTGGCCCGTCTTCCGTTTAGCAGAGTATTTGCAAGGTTCTTCCTGGTTGTAGCAGGTGTATGTACTTTATTCCTTTTTGTAGCTGAATAACAGGTATGACGATTTGAAATTTAAGTTTAGACTGGGCGTGGTGGCTCACGCCTGTAATCCTGGCACTTTTGGGAGGCCAAGGAGGGCAGATCACAAGGTCAGGAGTTCGAGACCAGCCTGACCAACATGGTGAAACCCTGTCTCTACTAAAAATACGAAAAAAATTAGCCAGGCGTGGTGGCAGGCGCCTGTAATCCCAGCTACACAGGACGCTGAGGCAGGAGAATAGCTTGAACCCGGGAAGCGGAGGTTGAAGTGAGCCGAGACTGTGCCACTGCACTCCAACCTGGGTGACAGAGCGAGACTCCTCTCAAAAGAAAAAAAAAAAACAGAAATTTAAGTTTAAATCTATAATTCTCAGTGCTCCTTACCCTGAGTATATGTTATTTTGAGATACCAGCTAATTGTGTGAGAAATGCTGTTTTTCATTTTGCTTTACTTATTTTTATTTTTATTTTTTTGAGACAGAGTCTTACTCTCTTACCTAGGCTACGGTGCAGTGGTGCCATCACAGCTCACCGTAGCCTTGACCTCCCAGGCTCAGGTGATCCTCTCACCTCAGCCTCCCAAGTAGCTGGGACCACAGACATGCATCACCATACCTGGCTTATTTTTGTATTTTTTGTAGAGAAGGGGTGTTACCATTTGCCCAGGCTGGTCTCGAACTCCTGGGCTCTAGCAGTTAGCCCACCTCAGCCTCCCAAAGTGCTGGGATTACAGGCATGAGCCACTGCAGCCAGCCCTGATTTTCATTTTTATCATAGGATTTTAGAATTTCCTTTCTTGTTTTGTAATGTTCAGTAGTACAAGACAGTATTTATACAAAGATCAATATATATAGATGGAAGGTACTTGAAAAACTTTTCCCGCCAGGCGCAGTGGCTCTCGCCTGTAATCCCAGCACTTTGGGAGGCCGAGGTGGGCAGATCACCTGAGATCGGGAGTTCAAGACCAGCCTGAGCCAACATGGAGAAACCCTGTCTCTACTAAAAATACAAAATTAGCCGGGCGTGGTGGTGCATGCCTGTAATCCCAGCTACTCAGGAGGCTGAGGCAGGAGAATCGCTTGAACCCGGGAGGTGGAGGTTGCAGTGAGCCGAGATCGTGCCATTGTACTCCAGCCTGGGCAACAAGAGTGAAACTCCATCTCAAAAAAAAAAAAAGAAAAGAAAAAATTTTCCCAATATGTTATATGATCAAAATATTTGAAGACAACTAGTCTGTATTACCTAGAGTTTGTGGTAGTTTATTTTACTCTTCCCAGCAAGTGGAAATATCTTGAATTCTTGTTAATAGATGTGTCTGAGGAAAACATGAAGGACTTCAGGAAATGGGAGCCTTGTGGTGCCCTGCTCCAGAGACACGTGGCCAGCACATCTGCCTGTTTCTGTAGCCTGCTTTGTACACATAAATTCATATTTTAAATCATAATCAGGGGTCAGGCTCAGTGGCCCATACCTGTAATCACAGCACTTTGGGAGGCCAAGGTGGTTAGGAGTTCGAGACCATCCTGGCTAACACGGCAAAACCCTGTCTCTACTAAAAATAGAAAAATTAGGCCAGGCACGGTGGCTCACGCCTGCAATCCCAGCACTTTAGGAGGCCGAGGCGGGTGGATCACAAGGTCAGGAGATCGAGCCCATCCTGGCTAACATGGTGAAACCCTGTCTCTACTAAAAAAAATACAAAAACTTAGCCGGGCGTGGTGGTATGCGTCTGCAGTCGCAGCTACGTGGGAGGCGGAGGCAGGAGAATCGCTTGAACCGGGAGGTGGAGGTTGCAGTGAGCAGAGCTTGTGCCACTGTACTCCAGCCTGGGTGACAGAGCGAGACTCTGTCTCAGACAAACAAACAAACAAAATTTAGCCGGGCGTGGTGGTGAGTGCCTGTAATCCCAGCTACTCCGGAGGCTGAGGCAGGAGAGTTGCTTGAACCCAAGAGGTAGAGGTTGTAGTGAGCTGAGATCATGCCATTGCACTCAGCCTGGGTGACAGAGCAAGACTGTCTCAAACAAACTGTAATTGGGATTATTTCACATACTTTGGTCTGTGAACTGTCATTTTTCATTTACTGAGTTTTTTTTTTTTTATGAGCGTGTGAGTTTGTGATTTATTTTTCTGCACACAACATATGTGCACAGGATGCACTCAGTTCATCAGTACTGACTGCCAGAGAGCGTTCTTTCTTTCTGCATCCACAGAAAACAGATACAAAGTTCAGTTTATGTTCTCTCTTTTTTTTTTTTTTTTTTTGAGACGGAGTCTCACTTTGTCTCCCAGTCTGGAGTGCAGTGGCGTGATCTCCACCCACTGCAAGCTCCACCTCCCGGGTTCATGCCATTCTTCTGCCTCCGCCTCCCAAGTAGCTGGGACTACAGGTGCCCGCCACCACGCCCAGCTAATTTTTTGTATTTTTAGTAGAGACGAGGTTTCACCATGTTAGTCAGGATGGTCTCGATCTCCTGACCTTGTGATCCGCCTGCCACGGCCTCCCAAAGTGCTGGGATTACAGGCGTGAGCCACCGAGTTTATGTTCTCTTGAGGAAGAATTTTTTTTTTTTGGTCAGTGTGGTTTTCTCTGGGACATGGAGCTTATTTCATTTTTTACTCATTCAAAAAACTTTTCATAAAAAAAGTATGAAAGTTGTTTTGCAGAAGAAATAAATCATAGAGCCAAGCACAAAGACAAAACATCGAATTCGCCTGTATTCACATCATTCAGCAGTAACCAGTATTAACACTTGGGTGGACAAAATGCCAAATACTCTGCCTTTGTGTGTCTGGATAGATGTGTTCTTTTTTTTTTTTTTTTTTTTTTTTTTTTTGAGACGGAGTCTCGCTCTGTCGCCCGGGCTGGAGTGCAGTGGCCGGTTCTCAGCTCACTGCAAGCTCCGCCTCCCGGGTTTATGCCATTCTCCTGCCTCAGCCTCCGAGTAGCTGGGACTACAGGTGCCCGCCACCTCGCCCGGCTAGTTTTTTGTATTTTTTAGTAGAGACGGGGTTTTCACCGTGTTAGCCAGGATGGTCTCGATCTCCTGACCTCGTGATCCGCCCGTCTCAGCCTCCCAGAGTGCTGGGATTACAGGCTTGAGCCACCGCGCCCGGCCAGATGTGTTCTTTAGTTCTCCCTGTGTGTGTGTTTTCTTTTCAATGAGAACCCATCATATTCCTTTCTTTTTAAACTAGAGTTGACCACCAGAATTGCCTGTAAAGTTTAAAAAATATAAATATAAATATACGCCTGGGCTCTACTGCATTCTTTGGGTCTGGATCTTAAGTATGCATATTTTTAATAATCTTTTTTTTGAGACGGAGTTTTTGATCTTGTTGCCTAGGCTGGAGTGCAGTGGTGTGATCTTGGCTCTCTGCAACCTCTGCCTCGTGGGTTCAAGCAATTCTCCTGCCTCAGCTTCCTGAGTAGCTGGGATTACAGATGCCTGCCACCACGCCAGCTAATTTTTGTATTTTTAGTAGAGATGGGGTTTCACCGTGTTGGCCAGGCTGATCTCGAACTCCTGACCTCAGGTAATCCGCCCGCCTCAGCCTCCCAAAGTGCTGGGATTACAGGCGTGAGCCACTGCGCCTGGCGTGTATATTTTGAAAAATCTTTATTGGTTATTCCTGGTTAAGAACCACTGCCAGAATAACACTATTTAATTTCCTTCTTTTCACTCTTGTCAAGGTTTTTAATGGTTTCATAACACAGTCCAGACTAGAGTAAGACAAGTGAGGAACTCACATAGCAAATTCAACCGGGTACCAAAAAAATAAATAAATAAATAAAGCAAATCACATTTTGGTGAAATTTTTTTTTTTTTTTTTTTTTTTTTTTGAGACAGAGTCTTGCTCTGTTAACCAGGCTGGAGTACAGTGGCGCGATCTCAGCTCACTGCAACCTCTGCCTCCCAGGTTGAAGTAATTATCCTGCCTCAGCCTCCCGAGTAGCTGGGATTACAGGCGCCTGCCACCATGCCTGGCTGATTTTTGTGTTTTTAGTAGAGACGGGGTTTCACTCTGTTGGCCATCTGGTCTCGAGCTCCTGATCTCAGGTGATCCACTCGTCTTTCCCCAAAGTGCTGGGATTACAGGTGTGAGCCACCGCACCTGGCGCAGTGCAGTATTTTAAAAACTCAAGTGCAAAAAATTTATGAAGAACGAAATACTGAAATTTTAAATGAAGGCAAGATCCAACCTTGCGCTAGCACAGTTCAGCTGCACTAACTTGCCCTGGTCCTAGCCCTGGATTTACAGTTTCGGTGGCTATCAGGCTTCTCATTATTGATGTATTGGGGCTGGATTATTCTTTGTCATGGAAGGCTGTCCTGTGCCTTGCAGGAGGTTTGGCAGCATGCTACAGATTCCTATAGCACCCCTGTCCCCTCACAGTTGTGACAACCAACTATGTGTCCAGACATGACCAAACGAGAGGCAAAATCATCCAAGTTGAGAATGATGGTGGTATATGGGTACATTGAAATGTATTGTCTTTGTCTTGCATGATGATGTCTGCTCTACAACAGTAAACACTGGATTTACTCAGTCACTTAATCAGCCTGTAACTCAGCTGATTCATTTGGAGGTAGTAGCTCTGAGCCTGTCTTTGTGATGGTGGCCCTTTGAGGTGAATGAGTCATCAGCTCTGAGCTTTTTTGATGGCTCAGGTGGCAGGTTAGGGTTATGACAGAAATTCCTTATCTTTTTTTTTTTTTTTTTTTTTTGAGACGGAGTCTCACTGCTGGAGTGCAGTGGCCGGATCTCAGCTCACTGCAAGCTCCGCCTCCCGGGTTTACGCCATTCTCCTGCCTCAGCCTCCCGAGTAGCTGGGACTACAGGAGCCCGCCACCACGCCCGGCTAGTTTTTTGTATTTTTTTAGTAGAGACGGGGTTTCACCGTGTTAGCCAGGATGGTCTCGATTTCCTGACCTCGTGATCCGCCCGTCTCGGCCTCCCAAAGTGCTGGGATGACAGGCTTGAGCCACCGCGCCCGGCCAGAAATTCCTTATCTTTAATAGTGTATTTCTGGCTGGGCACAGTGGCTCACACCTGTCATCCCAGCACTTTGGGAGGCCGAGACAGGAGGTTGGCTTGAGCCTAGAAGTTAGAAAACAGCCTGGGCAATAGATGAGACCTTATCGCTACCAAAAAAAGAAAAAAAGCTGGGCATGGTGGTGCATGCCTGTGGTCCCCGGTATTTAGGAGGCTGAGGTAGGAGGATTACTTGAGCTCAGATGGTTGAGGCTGCAGTGAGCTGTGATCATGCCATTTCACTCCAGCCTGGGCAACAGAGTGAGACCCTGTCTCAAAAAAAAAAAAAAAATGTATTTCAATCAACTGCAGCCCATTCCTAATATCCATTAATAGTGTGAATCCCCATATGTGGTGAGGTTTTAACTGCATTTGGAAAGAAAATTGGCATTCTGGTGACTCAATGCTTAATTTTTGTATTAATCTTTTCTGTAATACAGGCTGGAGTTCTTGTCGGGAAATGGCCCTAGCTGTGGATTACTAATGGGAACGGGAAGCCTATTTTCCCTGCCTTGGTGTCTCATTTATTGGCTGGGATGCTATAAATGACTTGGGGGCTTTATAGGATCCGAGACACCCACCCAGCGGCCCAAGTCAGGGCCCTTTGTATTTGGAGATCTTAATTCCTCTCCCAGTAGTGACCTGTGCTTGTTCTGAAGTCACTTCTGACCTTGTGTGGAGCTGTTCTGCCCTCCCTCCCTCCATAAGGGGACCAGTGGTTTTTCCCCAGGGCAAAAAGAGTCATAACCTGCCTCTGTGGATGCCACATCTGTTTTTGTTTTCCCCTGGTATTTTCTAAGTAAGAAGAAATGTGTGTAGGTTAAAGGGCCTATGGGGAGGAGGTTAGAGATAAACACTGTACAATGTGAAACTTTTCCATATGGGGAATGTGAGGATGTTTGAAGACTGGAGCTAAGACAAGCATCATCCAAACACAGCCCCTGGTCAGTTTCAGTGCCTTAAGGATGTATGTGTATGACCATTTGGTGTGCAAAGAAGACTTTATTTGACAATTAAAAGAAGCAGTTTCAGCACCAATGACTATTTCCTCTCCTTCCTGGAACATTTTAGTAGGAAAGGTGGGAAAGTATTAATTTAAGAGAGAAATAAAGGTATGTGGGTGGAGGCATTGAACCTGTGGCCTGTGATGTTGGTCAGGCTATCATAGTTGTCTTCCAGTTCATTCATTGTCAGATGGTCCCCTGAGCCGCAAGTGAGGCCTTTGCGAACATCTGACTGTCTGTGGTTCTCTTTTTGCCTTGCTTGGGAGTTGTTTCACCTGGAATACAAAATCCCGTGGCTCTGTGTTATCCCATGTTTGAAATATTAGTGGAAGCATTTGTCTTTTGTAGACATGAAATCAGATTGCTTTACAAAATCCAGAAATTCATGAAGGATGCCCTCGGTACAGCTTTTCATTTAAACTCGTGGTTACTGAAACTTGCCAAAAACAGTAATTACTTTGTCAAAGGTCTTGTTATTGCACCTAATGTTAAATAACGATTTGGTCCAGGTGCTGAGGAATGCGGACAGAAATGAAGACACATGTTCGTGGCTAGAACATAAATTACAGAATTGAAAAAAAAAAGTTCTCAATTTAGTCTCTCCAATAGAGAACCTTTCTGTAAATCTTTTCTTTATAATTTTAGAGTTAAATTCTTTATAATTAACAGCACTCGGCAAATAATGATTCATTTAAACCGGAGTTCTGATTCATTACTCTAATTATTGTTACCATGCAGTGCCCTTTGGCCTGGAAGTGAAACTCGTGTGCTCCTGACACCAGAGGTTAACAGAGCAGGAAGCCAGAGCACTGTGTCCCCGCAGTGACCAGAATAATTTAGTAATTGTCTAATTACCTGTGGAGTCTAATGCTACTACTAAAAATAGTATTAAAAAATTAAATGAAAGTCGTTTTCTTGTTTCTTGTAACCCATCTGTTCTCTATTTTGGGCAATCGGGTGTCATGGGTGTAAAGTGCGACTCATTTTAAAGGATCAGATCACTTCTCTCCCATTGTATGAATATGTTTTTAATAGAATGTAGAATCTGGTAACTCCATACACATTTCTAGCCTCCATGATTCAGTTAGCTGTGGATTCAATAAGACTGTTGTAGGTGACTCTTTGTCTAAATCTGTGATTTAAAATCTGAAACTGATGTTGATTTCATAGTTGTTTCTTCTTGAAAATGAAAAAAAAATTCATGTCAATTAAGGCCCCCCCCACCACCTTGGGAATATTAAGTTATTAATTTGTTTAATTGTTCAGCAAATATCTGTTGCATACCAGACACTGCCCTGGGTACTAGAATACAGTGATGAGTAACTCACTCAGGTGAGCCTTCTGTTTCTGTGGTCTAGTGAGAGGGAACTGTCAGGTAAATAGGCCAATTCAGACAATGAAGAGAGTAACACACGGTGTTGCTGAAACGTGACTTGCAGTGGGAAGGCAAGCAGAGTGCCATGAACCGGGGGTCCCAGGGAGAGCCTCTTTGAGGAGGTAAAGTTGAATTGAGGCCTGAATGATGAGACTGAGCAATCCAGCCCTGCGGTGAGCTGGGGGATGGGGTTCCAGGCAGAGGGCATGGCAAGTGCAGAGGCCTTCAGTCAGGAAGAAGCTTGGCAGTGCCCAAAGAACAGAAAGGCCAGCATGGCTGGAGTGGAGGGAACAGGAGGAAGATGGCATGAGGGACAGCTGGAGACGCAGGCAGGTGCTGATCAGATGTGAGGGTATATGACTTGTGTTGAACAATGAGCCGTAGATTGTTAAGTGCCTTTCCTCCCCCTCTCCCGCAGTGGTCTTAATTTTCATTATACTCTAAAGCAGTAGAATCCTTGCCTAGGTAGGGGCCAGGCACGGTAGCTCACACCTGTAATCCAGGCACTTTGGGAGGCTGAGGTGGGTGGATCGCTTGAGGTCAGGAGTTTGAGACCAGCCTAGCCAACATGGTGAAACCCCATCTCTACTGAAAATACAAGAGTTAGCAGGGCTTGGTGGCGGGCGCCTGTAATGTCAGCTACTTGGGAGGCTGAGGCAGGAGAATCACTTGAACCCAGAAGGGGGAGATTGCAGTGAGCTGAGATCATGCCACTGTACTCCAGCCTGGGTGACAGAGTGAGACTCATGTCTCAAAAAAAAAAAAAAGGAAGCATAGGTGGCACCTGATGTGTGGCACAGGAACGGAGCTGCAGACGGCGTTTCCCATCCTGCTGCAGTTGGTGGTGCTGAGTGGGTTTCTCAGGATTCCTGGGGCTCAGTGTGGAGCATGGATTGAAAACCACCTCTAGTTCACTCCTCTCATTGACAGGAAACGCTCAGAGAACAGGCATCGCTTGCTGCAGGTCTCCTAGCTGCTTACCACCCATCCAAGAATAAGGCTCAGCTTTGGTTTCCCTTCAGTGCTCTTTTTACCGTGTTGCTCAAAGCCATTTTTCCAGGACTTAACCCATTCCTGGCCCTTCAGAGGCTGAGCTGTGTTGCCAGTTGTAAAGGAAGGGATGGAGAAGGCCAGTGTGTGCCACGGAGCTGCCTCTCAGGCAAGAGCCAGGGTCTAAAGTCAGCCTGCAAGGCAAAACTTGAGCACAGTTACCATTACTCCTGAAAGTCTAGCTTCACTGGAGGGCCAGGTGCCATTTTGCAGTGAGTCCCATCCAGCCAAGGTTTCCTCCGGCTGTTCCTGACGCCTTGCTGGACTGCCCTGGGTTGCTTGTTGTTGATGGTTGTTACTTGCATAGGGTACCCGATGAGGTTGTTGCCTTCTGTTGTAAACCAAGAAGATTGTGAGCTTAAACAGTGGTTCTAAGCCGAGGATGATTTTGGCCTCCAGTGGACTTTTGGTGACATCTCTTGTCACAACTAGGGGAGTGCTGCTGGCATCCAGCACATCTGGCGGCTGGAGGACAGGGATGCTGCTGAACACCCTATAATGTCCCCCAACATAGGAGTACCCAAGTGGGGAAGCCCTGCTCTGAACTACCAGGATCCCTTTCAGTGCAGTGGGGTCCTCATTCTGTCAAAAGCCCCTGACACCAGAGATCGAGACCATCCTGGCTAACACAGTGAAACCCCGTCTCTACTAAAAATACAAAAAATTAGCCAGGCGTGGTGGCGGGTGCCTGTATTCCCAGCTACTCGGGAGGCTGAGCAGGAGAATGGCGTGAACCTGGGAGGTGGAGCTTGCAGTGAGCCGAGATTGTGCCACTGCACTCCAGCCTGGGTGACAGAGCGAGACTGTCTCAAAAAGAAAAAAATAAAAATAAATAAAAAGCCCCTGACACCACCCCAGGGAAGATAGATTCACTCAGTCTGCAGGTAGAATCATTTTCGTTCATTAAATTATAATTTTTCCCTCTGTTTATTTTTAATTTTTTTTTTTTTTTGGCCAAGCATAAATGACAAACCCTGAAAATTGCATGTCATTTATTTGCAGTATCATCGTAGATATACCTAAGAGTTCTGTGTGTTGTAACAGTAGAAGAAAAGCAATAGCTGCACGGCTGTTCTTCCACACTCTCCACATCATTCCTGCCTCTGGTCATCTTCTTTATTCATTTCTCCTTCCTGTAGCAATCCCAGGACCCACCCGCTCAGAAGGGCCCGACGCTCACCACCAAGGTCCGACGGACCATGAGTAGCCGCGTGCACGAAGCCGTGAAGGCCATCGCGCTCTGCCACAACGTGACTCCTGTGTACGAGTCCAATGGTGTGACCGACCAGGCTGAGGCTGAGAAGCAGTACGAAGACTCCTGCCGCGTGTACCAGGCATCCAGCCCCGATGAGGTAAACCTGGGCAGGTGTGGCAAGGCCTGGGGAGGCCCTGCTTGTTTTCTCTGTGCTGGAATTAGGCGTTTTCTAAGGAAGCCATGTGTCAGGGCAGACAGGAGCCAGGATGGTGCAGGGCTGCTGGGAGACACATTTTCAAATACAAGAAAGAACTGCTCTTCCTCTAAAAAGAATAGCCTTGGACTTGAGGCATAACCTAAATTAGGAAAGTTAGAGATTTTGTTTTGTAACTCAAAAGGCCAGCATAACGGGGGCACAAGGTCCCATTTAAACCACATTCTTTAAAAAAGATGTAAATAATTAAGATCTTAATTAAGATAAACACATTCCTTGCAATCTACCCATTTAAAGTATGACTTTTTAATTTTATTTTTTCTTCCCCGAGATACAGTTTCACTCTGTTGCCCAGACTGGAGTGCAGTGGCATGATCTCAGCCCACTGCAACCTCCGCCTCCGGGGTTCGAGCGATTCTCCTGCCTCAGCCTCCTGAGTAGCTGGGATTACAGGCACCCACCACCTCACCCGGCTAATTTTTTGTATTTTTAATCGGTGGGGTTTCATCATGTTGGCCAGGCTGGTCTCGAACTCCTGACCTCAGTTGATCCACCCGCCTTGGCCTCCCAAAGTGTTGGGGATTACAGGTGTGAGCCACTGCGTTGGTCAGTATGTCTTCTTAGTATAGTTAGTATATTTGGGGCTTTTTTTTTTTTTTTTAACAACCATCATCACAATCAAATTAGGATATTTTTATCACCGCAAAGGAAATTCTATACCCACTTTCCTGCTGTACCCCCTTCTCTTCCTCGTTCCTCCAGCCCTAAAGCACCCACTAATCTACTTTCTACCTTTATAGATTTGCCTATGACAGACACTCCAAACAACTGGAACCATACAATAGGTGGCCTTTTGTGATCGGCCTCTTTTACTTAGTGTAATGTTTTCAAGATTCATCCGTTCATGCTTTCAAGCATTCATGAATTCAAGCATTCATGCATCAATGCTTCATTCCTTTTTATAACTGAATAATAATCTGTTTATGGATATATTACATTTTATTTATCCATTCATCAATTAATGCATATTTGGGTTTTTTTTGTCTGTTATAGATAATGCTGCTATGAACAATTGTGTACAAGTATTTGAGTGGGTGTAGATTTCTGTTTCTCTTGGGTATATACCTAGGAGTGGGTTGGCAGCGTCGTATGGTGACTCTATAGTTAACCTTTTGAGGAATTGTCTGTCTGTTTTCCAAAAGTGGCTGCACTGTTTTATGTATCTACCAGCAACGTATGACAGTTTCCATTTCTCCACATCTTGGTCAATACTTGTTCCTGTCAGTTCTTTGGATTCTGGACGTCCTAGTCAGTGTGGAGTGGTATCTCATTGTGGTTTTGATTTGTGTTTTCCCGATGGCTCCTAATGTTGAACATCTTTTCGTGTACTTATTGGCTGTTTGTAGATCTTCTTTGGAAAAATGTCTATCCATATCCTTTACCCGTTTTTACTTGGTCTATTTGTCTTTTTGTTGAGGTGTCGTTTGTTTGTTTGTTTGTTCGTTTCTGTTTTGCTCTGTCGCCCAGGCTAGAGTGTAGTGGCACGATCTTCCCGGCTCTGTCTCCCAGAGTGCTGGGATTTTAGGCGTGAGCCATAGCACCTGGCCACCTTTCAATATCTTTTAATTTACTTTTTAAAATGTGAATTTTCCTATAGATATAGTTTGTATCCTCCTTTTTTCGCTTACTATTTTATCATTTCTGTTTTCCAACCATCTTGAATATTATTAAAAACATTCTTTAAGAATTGCTACCTGTGCATATGCCCATTATAATATCTTAACGATTCTCACAATTGGAACTTCTCATATTGTAGGAACTTAGGTTATTCCTAATTTTTAGCAGTGATATTTGTAAGTATTTTGCAATGAACATCCTTACACCTTATAATTCTAGAAGTGGCGTGATTGGGTTTATGAATTCAGGAGATACTTTTGAGTAGACTAGCACTGCGAGGACAGTGCTGAACAAGACAGCAGCCCCAGGCCCCTAGGGAGGAGGCTTGTGTGACACAGTATATAGCGTGTGACTCACTCTTGGGATCCAGCGTCACACTTGGGCAGTTACTTAGGCTTGCTGTGCCTCTAGATCTGTGCCATGGAACCCCCACAGTGGGGCTGTTGGGAGGCCCCAAGTAGGCAGTCATATATTTTGTGGGACAAATTGAATGAGTATTTTTTTTTTTTTTTGAGGCGGAGTCTCGCTCTGTCACCTAGGCTGGAGTGCAGTGGCTGGATCTCAGCTCACTGCAAGCTCCACCTCCCGGGTTTACGCCATTCTCCTGCCTCAGCCTCCCGAGTAGCTGGGACTACAGGCGCCTGCCACCTCGCCCAGCTAGTTTTTTTGTATTTTTTTTAGTAGAGATGGGGTTTCACCGTGTCAGCCAGGATGGTCTCGATCTCCTGACCTCGTGATCCGCCCATCTCGGCCTCCCAAAGTGCTGGGATTACAGGCTTGAGCCACTGCGCCCGGCTGAGTATTTTTTTTTTAGAGATGGGGTCTCACTGTGTTGCCCTGGCTGGAGTAGTGCAGCAGCTCTTGACAGGTGCGATCATGGCTCACTGCACCCTTGAACTCCTGGGTACGAGCCATCCTCCCACCTCAGCCTCCTGAGTAGTCAGGACTACAGGCATGCGCCACCATGCCCAGCTTTAAATGGGTGTAAGGCTCATGGCAACTATGGCCAAAGTGCTTCCCAGAATTTTTTTTTTTTAACCATTTAACTCTTCTACCAACATCGGAGGAATCCCCATTATTTTTTAAATTCATTTCAGGAAAAATGGGGCTCCTAAAGTTCTGGACTAACTTGCAAGTATCGGTGAGCCTGTGGTTCCCGACAGTTGGGGGATGGCACAATGAAAATCTTTTCCAAAGTTCACAAATGAAAGAACGCTAGAGTGTCACCTTCCCTGTCCTGGTGCTGCTTTCTCCCTTTTTTAGGCGGTGGGATTTGTCACCTGGGAGACTCCTCCTTCCAGTCTGCAGGGTGTTTGTGAAACAGCTCAAGCTATAAAACCCAGTTCATCTGTGACCGTTGACATTTGAACCAGGCTTTTTAGGAGTGAAAAATGTTGAACCCCCTGGCCAGCTTCTGAGATGGGAATTGTGTGCAGAAAGACAGAGGGGGAGGGAGGGTCGGTTTGGGTGATCGTCGTGATCTACTTGGACATGTGCCATAGTAAGTGACCAGGTTTGTCATCATTTCTTTCTGTGGCTTGGCAGGTTTAGTCTGTTTTTCCCTTTGGGAATGATACTGTGGGATAACGATGTCAGAGAGGGCCATATTTTTGGTAGCTATGGACTGGGAACCAGTAACCTGTGGGTATTTGATGGAATTCAAATTTATTTTATTTTATTTGAGCTCCTGACCTCAAGTGATCCTTTGGCCTCCCAAAGTGCTAGGAATACAGGCATGAGCCACCCTGCCAAGCCTTTTTTGTTTTTCTTGCTCTGTCGCCCAGGCTGGTGTGCAGTGGTGTGATCTCGGCTCACTGCAGCCTCCACCTTCTGGGTTCAAACGATTCTCGTAACTCAGCTTCCCAAGTAGCTGGGATTACAGATGTGCGCCACCATTCCTGGCTAATTTTTGTATTTTTAGTAGAGACAGGGTTTTCACCGTGTTGACCAGGCTGGTCTCAAACTCCTGACCTTAAGCGATCTGCCTGCCTTGGCCTCCTAAAGTACTGGGATTACAGGCATAACCACCGTGCCCGGCGGAATTCAAATTTGAGCAAGCTCCAGATGCTGACGATCTGAGAAGCAAGTCCTGCCTGAGGCCCCTGATGCTCAGGTCAGCATCTCTGGAGGCTTTAATGCCTGTCGCCCACTCCTCTGCTCCCACTGGACTTGGATGTATTTGTTTTAGGGCTGTGCAAAGATTTTTCCGTGAGGGTCAATCTGTCATGGAATGCTTTGTGCTTCTCGGCCCCTTTTTCTCATGGTACTTTATCTCTTCTGTGGATGAATTGCACTTGAATTCAGATTTGTCTTGTTTTTCTAAGATTCTGAATCATGATTGAGATTAAAAAAAGAGCTACTTTTCCTTTGATCTTTGGTGTCTTCAGAGGCCAGTGTTACCTTTTTGCTGTGTGTGTGTGTGTGTGTGTGTGTGTGTGTGTGTGTGTGTGTGTTTTATTTATTTATTTATTTATTTGATACAGAGACTTGCTCTGTCGCCAAGTCTGGAGTGCAGTGGTGCGATCTCGGCTCACTGCAAGCTCCGCCTCCCGGGTTCACGCCATTCTCCTGCCTCAGCCTCCCCAGTAGCTGGGAATACAGGCGCCTGCCACCACGCCTGGCTAATTTTTTTGTATTTTTAGTAGAGACGGGGTTTCACTGTTTTAGCCAGGATGGTCTCTATCTCCTGACCTCGTGATCCGCCTGCCTTGGCCTCCCAAAGTGCTGGGATTACAGGTGTGAGCCTTTGCGCCCGGCCTTGCTGTGTGTGTGTGTTTTTTGTTGTTTTTTTAACAACTTTTATTATTTTGTATTCCATAGTTATTTTATGTCTATAGTAGAACACTTGAATGCATTATCAGAAAAGTAAAAAGTAACCCATAATCTTACTAAAGGTATAGTCATTGTTAATGTCTTCCTGATCAGCCTTCTAAACTACTTCAGAGGCCGCCTACTGCCAAATACAAATAGGTTTATCTAAATGCCTCATGAGGCTCAAAGGAGGCTAAATCTAGTTCAAGTGAAATCTTTCAGAAAGTTGTACTGTTTCCAAGTCCCTGTAGGATTCCACATAGACTTGACTGGCTCTAGAATTGTGCCTTTGAAATTCAATATCAATAAAACATTGCTAGTCTAGGCAAGGTCAGTTTATGGAAGACGTATAGAAACCAGTATGCATTTTACTTGGGAGCTGCTGGAGTAATTTCTACCAGTTGGCGTAGGATTCATTTCCTGTAACAGAAAGCAGGATTTCCTAAATTGGTTTCCTGTGTACATTCCAGTTTGGGAACCTTGAAGTGTCTTTATTCAGCTATTGATTACAGCCTGGGGGCGCTGGGCCCTCCCTGCCACCGTACAGTAACTCACCGGGGAAATGAAATAGATACAGTCGGACCCGGAGGAGCGCTGCTCAGATGCTGGAGCCAGCAGGCCTCGGCCCTGACAACATCCCACCATTTCCAGGATGTTCCACAGCGTTGAGAGTGGGGGGTGGGGGATGGGGGGTGGTGGAGAGTGGGAGTGGGGGCCGTGGTGATAATGCAACTTTCTAAGCCTTTGTTTCTTGATGTGAGCCAGGAGGTGCTGTCCTGCAAGCAGCTAGGATCAGCTCTGTCCATGGGTCATTCACTTGTCTTTTCCATGAATTCTTTCATATTAAAAAAATTTTTTTTTTGGCCGGGTGATTTTGAGACAGAGTCTCACTCTGTCATCCAGGCTGGAGTGCAGTGGTGTGATCTTGGCTCACTACAATCTCCACCTCCCGGGTTCAAACCATTCTCCTGCCTCAGCCTCCTGAGTAGCTGGGACTACAGGCACCCGCCACCATGCCTGACTAATTTTTGTATTTTTAGTAGAGACAGGGTTTCACCATGTTGGCCAGGCTGGTCTCGAACTCCTAACCTCAGATGATCCACCCACCTCAGCCTCCCAAAGTGCTAGGATTATAAGTGTCAGCCACCACGCCTGGCCAAAAAAGCTTTTAAAATCACAAGTACTAATGTCCTCACTACAGAAAAGGGAGGAATTATAGAATCAAAAAGAAGATAAAAAATAACTTGTGATTTTTACCACCTGGCTTTAACTACTACTGTTTATGTTCTGGTATAGATTTTCTCAGACGTCTTCTAAATATATGCATATTTAAATATATATATATATTATTTTATGTGTATTTATATATGACATGCACATTTATATAATATGTAAATATTTACATATTATATAAATGTAAATATTTACATATTATATAAATATATGTTATGTAAACAAATATATATTATGCAAACTGTATATTATACAAATATATATTATGTAAATAAATATAATTTAAATAAATATTGACATAATATATAAAATAATGTTTACTTTGTGTGTGTGTGTGTGTGTGTGTGTGTATATATATATAGAGAGAGAGAGGACCAGTACAGAATCATGCTGTAGTACATATAATTGAACAGGAAGGAGGGTGAATTAAGTAACTTCCTTTAGAAAGTCACATGGCTTTCTGAGATTGCACCACTGCACTTGAGCCTGGGCAACAGAGCGAGACTGTCTCAAAACAATTAATTAAAAGAAAGTCATATGACTTTCACATTTCTGTAGGACTCATGCTTGTGTGCAGGTATATGTGTGTGTGTGTGTGTATGTGTGATGTATTTGCCCATGTACCGTGTGAGTATGTGTGTGCACATGGATGCACATGTGTGTGTATGAATGAAAGCTGCTTGCCGTATTTCACCCTGCCTTGAATAGCTGAATAATTCCAGAGCAATGCCTCAGGAGTTCGAGGTCACATGCAGAGTGTCTGCGTGGCTAGCACATGCTCGTGGCACAGAGTGAGAAGCCCGTCTCTCTCCTTCCCTGCCTTCCATTCTCCCAGGCTCCTTCCTCTGAGGCACCCACTGTTATTAATATCTGAGTATCCTTGCAGGGATAATTATTTGCATGTATTAGAATGACCCACACCCTTCATTAAAAAAAAAAATATATATATATATATATATTTTTTTAGAGACAGATTCTTGCTCTGTCACCCAGGCTGGAGTGCAGTGGCGCGATCTCGGCTCACTGCAAGCTCCGCCTCCTGGGTTCAGGTGATTCTCCTGCCTCGGCCTCCCGAGCAGCTGGGACTACAGGCACCTGCCACCATACCCAGCTAATTTTTGTATTTTTAGTAGAGATGGGGTTTCACCATATTGGCCAGGCTGGTCTCAAACTCCTGACCTTGTGACCCACCCACCTCGGCCTCCATCTACATCTGCAAAATGGGCACAATCGTTGTGACTGTATCATAAGAGGGGCTCATAGCCCCTCTTTTTTTTTTTTTTTTTTTTTTTGAGGCGGAGTCTCGCTCTGTCGCCCAGGCTGGAGTGCAGTGGCCGGATCTCAGCTCACTGCAAGCTCCGCCTCCTGGGTTCACACCATTCTCCTGCCTCAGCCTCCCGAGGTAGCTGGGACTACAGGCGCCCGCCACCTCGCCCGGCTAGTTTTTGTATTTTTAGTAGAGACGGGGTTTCACCAGGTTAGCCAGGATGGTCTCGATCTCCTGACCTCGTGATCCGCCCGTCTCGGCCTCCCAAAGTGCTGGGATTACAGGCTTGAGCCACTGCGCCCGGCCCTCATAGCCCCTCTTAAGGGAAAAGATGCCCATTTCCCAAAGTGCTGGGAGTACAGGCATGAGCCACCACGCCCAGCCTATTAAAATATTTTTTAAAATTTAAAAGCACAACTGTAAATTATAGATGCAGCTTTGCACTTTGCTTTTAGTAGCTCAGTTTGTACAAGTGTGTCAGGATGTGGAATATCATTGCACTGTGACCCCAGCAGAGGCTGAGTTTTACTGAAACATCTGCTGTGGGTTCCTGTAGCCTCCCAATGGCATAAATGCATGTCTGTATTCCGAAACCCTGTCCATTCACTTTCAGGAAAGGGGAGGGCATCACATTGGCCTTCCCTGCTTCTGCAGTGCAATTGCTGGCCATGTTTAACTTGTAACTTTCAATTCAATCAGCTTTGTGATTTTTTTTTTTTTTTTTTTTTTTTTTTGAGACAGATTCTCGCTCTGCTGTCCAGGCTGGAGTGCGGTGGTGTGATTTTGGCTCACTTCAACCTCCGCCTCCTAGGTTCAAGCGATTCTCCTGCCTCACCTCCCAAGCAGCTGGGACTACAGGTGCCCGCCACCACGCCTGGCTAATTTTGTATTTTTAGTAGAGACGGGGTTTCACCATGTTGGCCAGGCTGGTCTCGAACTCCTGACCTCAAGTGATCTGCCCACCTTGGCCTCCCATAGTGCTGGGATTCCAGGCATGAGCTACCGCATCCAGCCTAGCTGTGCGATTTTAAGCAAATCATTGCTGCACCTCTGCCTCCTCAAAGGTAAAGAGAGGCGAGGGCCACTGACCTCACAGGTCCTTGCTAAAGATGAGGTAGTAATGGTGATAACAGTGGTACTGGCAGCAGTGAGAAATGACCACCCAGTAGTACCTGCTCTGTGCCAGGCCCTGGGCTATGAGCCCCTCTTATGATAGAGTCACAACGATTGTGCCTATTTTGCAGACGATAGGCAGGAAGGTACCCACGGTCACATAGCTGGCAAGATTAAAACCAGACAGCCCACGCCTAGAGTCTGGACTTGCAACCCTCAATACCACTTTCCTCCCCGGGGGATGATGGCTTGAAAGTCTTTGTAAGCTCCTGAAGTGCTGCAGAGAGTGAAGATGGCTGTGTTTGGGAGCCTCAGGGCTGATGCCGGATGAAGTTCCAGAGTCTCTGGCTATTTTTAACCACTCTAGTCCCCTTGGGCACCCTGTTTGAAGGTAATGTTGAGACACTGTGCGTCTCCCAAGTGTGGTGGAATTTTTTTGTTGTTGTTTTTTTGGTCCCTTCCCTCATTTCTCATCTGGGGAAGCTTCCGAGTTTGGTGAAAATAAGCCTTTTTCTACCAGACCCTGACAGCCTACCTTCTGAGTATCTTGCCTTTACCGCCCACCTCATTAGGATTCATCCCTTAGAAAGGAAAATTAAAATGAGCATGTTTCACTTAACAACTCCCAGTTCCATCCATGTTGCTGCAGGTGACAGAATTTGTTTCTTTTTTAGTGTGTTTTACTTATTTTTCTGAGATAGGACCTTGCTGTATTGCCCAGGCTGGAATATAGTGGTGCAATCTTGGCTCACTGAAGCCTTGACCTCCCGGCCTCAAGCAGTCCTCCCGCCTCAGCCTCCCAAGTAGCTGGGATGAGAGGCGCACGCCACCAGACCTGGATAATTTTTGTATTTTATTGTAGCAATGGGGGTCTTGCTATGTTGCCCAGGCCAATCTCAAACTCCAGAACTCAAGCAGTTGTCCTGCCTCAGCCTCCCAGAGTGCTGGGATTATAGGCATAAGCACTGCACTGGGCCAATAAGAGGATTTTTAATGACTATACAATATTATTCTGCCTACGTACACCACAGATTGTTTGTTCTGTCTCCCAAGCTTACCATTTAGGAGGTTTCCCACTTCTGGCTATCATAAATCATGCCACGATGCGTTGCCTTCCATGTTCTCTCTGCACATCTGTGACCATGTGTGTAAAAGGTCCTAGTTGTCTCCTTTTGCGTCGTCTTAACCTTGTTGCTGAATGTGAGTGTAAAATCTGCCAGGGAGCTCAAGTACGTGGCGCCGGAGAGGGCAGGCAATCTCACGGTCCTTCTGCAGCTACGAGGTTGGTTGGTTTGTTTTTTTATGAACACATTCTTGGTGAACCATAAGATGTGTGCAGTTCCCCTCAATGCCTGGGCATAGTCTGAGCCTTACCCTCAGGTCCAGACAATGACAGCATTCAGATGTGTACCCGAATGAGCTCGGAGTGTGAAGCAGAAAGATTTAGGAGGGTGCTGGAGTTTTACCACCACATTGCCATGACCTTGGACCCAAGGGGTAAGGTCAAAGGACAGAGGTCAGGAACTGTAGGGGACCTCCTCCATCCGTGTTATTGATTAACCACCGAAGGATTGTGGTTGTTCAGAGGAAGACAGTGGGGGCTGTTTGAGCAGGGCTGGACAGTGTTTTACAGACACTGTAGGAAACTGTCAGATGTGCCTCCCTTGGTGTTAGCTTATCCATGGGCCATCGAGGCAAAAGCTCTGTACCATGTGGTATTAGTGTTGGCTCAGAGTGGAGTTAATAAATAGTCATTACTTTTTTTTCTTTTCCTTTTTCTTTTTTGAGGCAGAGTCTCGCTCTGTCACCCAGGCTGGAGTGCAGTGGCACAATCTTGGCTTGCTGCAACCTCCGCCTCCTGGGTTCCAGCGATTCTCCTGCCTCAGCCTCCAGGGTAGCTGGGACTACAGGCACACGCCACCATGCCCGGATACTTTTGTATTTTTAGTTTCTTTATTTGTTTGTTTTGAGGTGAAGTCTCACTCTGTTGCCCAGGCTGGAGTGCAGTGCCACAATCTCAGCTCACTGCAACCTCCGCCTCCCAGGGTTTAAGTGATTCTCCTGTCTCAGCCTCCCGAGTAGCTGGGATTACAGGCGTGTGCCACCATGCCCGGTTACTTTTTTGTATTTTTAGTAGAGACGGGGTTTCACCATGTTGGACAGGCTGGTCTTGAACTCCTGACCTCAAGTGATCCACCCTCCTTGGCCCCACAAAGTGCTGGGATTACAGGCGTGAGCCACCGTGCCTGGCCCATAAATAGTCATTTCTTAATGATCACATTTTAGGAGGATGATGCTGTTCTTTCTTCTTAAGTATTTATTTTTATCAGAGTCAAGTGATAGGAAGTTCAATTTCAAGTACAAGACATTTGGATCAAGAAGTGACTATTTATGACAGAGTCTTGCTCTGTTGCTCAGGCTGGAGTGCAGTAGTATGATCTCAGCTCACTGCAACCTCCGCCTCCCTGGTTCAGGCAATTCCACTGCCTCAGCCTCCCGAGTAGCTGGGATTCCAGGCGCCCACCACCACGCCCAGCTAATGTTTTGTACTTTTTTTAGTAGAGATGGATTTTCACTATGTTGGCCAGGCTCGTCTTGAACTCCAGACCTCAGGTGATCCACCCACTTCAGCCTCCCAAGGTGTTGGGATTCCAGGCGTGAGCCACGGCGTCCAGCAAGAAGTGACCTTTTGTGCAACTGTCTCTTCTGCGGATTCCTAGCAGGCTGTCTTTTGTTTCATGCTGTGTTAAAAAAAAAACTGAAGCAGTATTTAAAAATCACTTGATTTTATATGAAAATTAGCTTTTCTCAAGAAAGATCAGGTCTGGAAATAGTGGGCCCAGCTTCTACCTGATAATGGTTGGCCAGGCTGGGCAGCTGCTACCTCAGTTTTCTTCTGACCCCCACATGGCTCTGCTCTGCTCCTCTCCAAACCCCTGTCGTCATTTGAATCTGCAACCACTGTTGGTGCATTTGAATGTATTTTCTTATTGAGTGAAGAAAACCGTGTGTCTTTGGATAGATTTATAATTTTGAAAGGCTGGATTAGGGCTGACCGGTGACTCTTTGTGAGCCTGAGTATTTATCTTACTGAATGCCACCAAATAACCCCTTTTATCAGATGTCGCATTCCCGCCTCGTATTATATGTGCTCTGATGATTGGTGTGCATCCTGCTTTTGACAAGAATTCAAGGCTACTGAGCGTGATCTGGATTATTTCCCAAGCACAGCATCCCAGGTACAAAGAGAAAACTTTAAAAACTTGTCACAGGTGGTTTATTGCTGACCAAGAAATGATGAAAAAGCCCTTTCACGGATGGTTTCTGGCATGAGTTCCTCAGATGGGCATTTGAGGAAGGGAAAGGTGTGGGCTCTGCCCCTTTGGTTTCTTTTCACCCAAAGCAGAAAACACAACAGACTCCTGAGACAAGATCCCCTCCCCGCCCTTTCTACCTTTCCAGCATTTTATCCAGTTCGCGTCTAATTTATCTGTTCATTCGTCCACCTTAACGAGCTTGTGTTTTTCTGCTGCTGGCCTGACCTGCAGTTATTGAGACCCTAACTCAGGCTCTTAACAGCAGTGAGACCCACGCCCCTGAAATCCTCTGTCCTGTATGATAAGGAGTGATTTCTTTGAACAGAAGCCCGGAACTGCCAGAATGCTAAGTAACCTCGTTGTATATCACTTTATTTTGGGAGGGAATGCAGTTAGCTCAGCTCACTCCCCAGATGTTTGGCCCACAATTGAGAGGTGCTGGTGAGTACCCCACTTCTAAACTGGTCTTCCCTGAGTAGGACTCTGGGGGATGTTATGTGTCCTGTTAGCAAGTAGCTTTAAATTAACACTGACTTAAGCTAAAGTGGAGGAGAGTGGAAAGGGAGAAGGGAAGACTTCCTGCAGGGCTCAGATCCTGTTGGAATCAGCTCCCAAAGAGACTGAGAACGTTCTTGTTTTGTTTTGTTTTTGAGACAGAGCCTTTCTCTGTCACCCAGGATGGAGTGCAGTGGTGCAATCTCTGCTCTCTGCAACCTCCGCCTCCCAGGTTCAAGCGATTCTCCTGCCTCAGCCTCCTGAGTAGCTGGGATTACAAGCACCCGCCATCATGCCTGGCTACTTTTTGTATTTTTATAGAGATGGGGTTTCACTGTGTTGACCAGACTGGTCTTGAACTCCTGACCTCAGGTGATCCTCCTGCCTCGGCCTCCCAAAGTGCTGGGATTACAGACATGAGCTACTGCACCTGGCTGGTATGATTTTATATATGCGAATCATTACTGGTTTGTTAATTTTAAACTTTGGAAGACAATTGTTAGCTGACAAAACAGGGCTGTATTGAAAGTTAGAGCATCTTAGTCTGTTTGGCCTGCTACAACAAAATGCCATCAACTGGGTATCTTGTAAACAACAGAATTTATTTCTCCTAGTCCTGGAGGCTGGGAAGTCCTGTGTCAGCATCCTGGCAGATTTGGTGTCTAGTGAGGGCCTGTTTCCTGGCTGATAAAAGGCCCTCTTTTCACTCCGTCTCTCATGGCAGAAGGAGCGAGGGAGCTCTCTGGGGTTTGTTTTATAAAGGTACTCATCCACTCATGAGGAACCCCACCCCCATGACTTAATCACCTCCCAAAGGCCCCATCTCCAACTGCTAGCACATTGGGGATTAGGTTTCAACATATGAATTTTACGAGACATAAACATTGTCTATAGCACAGCCATTAAATTAAACAAATAACTAAGTGAATGAGTTTTCAAAGACTTAGGCAGACCAGTAGTCAAAAACTAAAACTAAAAAAACACACACAAAAAAAACAGAAAAACCCACTACTTGTTTGGTCCTTTCTTTGACAGTTAGAGGTCAGTATGACAGTTTTTTCCATTGGTCAAAGCTCAAAGCTAGTTAGTGCTGGCTGACTCATTAGGCTTGAACTTAAATAAGGTAGAGTCTTGAAAAATAATTTCTTACAAATGTAAATTTAGTTAATAGAAGCAACAGAAACTGAATTCGGTATCTGAGCATAGTAGACTAAGGATGCATAAAGATACATTTTCAGAGCTGGAGCAGAAATGAGAAATCGTTGTCTACTTCAAGATTTTTATTTTGCGGAGGCCTGTGGGGGCTGGGGGCAGAGCAGGGACTGGAACCCCAGTTTTGAGCTCCAGCTTGATCTCTTCTTCAGGGTATAGCAGGTCAGCCAAGATGACATCCAGGGGTTCCAGAGAAAGAAAGGACTGGGGGTGGACATCTGCATACCTTTGCCTTGTGGCTTCTGCAGAGCTGTCTCTTGGTAAAAGGAACGGGAACTCCAGAGGAGCCCCAGGTGTGTTTTTTTTTTTTTTGATACAGAGTCTCACTCTGTCACCCAGGCTAGAGTGCAGTGGCATGGTGTCAGCTTACTGTAGCCTCTGCCTCCCAGGCTCAATCAATCTTCCCATCTCAGCCTCTCCAGTAGCTGGGACTATAGGTGCGTGCCACCATGCTTGGCTAATTTTTTAATTTTTTTGTAGAGACGAGGTCTTCTTCCCAGGCTGGTCTTGAACTCCTGGGCTCAAACCATCTTCCCACCTCAGCCTGCCAAAGTGCTGGGATTATAGGTGTGAGCAATTGCGCCCAGCAGGAATCCTGATTAAACAGACATACAGGAAGCAGCTGGGCTGCTACAGGATTCCCTGAAAATGGACTCTTTACCTTCCACCATCCTCAGTGAAAAAGCAATTACCATGAACTATTTAAGGCATGCGGAAAGTTAGACTTACCTACCACTAGGCTTAAAGATAACCAAACATAGAACCGGGCGCGGTGGCTCACGCCTGTAATCCCAGCACTTTTGGGAGGCTGAGGTGGGTGAATCACCTGAGGTCAGGAGTTCGAGACCAGCCTGGCCAACATAGTGAAACCCCGTCTCTACTAAAAAAAATACAAAAAATTAGCTGGGTGTGGTGGCAGGCGCCTGTAATCCCAGTTACTAGGGAGGCTGAGGAAGGAGAATCACTTGAACCCGGGAGGCAGAGGTTGCAGTGAGCCGAGGTCGCGCCATTGCACTCCAGCCTGGGCGACGAGTGAAACTCCATCTCAAAAAAAAAAAAAAAAAAAAAGATAACCAAACACTTCCAGTGGAGGTGATGCCTCCCGAGTACCCCTCTCCCTATCACCTACCCACCTACCCGCAGCCCCTGTCAACTGCCTCCTAAAAGCTGCCTCCCCTTCTCCTTCTAAAGATTAAGCTTTATGAGAGGAAAGTGGGAGGGCCTTCCTTTGCTTTCTTGGTTTTTTGTAGACACTGTACCTTTGGACTTGGTTGGGAATAAAGTGACAGCTTGTTTGGCACTGAAATTGGAAGCCCTCCTGTATTCCTTTCCTGTTATTGCTGTACCAGATTATTGTGCATCTGTTTTTTGTTTTGTTTGTTTTGTTTTGTTTTCGTGATGGAGTCTAACTGTGTCGCCCAGGCTGGAGTGCAGTGGTGCGATCTCGGCTCATTGCAACCATCACCTCCGGGGTTCAAGCAATTCTCCTGTGTCAGCTTCCCAGGTAGCTGGGATTACAGGTGCCTGCCACCACATCCACCTAATTTGTGTACTTTTAATAGAGATGGGATTTCACCATGCTGGCCAGATTGGTCTCGAACTCCTGACCTCAAATGATCCACCTGCTTCAACCTCCCAAAGTGCTGTGATTACAGCCGTGAGCCACCACACTGGCCAGCATCTGTTTTAAAATGAAACAAATAGATTTTCTTACAGTTCTATAGATCAGGGGTGGACATGGGATGAGGGTCTCACCGAGACAGGATCAAGATCGCTTGATGACCATTGCTGCGTTGCTGCTGAGGCTCTAGGAGCGAATCTGTTACTTTGCCTTTTCTAGCCCCTTGATGCTGCCCACATTCTTTGTATATGGCCCCTTCCTTCATTCTCAAAGTCTGCATCATCATGTCTCTCTGACCCTTCTTCTGTTCGTGAGTCTCTCTCTGGTCATAACCAGGAGCAGTTCCCTTTTGAGGACTCATGTGACTTATCGGGTCTACCTGGATGGTCTGGGATAAGCTCCGCCTATTAAGGTCCTTACATTGGATCCCATCTGCAAAGTTCCTTTTGCCATGTGAGGTCACATTCTCAGGTTCTGGGGATTAGGACGTGGGCCTCTTTGGGAGCCATTATTCTGTCTGCCACACCTCCTGTCAACTTTCTAATGGGTAATAGTGGGTTGGGGTGGCCCCCCACTGAAGACGTACTCATGTGCACGCACCCTGACTTAGGCCCCTGTGATTCAAGAAGGGGCATCTGATGAACTGGGATGGTACTGCTGTCCCTTGCGCCTCTTACTAAGGTCAGCTAGACCTAGGAGCAGATCCTGTCCCAGCCTGTCACAGCTGCCAGCCAAGAGCAGCTCACCAGGCCTCTGCTGTCCCGGAGTAAGCGTGATGAACCTGTCATCCAGCTCAGCAGGCACATACAGGCCCTTCATACTGTTCACGCCTCCCCATGCCCATCAGGGCCACCCTCCTGTGGCAGCAGGGGTGAAGGGCAAGCAGGGGCGGGGTCTCCGGCTCCTCCCTGCCTCTCCTCTTTCCCCATATTTTCTTCCCTTTCCCACTCTATTTCATTTTAATTCCTGGAGACCCTAGGCTAGATCCATCCGCAGATATGCTTTCTTCATGAGGTTTTAGAACAGGAGAATTCGTTGCTTACATTTATTTTATTATTACTTTTTTGAGACAGGGTCTTATTCTTACACCATTATGGCTCACTGTAGCCTCCACCTCCCAGGATCATGACCCTCCCACCTCAACCTCTTGAGTAACTGGAACGACAGGCATGCACTGCCGCACCCTAATAATGATTTTTTTTTGAGATACAGTCTCACTCTGTTGCCCAGGCTGGAGTGCGGTGGTGCGATCTCTACTCACTGCGATGTCTACCTTCCAGGTTCAAGAGATTCTTCTCCCTCAGCCTCCTGAGTAGCTGGGATTACAGGCACATGCCATCACCCCTGGCCAATTGTTGTATTTTTAGTAGAGACTAGATTTCACCATGTTGGTGAGGCTGGTCTCGAACTCCTGACCTCAGGTGATCTGCCTGCCTCAGCTTCCCAAAGTTCTGGGATTACAGGCATGAACCACCACCCTAATAATTAAAAAAAATTTTTTTTTTGGACATGGGGTCTGCCTGTGTTACCTAGGCTTGTCTCAAACTCCTGGGCTCAAGTGATCCTCCTGTGTCAGCCTCCCTAAGTGCTGGGATTAAAAGTGTGAGTCTCAGCACCTGGCCAGTTGCGTACGGTTAGGCCGTCTCAGGGAGAAGTCTAGATTTCTGTTTTTTCTTGAGAAACTGGAAGCTCCATCCACCTGGCCCTTGTCCCTGCAGGGCAGTAACCGTCACCTGTGTGTATAGTGGCAGCAGCCCCTTTGGCTGGGGCTGGCTCCTGCTTGCCACAGCCCCCACTCAGCCCTCTTCGCTATTTGCATCACCACTCTGGCCCCTGTCTTGGAGTTTGCAACCCTCATGCCTTTGACCTTAAGCTGAGCACGTCTGACTGAGGCCGTGAGAAGGTTCTGACTCGACACATGCGTGATGCCTCCTAAAGGGAAGAGTGTGTGCTGTGGAACTTTGCACCAGGAGGATCTAGGTGCCAGCCTGGCCTAGCTTTGCCACATGCCAGCGCTGTTACCTGGGGCAACTTCATTAACTGCTCTGAACCTCGGTTTCCTCTTCTGTGTGACCTGTGTTCTCCACCTCAGCACTGTTGACATTTGGGGCCAGATCATTCTCTGGTGAGGTCTGTCCTGTGCATTACGGGATGTTTTGTAGCGTCTCTGGCCTCTGCCCACTGGATACCAGCATTACCTCAGATGTTGCCGCAGGTCCCCTGGGGGACAGAATCCCCCAGTTGAGAACCACTGAAGACGCTCCCCCAGTGCAGTGCATGAGACTGAAAGGAGAGTCTGAAGGTGAAGGGCTGTGTCAGTCAGCATTCTCTTCCTTTTTTGTTGTTTAACTTGTTGCAGAGTCTTGCAGGAGTGATCCATAATTGTGCCAATCACTCTTTTTTTCGGGGGGAGGGGGGATGGGGACAGAGTCTCACTATGTCAACCAGGCTGGAGTGCGATGGTGTGATCTCAGCTCACTGCATCTCTGCCTCTTGGGTTCAAGCGATTCTCCTGCCTCAGCCTCCTGAGTAGCTGGGATTACAGGCACGTGCCACCACGCTTGGCTAATTTTTGTATTTTTAGTAGAGACAGGGTTTCACCATATTGGCCAGGCTGGTCTGGAGCTCCTGACCTCAGGTGATCCACCCACCTCAGCCTCCCAAAGTGCTGGGATTCCAGGCCTGAGCCACCGTGCCCGGTCGCGATCACTCTCAATCCTGTGCCGTCTCCTTCCGCC
Source organism: Rhinopithecus roxellana (assembly GCF_007565055.1). NCBI lineage: Eukaryota > Metazoa > Chordata > Mammalia > Primates > Cercopithecidae > Rhinopithecus > Rhinopithecus roxellana. Next base: position 130,231,429 of record NC_044561.1, on the reverse strand, counting down.
ATGCCTCTGGTATGCAGCCCGCTTTGAACCTAGAAAAGATGAATTGTGCCTTATAGAGGGGCAGGTTTCAGTGTGAGAGCCCTCACAGACCCAGAGGAACAGACACTCATGGGCTAGCACTCGGCGTCCCCACGGGCAGTGACTACTGTGATTCGCCTGTCTCTGAGCCCCCTTCCGCCTTTGTGTTCACGGCACAGCCTGTGCACCCGGATTCTCGGCTGTGCATCTGACCTTCAACCCTGTGTTATGTTTAGGTGGCCCTGGTACAGTGGACCGAAAGTGTGGGCTTAACCCTGGTGGGCCGAGACCAGTCTTCCATGCAGCTGAGGACCCCTGGCGACCAGATCCTGAACTTCACCATCCTGCAGATCTTCCCTTTCACCTACGAAAGCAAACGTATGGGCATCATCGTGCGGGTGAGTCATTTTTATTCATGGCTCAAAGTGGTTAAGAACCCCAGGTGTGCTGCCTGTGTCCTTGTGGGTTGACATTCTTTCCAACCCTCTTTGCTGTGGTATCTGTCACCCAGACTAACCAGGGAGTATCATTCCCTAAGCAGAAAGGAAATTAGTTCATTGGTTGGACGCACCCCGTAACTCTGATCAGCTTTTGCTGTCCCTGGCTCCGGAGTGAAAGGTAAAGAGAACATCCATTGGGGATTTCTTGGTAGTACATCTCTTGTTCTCTTTTGTTTAATATTAAATATGGATTTTTTTATTGAGGTGAAATTCACATAATATCATTTTAAAGTGAAAAATTCAGTGGCATTTTGTCCATTCACAGTGTTGCTCAGCCACCGCTTCCCTCATGCTTCAAAACATTTTCATCACTCCAAAAGAATACCTTGTGGCCGGGCGCGTGAAAAGATTTTGCCAGTCTGAACAGTCTGATTTGATTTGATACGTTGTTTTTCTATTTGCTCTTTTAAAATTTTTTAATTTTTAAATTCTTTTTTTTTTTTTTTTGAGACGGAGTCTCGCTCTGTCGCCCAGGCTGGAGTGCAGTGGCCGGATCTCAGCTCACTGCAAGCTCCGCCTCCCGGGTTCACACCATTCTCCTGCCTCAGCCTCCCGAGTAGCTGGGACTACAGGCGCCCGCCACCTCGCCCGGCTAGTTTTTTATATTTTTTAGTAGAGACGGGGTTTCACCGGGTTAGCCAGGATGGTCTCGATCTCCTGACCTCGTGATCCGCCCGTCTCGGCCTCCCAAAGTGCTGGGATTACAGGCTTGAGCCACCGCGTCCAGCTTAAATTCTTATTAAAAGAATTTATTCATGAGAATCCTCCCACCTTAGCCTCCCGAGTAGCTAGGACTACAGGCTTGCAAAACCATGGCTGACTAATTTTTTAATAGATAACAGGGTTTCACTGTGTTGCTCAGGCTGGTCTCAAACTCCTGGCCTCAAGTGATTCTCCTGCCTGGTACTCCCAAAGTGCTGGAATTACGGGTGTGAGCCACTGTGCCCACCCCTCTATTTTCTCTCTTTACCCATGGAGACCACACTTTCCATCCTGGGCAGCATGGAAAATCTGGTATTCGTATGCCACTTGGTCTGGTTGTTCTGAAGCCTGCGTGATCATCTGATTTTTCCAAGGGAGCTTTAAAAATACAAATTACTTGGTTCAGTCCCACACCTATTTTGAAATGGGGTGGTTCTTCACATTATTTAGCTTGGTTGGAGAAAACTGTGCTTCAAATCTTAAGAATCTTTGGAATAAAGCTCTTTCATCTTTTCTGGACTTTTTTCTTTTCTTTTTTTTCTTAACAAATGGGAATCCTCTCCACCCTAATCTACCTAAGTGTTTCATGCCTCATGGAGGAAAGAATATATGTATTCATATATATATATATATGAATATATATGAATATGATGAAAAGCTACTCTGCCATAAAAAGGAATGCATTAGTGGCATTCGCAGCAAACTGGATGGGATGGGGGACTATTATCTAAGTGAAGTAACTCAGGAGTGGAAAGCCAAATATCGTATGTTCTCACTTACAAGAGGGAGCTAAGTTATGAGGATGCAGAGGCATAAGAATAATACAATGGACTTGGGGAGTCAGGGGGGCTGAAAGAGTGGGAGGAGGGTGAGCGATAAAAAAACTACAAGTTGGGTTCAGTGTATACTGCTCAGGTGATGGGTGCATGAAAATCTCACATATCACCATTTAAAAACTTATATAACCAAACACCACGTGTTCCCCAAAAACCTGTGGAAATAAAAGAAAAATCGAGTGCATTAGGAGAGGTAGAAATTGGTAACGTAGATTGTTGGGCACGTGGCCCTGCCCCCTGCCTGCTGGTGGAGTATTTTCAACTGAGGCTTGGCTTGTCAACTTCTCCTTCAGCCTCACAGGTTCCTTGACTTCCGACCACCTCTTACAGCATCTCCTTCTTCTTCCATAGCATTCGTTACACTGAAATTCTTGATTTCCTGCGGATTTGCTTGTCACCACCTGTCTTTTCTCCCTGCGGGTGAGAACAGGGGCCAGAATCCTTTTGGTCCTCCCATGTCTCCTGTGCCTAGCTTTCCTGCCTGGCACACGGTAGACTCACAGTCAGTGCCGAAGTAAGCAGGATTCAGCAGTGATTGCCGGTTGTCTTTTTTTTTTTTAATGTTAGGGAAGTTATCAAATAAGATACTTAAAATAAAAAACTCAAATCTTTTTCTCGCCTTCCTGGCTTTTCACCACTCTTCTCCTTGATCATTTACTATGTAGCTTTAGTGCCATGGGCACCTCTGGGGTAGTAGTAGAAATGGTAATAGCCACTAGCAGCAGTAATAGTAAGAAGAATGACAGGAATGACAGGTAACTATTTATTTTGTGAGACACAGTTTCACTCTGTCACCCAGGCTGGAGTACAGCGGTACCATCTCAGCTCACTGCAACCTCCGCCTCCCAGGTTCAAGCAGTTCTCTTGCCTCAGCCTCCCGAGTAGTTGGGATACAGGCATACGCCACTACGCCTGGCTAATTTTTTGTATTATTAGTAGAGACGAGGTTTTGCCATGTTGGCAAGGCTTGTCTGGAACTCCTGACCTCAAGCGATCCGTCCACCTTGGCCTCCCATAGTGTTGGGATTACCCTGCCCAGGTAACATTTAAATGGGGCTTATTGTGTGCCAGAGGCTGTTCTAAGTGATTTGCATAAAGTAACTCATTTAATACGTAACCATGTGAGGTAGGTACCATTAGGACTGATGTTTGGCAGAGGAGAAAATTGAAGTGGAAGGAGGCTCAGAAACCATCCCACTTCACACAGCCGGAATTGAGGGGGCTGGGAAACCTGTCCCAGTTCACACAGCTGGAATTGGGGGGCTGGGAAACCTGTCCCAGTTCATACCGCTGGAATTGGGGGGGCTGGAACTCACTCCAGGCTGCCTGGCTTCCAGCTCCCAGCTCTCTACCCCAGGACTTAGAGGTTAGGGCTGTGGTGTGACGAGAGGGACATTGAAAAGTTCACAAAGGACCCACAGTAATGTTAGGGTAGGATATTAACTATGTGTTGCTTCATAACAGATTACCCCACATTTAGTGGCTTAAAACAGCAATATGATAATCCCCACTTGCCTGCAGGTTCAGTTACCCATGGTCAACTATAGTCTAAAAATATGAAATGGAAAGTTCCAGAAATAAACAATTCGTAAGTTTTAAGTTGTGTGTCATTGTGAGTAGTGTGATGAATTTCATGCCATCCTACTCCATCCTCCTGGTCATGAATCATCTCTGTCTAGTGTACTCACACCATCTACCTGCCTGCTTGCTAGACACTCAGGAACCCTCAGATTGGCTGTTATGGTAGTGCAGTGCTTGTGTTCAAGCAAGCCTTATTTACTTTTATTACAGCATATTATAATTGTTCTATTTTGTTATAAGTTATTGTCAATTTCTTACTGTGCCTAATTCATAAATTAAACTTTATCATAAGTATGTATGTGTAGGAAAAAACATAATGTATATGGGGTCAGTATTATTTATGGTCTTAGACATCCACTGGGGTCTTTCTTACAGGGAAATGCATTCCCTTACTCCAGAAAATGTATTTCCCTGGAATAAGGAAGTTCCTCCCCTCCCCTCTCCCCTCCCCTCCCCTCCTCTCTCCCCTCTCCCATCCCCTCCTCTCTCCCCTCTCCCATCCCCTCCTCTGTCCCCTCCCCTCTCCTCCCCTCCCCTCCCCTCGATCTCTGTTCTTCTCCCCTCCCCTCCCTTCCCCTCCCTTCGTTCTCTGTTCTTCTCCCCTCCCCTCCCCTCCCCTCCCTCCCTCCTTCCCTCCCTTCCTTCCTTCCTTCCTTGCTTCCTTCCTTCCTCCTCCCCTCCGTTTCTTTCCTTCTTTTCTCTCTTCTCTTCTCTTTTTTTCTTTCTTTCTGTGGCATAATCACGGCTCATTGCAGCCTCGACCTCCCAGGCTCAAGCAACCTTCCTGCCTCAGCCTCCCAAGTAGCTGGGACTACAGGTGCACACCACCATACTCTGCTAATTCTTACCATTTTGGTGAAGATGGGGTCTCACCATATTGCCCAGGCTGATCTCAAATGATCCTCCCGTCTCAGCCTCCCAAAGTGCTGGAATTGCAGGCATGAGCCACCACACCTAACTGGGGGCTCTATTTTCTATTTGCTAACTGATAGTTTCTGTGGCCAGGACAGTTTCTGTGGCAGGCTTGGCTAGGTCCTCTGGCTCAGGGTCTCTCACAGCCTGGGCTTAAGGGATCTAAGATTCTATGGTGGTAGGATCCACATGCAGACGTCAGTGTTGTTGGCAGAGTTCGGCTCTGGGTGGGTTGTTGGACTGAGGGCCTTAGTTCTTTTCCTGGCTGTTGGCCAGAGGCCACCCTCAGTGCTTTCCCACGTGGGCCTCCCTGTAGTCAGCTCCCCGTCAGCTACCTCATCAGAGTGAACAGGTAAGAGTGAATAAGATGGCAGTCACAGTCTTCTATCACCCACTCTCAGAGGTGACCTCCCCTCACGTCAGCCTCATGCCATTATCAGAAGCAAGTCACTGGGTCCAGCCCCATTCCAGGGGGGTGGCTGGTGCACGGCTTGAGTACCAAGAGGTGTGGGTCCTTGTGAGCCACTTTCAAGGCTTTTGGAGGAGATGGAGGTGGCACTGAGCTCTTGTGTTGAGGAACCAGAGACGCACACCATGAATGTGATTGAAACGGCACACATTAGGGTGTTTTTTGTTTGTTTTTGAGACGGAGTTTCGTTTTTGTTGCCCAGACTGGAGTGCAATGGCATGATCTCAGCTCTCTGCAACCTCTGCTTCCTGGATTCAAGCAATTCTCCTGCCCCAGCCTCCCGAGTAGCTGGAATACAGGCATGTGCCACCATGCCTGGCTAATTTTGTGTTTTTAGTAGAGATGGAGTTTCTCCATGTTGGCCAGGCTGGTCTCAAACTCTCGACCTCAGGTGATCCACCCGCCTCAGCCTCCCAAAGTGCTGGGATTACAGGAATGAGCCACCATGTTTGCCCTATGTTAGGGGATTTTTATGTCCAGAGGCCAATAGGTTCTTTCAGACTCTGTAGGACCTGTGTCCTTGGCAACTCTTGGGTGGAGAGGGAGCTTTCTCTCCCACACAGCTGCTGCTTTTCCCACTGGTCCACACCTGGCTGGATCCCTGGCTTCTAAACTGTATCTTGAGTGTGCATCTGATGTCAAGAACATCTGTGGTCTGGAAGCAGCAGCATAAATCCTGTGGGTGGGGTGTTTCCTGGGGAATGAGTGTCATTATCTCCTATGGAATTACTTTAATTTTGTTCCAGCCTGAATTTTTTCAAGACCTAGGGCCGTGGGCTCTGCTAAGGTCATTTGAGGGTTGACTCATCATTGAACAGTCCCTAATATCAGCCATTCTAGAATAAGTGAATGGCATAGGCCACTCTTCATCTAGTTATGAAGGACGTGTTACATTTTTTTGAGATGTGGCTCGTGTGTCTTCCAGCAGGAAGAACAGGGACTCTGTGCTTCAGAGTCTGCGATGCTGTCAGATGGGCAAATCTATTTTCGTTTTAACCTGGCATGCCCCCCCTTCCCAGGTTATTAAAAAACATTCACAGTTAAGGCATTTAGAACAAAAAATTACAGGTAAAGAGGGGGATCAAAACTGCCCGCCTGCCTGCCCTTCCTTCTTTCCTTCCTTCCTTCCTTCCTTCCTTCCTTCCTTCCTTCCTTCCTTCCTTCCTTCCTTCCTCTTTGTCTCTCCCTCTCCTTCTTTCCCTTTTTTTTTCCTTTCCTTCCTTCCCCTTCCCCTTTTTCTTTTCTTTCTTTCCCTCCCTCCGTCTCTCCCTCTCTCCGTCTCTCCCTCCCTCCCTCCCTCCCTCCCTCCCTCCCTCCCTCCCTCCCTCCCTTCCTTCCTTCCTTCCTTCCTTCCTTCCTTCCTTCCTTCCTTCCTTCCTTCCTCCCTTCTCTCTCTCTCTCTCTTTCTTTCACCTCCCTCCCTTTTTTTCTTTTCTCTTCTTTTCTTTCTTTCTCAAGACAGAATCTCACTCTGTTACCTAGGCTGGAGTGCAGTGGTGTGAACATGACTCACTGCAGCCTTGACCTCCTGGAATCAAGGGATCCTCCTGCCTCTGCCTCTTAAGTAGCTGGGACTGCAGGAATGCACTGCCATGCCCAGTTCATTTTTAAATTTTTTTGTAGAGCCAAAGTCTCTCTATGTTGCACAGACTGGTCTCAAACTTCTGGCCTCAAGCAGTCCTCCCGCTTCAACTTCCCTAAGTACTGGGATTACAGGCATGAGCCACCGTGCCTGACCAGTTCATCTCCATTTTCACCCCCCAAAAGACCTTTTACCTTTTCCTTTCAGTCTCTTTTCTAAGCATATCCGAGTGTAAATATCCACACACATTTTGATAAAATGGGCACTGAGCTCCATAGAAGGCTTCCTAAACTTCCTCCCTCATTGAACTATGATGATGAGAATTTTCTCATATTATTAAAATCTGATTTTAATGATTTTTAATGCACATGCAGTGTTCTGTTGAAAGAATACGCCACTATTTTATTCATTAACTTATTTTTTGGCTGCTTAGGCTGTGTCTCATTTCAGTTGTTTTTTTTTTTTTTTTTTTTTGAGCCCGAGTCTCACTGTGTCATCCAGGCTGGAGTGCAGTGGCGTAATCTTGGCTCACTGCAACCTCTGCCTCCTGGGTTCAAGTGATTCTCCTGCCTCAGCCTCCTGAGTAGGTGGGATTACAGTTGCGCGCCACCACCCCTGGCTAATTTTTGCATTTTTTAGTAGAGACGGGGTTTCACCATGTTGGGCAGGCTGGTCTTGAACTCCTGACCTCAGGTAGATCCACCAGCCTCGGCCTTCCAAAGTGCTGGAATTGCAGGTGTGAGCCACTGCGCTAGCCTGTTTCTCGGTTTTGACTACTAAAAATAGTGCTGTGAATGTCCATCTTGGTGAGGTTATCTTTAATGAAATAAGTATTATTTTGCTATTTTTTGTCATTTTCTGACCTGTCTCTTTATCTTTTGTTGGGTGGGTGAAACTGGGCCTCTGGGGCTTTTGGACTAGTTCTCCCCTTGGCACAAACCTCACCACACTCCTCTAATGTGGTGATTCTCATCCTGGGGGCATTCGAGAGTGTCTGGCAGCATTTGTGGTTGTCACAACCAGAGGCTGGGAATGCTACCGGCATCTCATAGGTGGAGAACAGGGATGTCGCTCAGTATCCTGCAGTGCACAGGACAGCCCCCACCATGAGGAAGGGCCTGGGAAACCCTGTTGTGATGTGTTCATATAACCTGAATGCTGTATGCAAATGACTGTCCAAGTACCTGGTGTGAGGAAGTTTTAGTTCAGTTATAAAACTTCTCCTAGGCTTGGATGGTGGCTCTTGCCTGTAATACTTTGGGAGGCCAAGGCAGGAGGATCACTTGGGCCCAGGAGTTTCTGTCCAGCCTGAGCATCATTGCAAAAAGCAAAACAATTAGCTGGGCATGATGGTACATGCCTGTAGTCCCAGCTGCTAGGAAAGTTGAGGTCAGGAGGTCCAGGTTGAGGTCACTTGAGTCCAGGAGGTTGAGGCGGTAGTGAGCCATGATTGTGCTGTTGCACTCTAGCCTGGGCAACACAGCAAGACCCTGTCTCAAAAAAATAAAGAAAAAAATAAGAATAAGAAAAAAAAAAGAAAACTTCTCTCGACTTGGTTTAGTGACTGTGGACAGCCCCAATTTGGGTCTCCCCGGTCTCTTTTTAAAACACATGTGAGCACATGCACAGTGCAACGTGGCACCTTCTTGCACCCACAAAACAAGGCCATTTCCTTATGTGAATCTTTGTCTCTTAAGAAATCAGGCAAGGTTGGAGAAAGACTCGTGTGCTGTCTTTTTGCAGGAAGGTTGTGTCCCTGTTTTGTTTTCGTGGCATACAAGATGTTCCGATGCCTTCTCCCCCTTCCCACGTGGAGCCACGGGTTTGGATCGTGGCTATAGATCATCATAGCACTGTCACTGCTGGACTAAAAGAGGCCTTTGAGCAGGTGCCAGATGCCGACCACAGTGGGAAAAGATGAGGCCCCCAAACAATGCCACACAGCCGGCTGATCTCTGTAAAGTTATGGCGTAATCTTGCCATAATATGGGAACGAAGTAAACTTGTGATGAACTCCGTGGGAGGAAGTGACTCATGGGAGGAGATCGTTGATGCGGTATTTATATTGGACAGAACTTCTGAACTCGCTCGAGCCCTTTTCATAGTGAGGAAGCTGGGCTGGGAGCATCATTTCCTACGGCCATGTTGTTGAGCACCCTTTGGTTGTGGGGGGGAAGGAAAAAAATAAAACCTCGGATGCTTTAATGTGCAGACCCCACAGCTCTCTTTGGCCTGCGTCAAGAGCAGGCATAGCTGCAGTCTATCGAAGATAAAGTGTGCAGTTGAACACTTTTCAACGCGGGTGCCTGTCTGGGCCTGGGGGTGCTTTTATGAGTCAGCATGTTGTTCTAAAAGATTGTCGGTGATTAAGGGGCATTTGAAAGTTATTTTAAAAGAGGAAACTCTACCACTATCTGATTTTGGGTATTTCTGTTCCGTGAAAGGGCTGTAGAGGCAAAGGGGCCCCCGAAGGAGCCGAAACCAAAGAACAAGGCCGACAGATCCAGTTTGTTGTTACAGGTTGTTTTATTGGGGAAACTTACACATAGAAACGTGGGTTTTGGGGGAGCTGAGCAGACAGAAGTGTAGTTTTGGGTGGCAGCAAAACAGATGGATCTCCACACTGTTACTCCCTAGACCCAGGGCTTACACCACAGGGAAAGGGTCCGCGTGCCCCAGCGGGACAATTACAGGCACCTTCCAGGAGAGGCGAGAAGGCTGTATGTGTCATCACCTGTAATTTGTGTGATAACGTCAAGGTTGATAGACTCTTACGTGAAGGATGGTGAATTACGTAGGAATTGGGGGTGTTCACGGGATTTGGCTAATCAGAAGCCAGCATGGCACATTTGCATCTGAGATGCAGTCACTTTTTTTTTTGAGGTGGAGCTTCGCTCTTGTTGCCCAGGTTGGAGTGCAATGGTGCAATCTCAGCTCACTGCAACCTCCACCTCCCAGGTTTAAGTGATTCTCCAGCCTTGCCTCCTGAGTAGCTGGGATTATAGGCATGCACCACCACGCCCAGCTAATTTTGTATTTTTAGTAGAGACAGGGTCTCACCATGTTGGCTAGACTGGTCTCGAACTCCTGACCTCAGGTGATCCACCCACCTGAGCCTCCCAAAGTGCTGGGATTACAGGCGTGAGCCACCACACCCGGCTTGAGATGCAGTCACTTTTGTCTCCATGGTTCCATATTCAGTGAAGACTTTATGGGCATTTATTCTGAGCTTCCTGGAGTAGCAAAATTTAGGCACAAGGTATTGATGGCCATGCTGAATTTTCTTGCCTGTCTTTGCTGCCTCCCACCTCCCAGCAATGCAAGTCACTGGGGGGAAATGGGGGAAGGATCTGTGGCTGCGCCATCATTCCTCAAAGCCAGGACTTCTCAGTCTCAGCACTGTTGACTTTTAGGGCTGGAGGAATTCCTGGTGGTGGTTGGGGGCGTCCTGTGTGATGTAGGAGGGTGAGCAGCACCCCGACCTCCACCCGTCAGATGCTAGTAGGACATTGCCAGCGTTGACACCTAGAGTGTCTCCAGACATTGCCACATGTCTTCTGGAGGGCCACATTGCCCTGTTGAGAGTACTGGGCTGAGCCTTGCTCTCTATGTACAGTATGGCTGGGAGACTTGGGAAGTCACTCTCATCCCAGCAGCAGTTATACCACTGAGGGGCCCTTTTTGTGCATCAGTCTCTGTGCTACATGCTTGATTTCTGTTTTACAGATGAGAAAACTGAGGTTTAGGGAAGAGGAGTAGCTTGTCCAGCTGCACACAACTACGAACTGGTACTTGGCGCAAGCATTTGATGCCTGTGCCATGGTGCTACCCACTACCCAGAAAATCTGGTCAGGGTGAGCGGAAACTCTGGGTAGTTGGATCTCTAGGCAGGTCCTCAGACGTAGGGATCTGGAATTATTCTCAGCTGAGACAGCCAGTTTGCCCCCAGGAGACATTTGCTAAAGTCTAGAGACATTCTGGTTGTCACCATGGCGGGTATGACTGGCCTCTAGTGCGTAGGGGCCAGGGCTGCTGCTCAACATTGTACAGTGCACAGGAGGGGCCCTGCAGAACAAAGACTTATCCTGCCCCAAATATGTACAGTGACGAGGTTGAGACTCCCTGTTCTAGTCCTTATCTTCCCTATTCTTTTGGTGGACCACAGTTTGATGATATCTGCAGTCCCAAGTGTAAATCTAAAATCATAGCATGTGAGTTTATTCCATTTGAAATAGTAATAACTTTCAAAACAAAGGTCTTAAATCCACTTGATCTTGCTTTCGTCATTGAATAATCTTCCAAATGCTTCGAGTTTTCCTTTTATTTTCTGTAGCCTTTGCCCCTAAATAAGGCCCCTTCTTGCTTTTCATCTTCAGCCAAGTGAAAAAACATTGATGTCTGTTAAGAGCACTTTATATACCGTCTGTCGTGGGAAGCAGGTTTGCAGCCAAAAGAGGGTGTTCCTTTCAGTTTCTCATTCCTTCTGGCCTCCCTCTCTAGGATGAATCAACTGGAGAAATTACGTTTTACATGAAGGGAGCAGATGTGGTCATGGCTGGCATTGTTCAGTATAACGACTGGTTGGAGGAAGAGGTAAGTGTGATGCAGTTAAAACAGACCTTGGAAGCACGTTCTGCAGAGGCAGACCCTTGCATGGTAAGGTGGGTCTCTGTATTTGTTATTGGTGGCTGTGTAACAAACCACCCTGAAATGTAGCTGTTTAAAGCAGCACCCAATTGATATATAATGGTTTCTGTTGGTCAGGGATCCTGGTGTGGCTGAACTGCATCCTCTGCTTCAGGGCCTCCCACTGGCTGTAATTCAGATGTTGGCTGGGGCTGTGGTCTCATCTCAAGACTTGACTGGGGTGGGATCCACTTGTGAGCAAGCTCAGTGGTTGTGGGCTGCATTCAGCTCCTTTTGGACTGTTGAACTAAGGGTCTCAGGTTCTTGCCGACTGTTGGCCAGAGGCTGCCCTCTATTCCTTGCAGGTGGGCCTCTCCCATAGGGCCACTCACAGACTGGCAACTGGCTTCATCAAACAGAGCAGGTGAGGGAACAAGAGAGGGCAAACAAGATGGAAGTCACTGTCTTTACTCACCTGATCTCAGATGTGAAATCCTCTTACTCTCGCCTATCCTGTTTGTTAGGGACAAGTCACTAGGGCCAGCACACACTCAAAGGGTGGGCAGTTATAACAGAATGTGAGTTCCAGGAGGGGGGTCTGTGGGGGCCACATCAGGGGCTGCCCAACCTGGTTTGTGACATGGACAGTTGACCAGCAGCAGGAGGGAAACAGTACTCAGGCTTTTCAGGCCATTTTTGTCCCATCTCTTAGCTCTAGGTGGGGAATTGACATTTTGCATTAGATTCTCAGCTTGAGGGTTGCAAACTCAAACGTCTACAGGGGCCTGGCAGTTAATGCAAATGAACAAACAGGTTGTGATTTTGAGCAGAGTTGCACTTTGCGTGTAAAACGTGCTGAAGTGTTCTTCACTTGACACCTCCGCGTCCTGGGAACACGCGGAGGCCACCGCTCCTCAGCCATCGTTGATTGTGGTGATTTGGGCAAATGCACCTGGTTTTGTCAGATGCTCAGTTTTTCCACCCATTCAGCAATCCAGATTAGTGTGTGAGACCATAGAATGTTGACTTTGGAAACATATATGTGCTAGTCAAAGACAATCTGTATGTGGGACCATGTTTGGCCCACCGGCTGCCTCTCTGCAACCTCCCCTGTAGAAGGTTTGCTCCAGGGAGGATTGCTGTAGGGGAAATAACTTTCTGATTTGCCATTTTCCCTGTCCCTGTGGTGGTCCCTCACTGCAACCTCCTCCTCCCAGTGAAGTCAGGAGCTCTCGGCACCACTCCCACTCTGACCATGGTCTATTTTTCAGTGTGGCAACATGGCCCGAGAAGGGCTGCGGGTGCTTGTGGTGGCAAAGAAGTCTCTCGCAGAGGAGCAGTATCAGGACTTCGAAGTAAGTTGTTTTGGAACCTTTCCATTGCCTTTGCAGCCCTGCCTGCCTCCTGGTCACTCCTTCCACCATCCCTCATTCTGTGCGAGCCATTCTGATGTCGTTGCTGGGCACACTGGGTTCACTGTTGTTGCAGGGCCTTTGTACTTGCTGTTTTGTCTGCCTGGAACTCTCTTCACCCACAGAGCCCCATGGCCCATTCCCTCGCTTCTTTTGGGTCTCAGTTCAAAAGCCATGTCCTCCAAGAAGTCTTCCTGGACCACCTGTATAAGGCTCCTTCTCACTTTCCATCCATCACACCATTTCACTTTCTTCATTGCACTTGTCACTATCATTGTGTGCTACCATTTGGGGCCAAAAACTATGTCTAGGAGTTGAATCTAGAGAGGCCAGAAAAATATAAACTTGACCCTGTTCATATATATGTATATATTTAGCGTTGATCTTGTCTATCTCCTTTCCAGAATAAAATATTTTTGAGGGCAGGGACTTCACAAGTTTGGTTTGTTCTTCTTCTTCTTTTTTTTTTTTTTTTGAGACAGAGTTTCACTCTTGTCGCCCAGGCTGGAGTGCAGTGGTGTAATCTTGGCTCACTGCAACTTCCACCTCCCAGGTTCAAGGGATCCTTCTGCCTCAGCCTCCGAAGTAGCTGGGATTACAGGTGCCCACCACCATGCGCAGCTGATTTTTGTATTTTTAGTACAGACAGGGTTTCACCATGTTGGCCAGGCTGTTCTCGAACTCCCGACCTCAGGTGATCTACCCGCCTGGGCCTCCCAAAATGCAGGGATTATAGGCGTGAGCCACTGCGTCTGACCTGGTTTATTCTTGTATCCTTGATAGTTAAAGACAGTCCTTGGCACATGGTATGCCTTCAGGAAAATGTGGCATAAATCATTCTCTTGGAGCCCTAGTTTCTTTTCTCTTTTTTTTTGCACATTTATTTTGAGACGGGGGTCTTGCTGTGCCACCCGGGCTGATCTCAAACTCCTGGCCTCAAGCCATCCTCCTGCCTCAACCTCCTTGTAGCTGGGATTACAAGTGTGAGCTACCGCACCTGGTTCGGCTCCCTAATTTCTTTTTCTTTCTTTCCTTTTTTTTTTTTGTTTTTGAGACAGAGTTTTACTCTTGTTGCCCAGACTGTAGTGCCAATGGCACAATCTCGGCTTACTGCAACCTCTGCCTCCCAGGTTCAAGCGATTCTCCTCCCTCAACCCCCCAAGTAGCTGGGATTACAGGCATGTGCTACCGCGCCTGGCTAATTTTTGTATTTTTAGTAGAAACAGGGTTTTGCCATGTTGGCCAGGCTGGTCTCAAACTCCTGACCTCAGGTGATCTGCCCACCTCGGCCTTCCAGAGTGCTGGGATTACAGGCGTGAGCCACCACACCCGACCTCCCTAATTTCTTTAAGCTGTAAAAATGTTGGGGTTGAACCAGATTATTGACTTGTTTATTGTCATCCCATCCCATAGATTGTGTGTTCCCTGAGGGGAAGGTCCTTGTCTTGTTCACTGCGTGTCTCTGGTGCCTGGCCTAAAGGCAGCGTGCAGGAATGCAAGGGAGGGAGGCGGGATATGCTTCCTGGGGCCCTGCCCTGCTCCACACGGAGAAACTACCTGGATCTCTCTAATGAATTTGAGTTCTTTGTAAGCCATTATTTAACAAGCATTCTAGCCCTGATAAATGCTACCTGCCTTTTAATTTTAAAAGCATGTGCTTTGAGCAGGCCCATTAGGAGATGACTGGTTTTCCTCCAGGTTTTTACTAACATGATAAAGACAAGAAGCGGAAGTTTGGGTGGATGGTCTTCAGAAACTCGACTTGGTCTTTAGAAAACCTGGTGACTCACAGTTTGGTTTACAAAGTACATGTTGTGTGTGGGAGAACTTACTGTTTTTTTGAGATCTTGGCTGTGCCCGTCCCTGAGACAATCCAGTGAGGTTGGTGCTGTTATTGCCATTTCGTGGCCACGGCTCAGAGAGGTTAAGTGACTTGCTGGAAGTCTCCCAGCAGGTGAGTGTAGCGTGTAGGGTGGGACTCAGGTCTGTGCAGTGTCTACATGGAGGACTTGTGAGGAAGCTGGAAGCCTGTGTCACCCCTGTGGGTTGCAGCTCACCTGGGGTCCCCACCTTGTGTGGCGGGGATCGGGCATGGCCCTTGTACTCTTGGCACTGGCCAGTCAGCCTGGCCTCTCCTCGCCCTAAGCAGTGACTGCATCTGCCGATGTGTCCCAGGCCCGCTACGTCCAGGCCAAGCTGAGTGTGCACGACCGCTCCCTCAAAGTGGCCACGGTGATCGAAAGCCTGGAGATGGAGATGGAACTACTGTGTCTGACGGGCGTGGAGGACCAGCTGCAGGCAGACGTGAGGCCCACGCTGGAGACCCTGAGGAACGCTGGCATCAAGGTAGGGTGGGCTGGCCTCAGGGAAGGGCACTCCGGAGCGATGCTGGTTTTCCCTCAGCAGTGCAGGGAGATCAGAGAGGGAAAGGGTAGGAGCAGCAGCAGAGGAGACCAGGAGTGCCTTATCTGCAATGGGCCACAGCCACTGTTTCTGCCCCTACAACCCTGATTTTTTTTTTTTTTTTTTTTTTTTTTTTTTTTTGAGACGGAGTCTTGCTCTGTCGCCCAGGCTGGAGTGCAGTGGCACGATCTTGGTTAACTGCAACCTCCGCCTCCTGGATTCAAGCAATTCTTGTGCCTCAGCCTCCCTAGTAGCTGGGATTACAGGTGCGTACCACCACGCCCGGCTAATTTTTATATTTTTGTAGATAGAGGGTTTCACCATGTTGGCCAGGGTAGTCTTGAACTCCTGACCTCTGGTCATCTGTCCATCTCGGCCTCCGAAGTGCTAGGATTACAGGTGTGAGCCACTGTGCCTGGCCCTGCATCCCTGATTTTGGAAGGCGTCTTGTGTAGTGTTTGCCTTTACTGTACCGATGATTCTCCTGACTCCACTGGACTCCCTGGTGCTCAGGGCGGAGCAGCGTCCAGTGTGCACGGCTGCTCATTAAATTCCAGTTGAGTGGCAGCATGCCAGTCTGTCTGCTGTGTGGCCGAGTGAGTGAGTGACCACCCAGCAGAGTGACCGCCAATGCCATCACACTGTCATATTAGCATTTTGCACTCTACCGTTTGGGCCCAAAAAAAAAAAAAAAAAAAATACTAGGAGTTGAATCTGGAGAGGCCAGCAGAGGGCGCGTGAGGACTTGGTCCTCAGTGGACCAAGGGAGGTGTAAACAAACAAACTCCTTGGCCTGGAGCTCCTGGAAACGTGTCCCTGCCACTGGCCTCCACTCAAAAGTGGCTCTCTGCTGCATCCTGGGGCCTGTCCTTTCTGTAGGGCCTTGGGAGGAGGACAGGTTAGACGCCCGGCAACATTCGGGCCCACTGGGGACTCCCACCCCTGCGTGGCCTGTTTCCTTGTAAACACGATTGTGTCACGTGCATTCGGCTCACAGGCCTGGTTCGTCATAAGGAAATCACCAACGGGCTCTTGCTTCCGGAAGTCTGGCCCATTTCTCCTCCATTGTGGGGTCTACAGTTGGGCCTTAGCCATTCCTAAGACTTCTGGAGTTTCCATTTTCTGCTTCCATCTTTGTCTTGGAGTTTTTCTCCTTCTCAAAACTGTGTTATCCCAAGACGAGATATTTTATTCACAGGGTGTACATACATGTGACTTATCTTTCTAGTTTCCTGTTAGAGGAGAAGGGGAGGGGAGTGCCTGGGATGGGGCAGGTTGGTTGGTAATTAAAGTCTAAGATACGACCTTGCACAGGAAATTTTCTTTTTTTTTTTTCTTTTTTTTTTTTTTTGAGATAGAGTTTCGCTCTGTCTCCCAGGTTGGAGTGTGGTGGTGTGATCTCGGCTCACTGCAACTTCCACCTCCCAGGTTCAAGAGATTCTCCTGCCTCAGCCTCTCAAGTAGCTGGGATTATAGATATGTGCCACCATGCCTGGATAATTTTGTATATTTAGTAGAGATGTGGTTTCACCATGTTGGTCAGGCTGGTCTCGAACTCCTGACCTTAGGTGATTCACCCGCCTTGGCCTCCCAAAGTGCTGGGATTACAGGCGTGAGCCACCGTGCCCAGCCAGCTGCACAGGATATTTTCTACCTCAGCCCCTTGTATGGATGTAGAAACCGAGGCTGAGTGAGGCATCTCTGTTCCCCAGGTTCTCACATTGGGAAGCAGCAGAGCTGGGACTGGAGCTGGGGTCTCGGGCCCTTTCTGTACCACCTTCCCATCATCCCAGCATGGGACATTAGTCACGTCATGCACCTGATCTTTCTTTTCATGCCTTTCTGGAACTTGAGCTTCCTAATTCCTTCCCCAGTGTTTGTTCTCTTACATCAAACCCTGAGAACTATGACTAAACGAGGCTCACCAAAAAGAATATTGTTTTTAGGACAGGCGGGATGTTGAGGGAAAACAGACCTAGCCAGGGGAGAGGGCCCAAGAGGCTCAGCCCTGAGAAGTGCCCGGTGCCTTCCCTCTGCCCGTCTCACTGCCTGGGTTCCCATCCTACCTCTCCCTTTACTTCTGTGACCCTTGGCAAATGACTGAAGCTCTTAGTGCTTCCACTTCCAGCCTCCAGAAGCCGTCATGAAGGTAACAGGGAGCTCAGCGTGGGTGCTGGGCGCGTAGTGGATGCTCGGGAGACATTTGTCATGATCTTCTTTCCTATACTTTCCCTGCTATCCAGATTTTCTTTGACTGGTAGCCCCAAGACTGCTCCCAGCTGGGAGCAAGGAGAACAAAAGGGTGAATGAGGTAAAATCACAGAGCAGGAAGCACATTCCATGAGGACTCTGAAGACCCGGATTCTGGGCCTGGTTAGGACAAGAGGTAGCTGTGTGGTTTGGGGCAAGTCATCTACCCTCTCTGAACCCACAGCAGAGAAATGCAGTGTGAGCTAATACATGATGTGGGAGAACCGGACTCATTTACGGTCAGCGTTTTATAAGCTGAGTTAAACCCCAGAAGGGTCTGTCTTGCTCGTCCAGCTACATAGAAAATCCACAGCATCAAAAGTGAGTGTTTCCTTAGGACACAGAAGTGTCCCCTCACCCATGCAGCCTTTCCCTTCTTTTAGGATATTTATCACTGTAAGAAAAATCCTCAGAAGGGGAATTATGTGGTCCAAGGACTGAGCTTCATAGTACCTCCTGTAGTGTGTGGCCAAACGGCCCTTTCTAGAAGCATCTGCCAGTTTTTGCTGCTAGCAGCAGTGGTTGCTTGGAGTCCCAGAGCCGTTCAGCCAGGGCGCTTGCTGTGTTGTGCTGGGGACAGCACGAGTCGGCAGGAGGTAAAAGGAACATACCAAGTTCAGCTCTATGTTCTTGGAAACTCATCTGTTGCAGATGACAGGCTGGCCTCAAAAACTAACAGACAGGACCTCTGTCATGCCATGATTTCAGGTTTGGATGCTGACAGGGGACAAGCTGGAGACAGCCACATGCACAGCGAAGAATGCGCATCTGGTGACCAGAAACCAAGACATCCACGTTTTTCGGCTGGTAAAGTGTCCTCTGTGTTAGGGCCATGTGGGGGTGATGTTCGATTTGTCCTATAACCTCGAGTGGGCCCCTTAAGAAGGGAGGGGCAGCACGTGAGTCACCTAGGGTGGGGAGCGTCAACCACGGTTGCCTTGGGTGGGATGATTAATGACCCAGGTGCCAGCTGAAGAGTTCCTTCCAGGAGTGGTTTAGGAGCACCTTCTTCTAGTCCTGTGCTAATACCGTGCTCTTAACCTTTTAGGAGGTCGTGGTCCCTTCGAGAAGCTGGTGAAAGTCAGGCACTCCCCCTGAAAGTGCAGATCCACTCATACACATGAAATTATGCATGGGATTCCTGGGATTTCACTGAACCCCTGAAAGTCAAGTCCTTGGATAAGAAAGAAATTCCAGGCCACAGATACTGGTCTATCTGCCCTCCTGAGGGGGGAAGCATTTAGGACCATTGAGGAGCCTTTTGAAGGAGGTGCATTGGATGGGCAAATGAGAAATCGCCTGCCCTTGTGGCAGGCATTGACCGAGACAGTGCACACATCAGGAACTGCTTCCAGTGAGGACTGTTCTAGGCTTTATTGCATTGGGGAGGTGGGGCGACTGGGTCCTCTTTGGGGCAGGATATAGTAATCCCACTGAAATCAGAGCCACGATGGCAAACAACTGGAGGGTCTCTAGATCTTTGGGGGTCTCCCCCTCACCCCTGCCTTTGGTCCATAGCACACAGAAGCTTAAAAATATCCAGGGATTTTTGGAATACCATAGTGTTATGTAGAGGCAGGTATAGTCAGTTCTCATCATTCACAAATTCTTTGTGAATTCTCCTCCTCCCAAAATTTATCTGTGACCTCCAAATCAGTACTCTTGATGCTTTCACGGTTATATGTAGAGTGGCTTAAATCTTTTTTTTTTTTTTTTTGGAGATGGGGCCTTGCTCTTATTGCCCAGGCTGGAGTGCAGTGGTGCAATCTCGGCTCACTGCAACCTCCGCCTCCCGGGTTCAAGCAGTTCTCCTGCCTCAGCCTCCCAAGTAGCTGGGATTACAGGCACCTGCCACCACACCTGGCTAATTTTTGTCTTTTTAGTAGAGACGGGGTTTTGCCATGCTGGCCAGGCTCATCTCGAACTCCAGACCTCAGGTGATCCTCCCACCTTGGCCTCCCAAAGTGCTGGAATTACAGATGTGAGCCACTGCACTCGGCCTAGAGTGGCTTAAAATTTTAGCTGCCTGAGACGCACATTCCCACCTGAGGTTGAACAAGGCCATGCACTGCTTCCTTTTTTCAGCCTCATGGTGAACAGGTGTCCTTTTTGCAGTCCATTTAAGTATCGGGTTTTTCGCATTTCTGTGCTTTACGTTGGCAGTTTGTCGTTTAAAATGGCCCCAGCACAGCGCTTCTTTGCTGGCTCGTGTTCTTAAGTGCAGGAAGGCTGTTGATGTGACTTATGGAGAAAATGCATGTGCTAGATGAGCTTCCTTCAGGCATGAGTTACATACAGCACTGGTGACTGTAAGTTCAATATTAATGAATCAAGGTGTCTTTAAATAGAAACACACATAAAAAAAGGTTATAAATTTATGAAGATATTGTGACCAGGGGCAAAACCCTAACCCTGTATTTCCCCTAGAGGGGATGGTTTAGTATTTGCTATTTCAGTGTTCACAGTGACTTTAGAAAACATAGCTACTATGAATAATGAGAATTGACTGTCTGTTCTAGAATTGAGGGATTGCAAACTAATGACCTATGTGCTAGCCACCTGTGTTTCTCAAAAGCAGGTATTTTGTTTTATTGGAGCGTAGACAGATCCACTCATTGGCGTATGGTGCACGACTGCTTTTGGATTATAACGGCAGAGCTGAGTGGTTGTGATGGAGACCGTGTGGGCCTCAACGCCCACAATAGTTAACATCTGGTCCTTTACAGAAAAGTGGCCCGGCTGGCCCCTGCTAGGTGCCTGGCTCTGCATACCTGTACTGTAGCATACTAGCCATGTACCTTTAGTCAGGCTAGCAAATGTCACCATGCTTCAGTTTCCTTAGGTGCAAAATAGAGCTGTCTTCTTTTGGCACCTCATAGAGCTGTGGACTGCGCACTTCACAGAGTGTGTTGTCCAATACCTGGCTTACAGTGAAAGTACAGGCTTTTTTTTTTTTTAAAGATGAGTTTTGCTCTGTTGCCCAGGCTGCCAGTGCAGTGACACGATCTCAGCTCACTGCAGCCTCCGCCTCCTGGGTTCAAGTGATTCTCCTGCCTCAGCCTCCCAAGTAGCTGGAATTACAGGCACCCGCCACCACGCCTGGCTAATTTTCTATTTTTAGTGGAGAGTAGGTTTCACCATGTTGGCAAGGCTGGTCTCAAACTCCTGACTTCAAGTGATCCGCTTGCCTCAGCCTCCCAAAGTGCTGGGGTTATAGGCATGAGCCACTGCGCGCAGCCAGTACAGGTGTTTTTAGTCCTGGGGGAAACTGTAGGTGGAGGTTGGCACATGGGCTCTCTTGATTCCTGCAGAGTCATAACCAGTAGGATTCCATTTGTTGCTGCCTCTGGTGGCAGGGGAGGGGAGGGACCCTTGGCTGGGGTGGCCGTTGTCTTCATGCTGGCTCCAGGAAGCCACTGTTTATTGTTTTATCATCTCCGGAGAGCAATGCCTCCTTCTCCATCTCTGTTCCCTTCCAGGTGACCAACCGCGGGGAGGCTCACCTTGAGTTGAACGCCTTCCGCAGGAAGCATGATTGCGCTCTGGTCATCTCGGGAGACTCCCTGGAGGTGAGCTTGGGGACCCCTGAGAGCCAGTCCTCCCAGCAGCCTGGGGCTTATCCGGCTTCGGCAGGGGCACTGCAGGCTGGGCAGTGACCTCCACCAATGCACCACCTCTCCCTCCACCCTGCAGGTTTGCCTCAAGTACTATGAGTACGAGTTCATGGAGCTGGCCTGCCAGTGCCCGGCCGTAGTCTGCTGCCGCTGTGCCCCCACCCAGAAGGCCCAGATTGTGCGCCTGCTTCAGGAGCGCACGGGCAAGCTCACCTGTGCAGTAGGTAGGCGCGGCTCAGGCTGTGCCGCTGGCCCTGGCCTGCCTGTGCGCCAGGCTCCCTTTCTCTAAGGATGTTTGGACACTGTTACTCGTTCTTCACATTCCCCAGCTCCTTTGTTCAGGTCATGCTTTTTCTCCGCCTCACAGACTTTGGCTCTTTTTGTTATTATTTTTAATATTTCCCCTGGAGAGCAGATAAGCATGTGCCAGGCCTCTACTCCTTTGCCAGTGGCTCAAGAGTGCAGCCTTCCAGTGGGTGGAGACCACACACTGTGGGGTTGGATCTGGGTTCAAATCTTTCCACTGGCTTTTCCCAGTGGGTGCCCCAGATGGCTTCTTTCACCCGTCTGAACCTCCGTTTGCTCTTGGTAGAATGGGAATAATAATTGTGGCTTCCTCAAATGGTGTCACGAGGACTCAAAGGGGTCACTTTTTTTTTTTTGGAGACGGAGTCATGCTCTGTCACCTAGCTGGAGTGCAGTGACACAATCTCAGCTGGTTGCAACCTCCACCTCCTGGGTTTCAAGTGATTCTCCTGCCCCAGCCTCCTAAGTAGCTGGGACTACAGGCACGCACCACCACGTGTGGCTGATTTTTGTATTTTTAGTAGAGATGGGGTTTCTCCATGTTGGCCAGGCTGGTCTCGAACTCCTGACCTCAGGTGATCTCCCCACCTTGGCCTCCCAAAGTACTGAGATTACAGTCATGGGCCACTGTGCCCAGCCTAAAAAGGATCGCCTTTAAAATGTGCTTGCCACGCTGCGTGGAAAGTGTCCAGTAAGAGCACTGCGAGTTGCCGCTGATGGTAATCCTGGGGTATCCCGGCCTCCGAGGAGGACAAGTGGTCATTCCTGTCCTATGTGGACACAGTCCCACTGCCACTGCTCAATGCCGGGACCCTCTGCGAGTCGCTGGGCTGTCTGACATTCAGCCACTCTGCCTGTGAAACAGGATCTTGGTAGTGCAAGGGGTTGGAGAGATGGAATGGACAGGGCAGGCCAGGCACTCAGCGAGCGCTCTGTGACAGGCGAGACTGCAGTAAAGACAAGCATGCGTTCTTGTTTAAGGTAAGAATGAAACGTCTTTTCTCTCTGGTCTGTGGCTCGCAGGGGACGGAGGCAATGACGTCAGCATGATTCAGGAATCTGACTGCGGCGTGGGAGTGGAGGGAAAGGTGAGAGCGTTTCCCTCTGCTGGGCTCCACTTGCTGGAGTTTCTTGGTTCTTTTTCCCTCAAAGACAGAGCTTTAAGGCTTCTGGAAATTCCAGATAAAGAATGATAAAACATAAGGAACCATGTGTCACAATTACCTCGTGTCACTGGGAACATAGAGGTCTGTATTGCTACATCTTATAGACAGATGAATGTTGGCTTTTTGTTTGCCCAGACCTAAATTTAAAAAAAAAGAAAAAGTGTGTCTAGGCCAGGCGTGGTGGCTCACACCTGTAATCCCAACACTTTGGGAGGCTGAGGCGAGTGGATCACTTGAGGTCAGGATTTTGAGGCCAGCCTGGCCAACATGGAGAAACTGTGTCTCTACTGAAAATACAAAAATTAGCTGGGCATGGTGGTGGGTGCCTGTAATCACAGCTACTTGGGAGGCTGAGGTAGGAGAATCGCTTGAACCCGGGAGGCAGGGGTTGCAGTGAGCCGAGATCGTGCCATTGCGCTCCAGCCTGGGCAACAGAGCGAGACTCCATCTCAAAAAAAAAAAAAAAAAAAAAAAAAGAAGCAAAAAGAAGCATTTCTCTATATCCTTAGGGTATGGTAAGTGTAATTCAGACTTCCCTGGGACAGTCAGCATTGTCAGGAAAAGCCTTAGTTATCCTGCTCTGTGCTGATCTCTTGGGCGCACGATGGAAGAATATCGCTTGCTTCACTTCTCACCAAAAGGCCTTGGCAGCTACAATTTTTAAAAGCTGGTGTGTTATGAAATATTATTTCTTTTTCTCCTTGCCAATTGTGCGCTTGCCTCTTATAGTTTACTCAGCCCTAATTCGTGACCTCTAAATGACAAGAGGCAAGAAGATGGGTCACTGAGTTTGTTAGGACTGTGTGTGAAGGGCCGGAAGTGGTGGCTCATACCTGTAATCCCAGCAGTTTGGGAGGCTGAGGCAGGAGGATCACTTGAGCTTAGGAGTTCGAGACCAGCCTGGTCAACATGGTGAAACCCTGTCTGTACTAAAAATACAAAAATTAGCCGGGCATGGTGGCAGGTACCTCTAATCCCACCTACTCAGGAGGCTGAGGCAGGAGAATCACTTGAACCCGGAAAGTGGAGGTTGCAGTGAACCGAGATTGAGCCCCTGCATTCTTGCCTGGGTGAAAGAACAAAACCCCATCTCAAAAAAAAGGAAAAGAGGTTATGTGCAAAGTATCGGAGTGCCCAGGCCCAGAGGGAGCAGGAGAGATGCTCCCCTGTCCATACTGTTGCATAGCTTTGGCTGACCCTTAGGGCTTTTTTTTCCCCACACTTTCCCCCCCTTTCTGGTTCTCTGGTTCTCAGCAAGATGACGATGATTCGAAGTTGCGGAGTGAAATGATTTTTGAATGAGATATATCAGAAGTCTGTATAGATTTCCTGAATACAGTTTTTAAGAAGCATGTTTGAGTTTAATGGAATTCTCTACCAGTTCTTATAAAGCTTAAAGCATTTTCCCTTCTATTAAAAATTATATTCTGATTCCTTTGTTTCTTGGGATATAAAAGTAATACTGCTCACTATAAAAAATGAAAAGAATCTAGGCCAGGCTTGGTGGCTCACACCTGTAATCCCAGCGCATTGGGGGGCCAAGGTGGGCATATCACCTGAGGTCAGGAGTTCAAGACCAGCCTGGCCAACACGGTGAGACCCCATCTCTACTAAAAATACAAAAATTAGCCAGGCATGGTAGTGGGTTCTTGTAATTCTAGCTACTCAGGAGACTGAGGCAGGAGAATTGCTTGAACCCATAAGGCAGAGGTTGCAGTGAGGGAGATTGTGCCACTGCACTCTGGGTGACAGAGTGAGACTCTGTCTCAAAAATATATATAACATAAAAAATCTAGAAGTAAAACACATCTTTTAGGTAACTGCATCAAATGAGTAACACTGGTTTTTCTCCCAACATTTTTTCTCTGTGTATATTACTGGTTATGAGTGTGTATATATTTGCTATCTATACATATATCTTACACATGTATATATATATAATTTTCATGTGTATTTTTTAAAGTGAAAACACACAGTACATTTTGTTATGCAGCTTGCTTAAATCTGTTACATCATGGATTTGTTCCTACATGAGAGCATACAGAGCCATCACTTCTTACTCTGACTCTACCTTTTTATTTTGAAAAATGTCAAAAGTTGAAATAGAACAATGGAAAAGTTGAAATAGAACAGTGAGCATCCATCTACCCTTCACTTTGGCCAGCTGTTACTATTTGCCACATTCTCTTTCTTTGAATCAGTAGAAAGTAAATTGCATGTAATGTTACCCCTAAATATTTCAGCTGGATCTCTTTAGAACAAGGAGGTTCTCCCACACAAAGAAAGTAACATCATAACCCCCCTTGCCCCGTGTAACATTGATATAATGGACTATATAATATTCATGCCCAAATTCCCCCATCTGTCCTCTAAGTGTCTTCACAGCTTAAATAATAAAAGCTCCAGGAAGGATTGCAAATCCCACTTATTAGCAGGTCCTCGTGTTTCTGATCTTCTTTGTTGTAGAACACTTTTCTCTCTCTTTTTTTGGTTGGAGGGTGTTTTGTTTTTCACGTCAGTGGTATTTTTGAAGCATTCAGGACAGTTGTAGGGCGTCTCATGGCACGCATTCCTTGAGCCCGTGAGGCTGATTCGGTTCCGATTCTGCTTTGGCACGAGCACTGCACAAGGGGAATTCGTGTTCTTCCTGTTACATCACATCCAGAGGCTCTCATCTCCTTCTGTCCCTTTAATGTTGGCTGTCACCGCCTTTTAAAAATGAGAGAATTTGACCAGGTGCAGCTGCTCATGCCTGGAATCCCAGCACTTTGAGAGGCTGAGGCTAGCAGATGGCTTGAGCTCAGGAGTTTGAGACCAACCTCGGCAACATGGAGAAACCCCATCTCTACGAAAAATAACAAAATTAGTCAGGTGTGGTGGTGCGTGTCTGTGCTCCCAGCTGCTCGGGAGGCTGAGGTGGGAGGATGGCTTGAACCTGGGAGGCAGAAGTTGCAGTAAGCCGAGATCACACCACTGCACTCCAGCCTGGGTGACAGAGTGGGACCCAGTCTCAAGAAAAAATAAAAATTAAAAAATACAAAATGGGAGAATTCCATTATGTGGTTGCACTGCAAGTTATTCCCACTTCTGTGAGTGTGCAGAGCTGTATATTCAGGAATATCCTGTCTAACATTGTTAGTAGCTCCGGGTTTTCGCCTCATATTTAATTAGCTCTTAAGGGAACTAAATGTTTTAAAATATCTATCTTTAAATGATTCTTTGTTACTTATGGGGTGGGCTGAACTTCCAAGGCCTAATATTAGATCCACTTGACCTCCAAATTATAACTATATCGATTCAGAATGGTTTTTATTTAAATAAATTCCCCCTTTAAAATTAAATTTAGACTTCGACCACCAACTGCGTTTAGCTTGAAACCAAAGAATTTCTTTCTTGAAGTTCTTCAGAGATCTCCTTACAATGTCTTGCTTTTTCAATTAAAGAAAATGTGTTTGCCCTGACCTCTTGTGCTTCTGACGGCGCCTAATTTTATTGGATTTTAGGAAGGAAAACAGGCTTCGTTGGCTGCAGACTTCTCCATCACTCAATTTAAGCATCTTGGCCGGTTGCTTATGGTGCACGGCCGGAACAGCTACAAGCGGTCAGCCGCCCTCAGCCAGTTCGTGATTCACAGGAGCCTCTGTATCAGCACCATGCAGGTGAGTGGACCGCTGGCTCCTCTGCACATGTACATGTGGCTGTACCATGTAGGTAAGTGGACAGCTGGTCCCTCTGCGCAGGTGCATATGGCTATGTGATTATCATGGAAAAAGCCTGGGAATTAGACTATGCTTTGGAGCTGTCACCCCCACCTCGCCAGTTTAAATCCTCCACCTGGCTACATTCCAGCTGATAGACCTTGAGCCAGTCCGTGAACTTCTTGGTGCTCAAGATTCCTCCCCCGTTAAGCGGTGCTGGTCATTCCTGCCATGTGGTGTGGATGTGTGTGTTAGCAGTGGTGACATCCAGTACCTGGCATGGGGCAAGTGGAGTGTACATGAGTTATTTTAATTGTGGGTAGATTGTTATAATTTGTTTGCTGGAGTGAAAGACGCAGAGTTAAATGCTGAATGACTATTCAGCCCCCAGTTTTTCACCTTTTGCAGAGGTAAGGGCCATCAGAGAACAACCACTAAAGAAGAACTTACTTTGCTTGTGTGCTTCCTGTGCCCTAGGCATCAGGCTAAGTGTTTGCAATGCAGTGTCTCACATAAGCCTCACAATAGCCTGAGCCCATTTTACGGATGGGGAGGCTGAGGCTGAGTATGGATGATAAATTTGAAGTGTCCCACAGGGATTCAGTCAGCTCAGGCAGGTGGACCTCAAAGCCTGCAGTCACAATCTGAGTATCCTTCTTGATACACTTGTCATGGAGGGCCTGGGACTGTGTCCACTTGCAGGGGTCAGCATGACACCTGGCGCTGAGGTTGCCTCGGCATCGCGGTTCTGTCTCCCGGCAGAGCCCAGTGGGGGAACTGAGTTTGGTTATTGTGATCACGAATACCCTTGGAAGTTAACATCTTGCTCCCCTCTTGCTTTTTCATGAAAGGATTCTAGAGTATATATTTTCCCACCTTCTCTCTCACAGACTCCTTCAACATATGTCATCATAGGACAGGCACAGTGGCTCATGCCTGTAATCCCAGCACTTTGGGAGGCCGAGGTGGGTGGATCACTTCAGGCCAGGAGTTTGAGACCAGCCTGGTCAACATGGTGAAACCCTGTCTCTACTAAAAATACAAAAATTAGCTGGATGTGGTGGCACGCTCCTATAATCCCAGCTACTTGGGAGGCTAAGGCACGAGAATCACTTGAACCTGGGAAGTGGAGGTTGCAGTGAGCTGAGATCACACCACTGCACTCCAGCCTGGGCAACAGAGTGAGACTCCATCTCAAAACCAACAACAAAATTTGCCATCAGTCTGTAGCAATTAAGTGTGGAGTAGAAAGGAGTAGAAAGGAGGCTAAAGGAGGGAAAGAAAATATTTTTGGTGTTGCAGAGCTGTTGATTGATCTTCCTTTTTGGGCATTGAGGTGAAAATGCTCCCAGCTGAGTGGTGAGAACGTAGGCGCAGTAGATCCTGGAACTCACGTCTCCTTCTGGCCATACCGCTAGGGATCTGTGAGACCTTGAGCAAATAACTTTACCACTCTAGGCCTCAGTCTTCCCACCTGGAAAATGGGGACGATGAGACCCTCCTTGCCTTCGGACAGGGCCACTGTGAAAAACAGAGAGGTTTTTAAGACATCAGTGCTAAGGCATCCTTACCGTGATTAGTAGACGTGAAACAAGGTAATATGTAAACATCAGGTGATATTTTAATTTGTTTAATTATACTTGAAAGGCAGTCTGCCTTTCAAGCACCAGGTAGTGCTGCTTTGGGTATGTGAGAATTCACCATCCACTGGCTACACCCCAGTTTTTTGGGGGTGATTTTATGTTTTAAATATCTATTGCATTTGTGAGTAGGGGAGCCTTAAAGTGACTTTCATCAAAATGATCTAAACCCAAACAGCTGCTGTGGTTCACCAGACCACATGTGTACTTTTATGTTAACTCGCCAATTAAACAGGATAATGCTGTGGTTTTAATCATTGGGAGATTAATCAGCCCATCCTTGGACACATACACAAAAGCTGGCCGGGATGAGCTGACTTCTTAAAAAACTGGATGTTACCGTTAACATTGATGTAGAAAAAGAATTCCAGGATGAGGCATTGTTCTTTATGCTAAAGAAAATGCCTTTGGCCGGGCGCCGTGGCCCAAGCCTGTAATCCCAGCACTTTGGGAGGCCGAGACGGGCGGATCACGAGGTCAGGAGATCGAGACCATCCTGGCTAACACGGCGAAACCCCGTCTCTACTAAAAAATACAAAAAAAACTAGCCGGGCGAGGTGGTGGGCGCCTGTAGTCCCAGCTACTTGGGAGGCTGAGGCAGGAGAATGGCGTGAACCCGGGAGGTGGAGCTTGCAGTGAGCTGAGATCCGGCCACTGCACTCCAGCCTGGGCGACAGAGCGAGACTCCGTCTCAAAAAAAAAAAAAAAAAAAAAAAAAAAAAAGAAAGAAAATGCCTTTAACCCGTGTCCACCGTGCTGAAAATGGCCAAGAGCAAGTCCCAGTTAGAATTACACCAGGACATGGGTCTGCCAGAGAACACAGTGTTTTTATTTTTCCCAAAGTACTGTCATCGAGATGAAGACTGTGTGGTTAGGATGACCCTTTTAGAGGAGGGGGTTCCTGATACTGGTTTGGAAAATAAACACCAGATTCTTGATATTTTTACAACCGTCCTTCCTATGCAGCGGCCCAGCCTGGGTGAAAAGTCACCGGAAAAGTGGCTTTTCCAGCACAGCCAGGGCGAACCGGGGCTTCTCGTGACCATAGCGCTCAGGAGCACCTGCGCTCTGAGCTCTGTGCCGAGAAAGCACGTGTTTCTCACATGCTTTCTCTCTGTGTCCATTGAAGGTGCTCTGGGGAGCTAGCCCTGGTCTGATGCTATTTCTGATTACTAGGATATCTCTGCCTCGCTTTCTTCTAATTTCTAAAAGCCTTCAGGCAGCATTTGTCTCTGGCCTTCCTTCAGCTTTATACGAATAGGTAGCAGCTTAGAGACCATGCTTCCTCTGTTAGCCCATAGAGGTCCAGAGACAGAGCTAACAGAGCTTCAAGCCTGATTCTGGAAGAGTACAAGAACATGAAAGAATATAGTCAGGGGTTCCTTGAGCTGTGCTCTGTGCGACCTTCCATGGCCTGGTCCCATCTTCCCCACAGGTCCTCCCCAGCCTATTCATCATTACCAGCAGCTAATATTTTCCAAAGCAAGAAGCAGACATTTCCATGAGGGTTTGTAAATATCTTCATTGCTTCTGTCTAATTGCAAAAATAATCTGTCACCATGTGCTCTTTTCAAAAATTTCCCCAAATACTGAAACATGTAATATAAGAAGTGAAGCCTTCTCTGCCATCCCAGCCCCCGTAGACACTGCAGAGGCTCTTTTTCCGTATGCGTTTCCGTGTCTCCGGCAGCTTGGTTAGCAGCGTGCGTGCCTGCAGAGGTGGGGATTCCGAGCTGTTTAGAAGTGTGCGCTCTGGGACCACAGCTGGGCTTGAGTCCTGCAGTTCACCTGCTCAGCCTCCCCTTCTGTAAAGCGTGGGTGATAGTAGGACTTGATCCTATGGCTGCTCTGGAGATCAGCTGTGCTCATGTGCAAAGCATTCCTGGGTCCTGGAACTTAATAAATGTTCACAATGGGCTGAGTAGACCCTGGAGCTGTAATACATCACCCTACCCAGGAGTGATTCCTGGATTTGCTGCTTAGGAGCTGTGTGGGCTTGAGCAAGCCACATACCCTCTCTGTGCCTCACTTTCTGCTTTGCATAATGAGGATGACGAGAATCGTACCTACTTCATAGGGTTGTTGTTGATGTTGTGAGAATGAAATGAGCAAATCCATGTAAAGTACCTTATAGCAGTGTCGGCGAGGGTGAGTGCTATGTAAGTATCAGGTGTTATTTTTATTCTGTAAAGGTAAGGGATTTTGTCATGACTTTTGGTGACGTCCTCCTTTCTCCTTGGCACAGGCTGTCTTTTCCTCCGTGTTTTACTTTGCCTCCGTCCCTCTCTATCAAGGATTCCTCATCATTGGGTAAGGAAATCCTGCCAAGGAATTAATTGTTTACAAAACCTTCTTGAAATGCCACAGCAGAGAGAAGAAACATGGTGGGAAAATTCTTGGGTCCCTAAGCCACATTGGTCCCAGCCCCAGCGAATGTAGGCCCAGCACCGTGCTTTAGAACCTCCTTGAATTAACAAGGTTTTGAGCTGTTGAGCCCTTAACCAGATGAAGGAAGTGGAGTTGGAGATGTATGTGGTGTGTTGCGCTTTGCCATTTATAACTGGTCTTGAAAAAATACTCCAGGGTTATCAGTTGATTGAGGAGAGCAAGGCGGAAGGTTTGCAGACTTGGTGATTTCACTGGGGTCTTAATAAAAAGGGAAGGGGGATCTGAAAAATGCCCTCCTGGCCTGAACCGAGCCCAGTAGAAGTCCCGTCCGTGGAGCTCCAAGGAGGGCCTTAGTCCATTGCCTCAGGGACGTGCGAGTAGCAGAGCTTGACTGCTATGCCACAGTGACAGAGATGGTGTCACTTGAGCCTTTGCAGCCCGCAAACCCACTCCCATTACTGACCTGGAACTTCTGGCTGATCCTTCTGACCTTTCCAGAGAATGTGCTCAGTCGCTGAATCACCCAGGTAGGTGGAGTTTGGTTACCGAGTGTCCTAGATACAGATACATGCAGCTGAGGCCCCTCCTGGTTAGGAGGAGACGGAGGGCGCGGGAAGCCCAGCTGTGCTCTGGAGAGTCTCACAGAGTCCGCTCTCCATCCTACTGTGTTGGCCGATGAGTTCAGCCTGAGAGGAGGCACTGGAATTCTGCCTGCTTCTAACTGGAAAAGCGGCCTGTCTTTTGTCGGGTTCTGGAAGAGTACGAGAACATGACAGAATATAGTCAGGGGTTCCTTGAGCTGTGCTCTGTGCGACCTTCCATGGCCTGGTCCCTCTTCCCCATGGGTCCTCATTTCCTCTTCTGTCGCCCTCAGCCCCAGCCCCACTGGCCTTCTGGCTGTTCTTCAGACATGGCAGCCACTCCCACCTCAGTGCCTTTGCACTGGTGGTTCCTTCTCCCTGGAAAGCTCATCCTCCTGGGACTGGCTTGGCTGGCCCTCACCTCTTGTGGGTGTGCACTCAAATGTTCTGTACCTCAGCCTCTAAAATTGTACCATCACCCCCCTACACACAGACACACACATACACATCTTATTTCCTCTACCCCATTATATTTTTCTCTTTAGCACTTATCTCTAACACACGTAGAGTTTACCTAATTTATTTGTTTATTGACTCACTGACCAGGATGAAAGCTCTTGAGGGCAGACATTTTTGTCCATTTTTCCTCTTAGGTTTCTGGTGCTTACAGCCAGCTCTGGAGCATAATAGACAAGCAGTAAATAGTTGTTAGAGGCGTGGATGGGACTTGGGCGCCGGAGGCTGGCATAGCACATAGCTCTGATTGTGTCGGCCAGGTCTTACCAATGGCGATTTTCTCTCCCAGGTACTCCACAATTTACACCATGTTTCCTGTGTTTTCTCTGGTCCTGGACAAAGATGTCAAGTCGGAAGTTGCCATGCTGTATCCTGAGCTCTACAAGGATCTTCTCAAGGTTCTGTTAGCTTCTCAGTCCCTCCTTCTTCCCTTCCTCCTTTCCTTTTCTCTTCCTTCCTTCCCTCCCTGCTTTTTTTCTTTTAATTTATTTCGCACAGACCCTCCATTTCTGATTTGAATACACTTGAACTGGTAGCTTTCTTACTTTTGGGGGGAAGGTGTGGGAGTTTACATTTTTTTTTAAAGCGGTAATATATGCACTATTATAAAGAACGTGAAAGAGTACAGTAATAGATAAACTGAAAACAAGCCAACTCACGACTTCGAAAAAGCCCCTGACAGTTCTGCTTTGCAGCTGCAACTTACGTTTGCTCCCAGAGATGTTCTTGTGTACGCTTCCAAAACGTGTGTGTGATGGTGTGTGCGTAGGCATGTGTATAATTTTATTTGTCTTCAAGGGATTTTTACCCAAAGGAAGACTTATTTCCATTTAATGTTAATTCTTTTTTTTTGAGACTAAGTCTGTCACACAGACTGGAGTGTAGTGGCTCAGTCTCAGCTCACTGCAACCTCCACTTCCTGGGTTCAAGCGATTCTCCTGCTTCAGCCTCCTGAGTTGCTGGGATTACGGGCATGCACTACCATGCCTAATTTTTGTATTTTTAGTAAAGAGGGCGTTTCACCATGTTGGCCAGGCTGGTCTCGAACTCCTGACCTCAAGTGATCCACTTGCGTCAGCCTTCCAAAGTGCTGGGATTACAGATGTGAGCCACAGCGCCTGGCCAATTCTTTTTTTAAAGAACTAATTCCTCCAATGTGTTCAGATGTGTGTGAGCCACTTTTTTGATGAAGACAGATGGGTTGCCTTATCTAGTTAGCGGGAGAATAACGTGAACACTGATGCTGCGTGAGCCCCCTACAAAACCGGCTCTAACCTTTCTCTCTCTCTTGTTTAGGGACGGCCATTGTCCTACAAGACATTCTTAATATGGGTTTTGATTAGCATCTATCAAGGTAAGGATGAGTGGAGACACCTGTTTGTCTTGTGCTCTGGCACTGACTCAAGGATGTCCCCTTCTTGTCTGTAGAAGAAGAAGAGAAGAAACTGGAATCCAAAATAGCGGGAAGGAGGGCGGCAGTGTGACCCAGGGGGGACACTGATCACCCTGTATAAGGACTTGAACATCAGATATGCGCAGTGGTGCTGTCTGAGAAATGAGGTAGTGAAGCCAGAGGAAGGCGGCGGACAGTAGTCAAAGCCTGTGGGGCTGCTCCACCCACGAGGCAAAAGGTGGTTGCTTTCTGGAATGTTCTGAAACCTTTTCTGAGAGTCAGATCAAGTCGTAGTTTTGGAAAAACATGTTTACTTCAGTGGCCTCCAGAGGGAGTCTCCCAGGCTATAGAGGCTTTGTAAGATGACCTATTGGGATATAAGAAGAAAATAGCAAAACTTCTGTTTGTATTTATTTTTTCTAACTCTTTTACATTTATATATATATAAAATATATATATATATATATATATATATATTTATTTATTTATTTATATATTTTTGAGACACAGGGCAAAGCCACCGTGCCCAGAATCCTCTTTTTTTGGTATTTCTATTTTTATGTGTGTTTTGTAGTGCACATAATAGATCTTATATACTTACAAAATATGTAATATATAGAAACAGAGTGAGACCCTGGGCGACGGAGTGTCTCACTGTGTTGCCCAGGCTGGAATGCAGTGGAGCAATCACGGCTCACTGTAGCCTCGACCTCCCCAGACTCAGGTGATCCCCCCACCTCAGCCTTCTGAGTCTGGGACCACAGGTATGCACCACCACCAAATCAGTTGCCAAATCAGTTCATTTCTTCCCAATTGACTGTGAGCCAAGAGTCCCTGAGGGTCCAGCAAGATGACCTCATGCTGTGCTGTGGACCCCATCGGGTGCTGACACGGGCTTTAATTCCTATCTAGAAACCTGTTTCTAGTTCAGCATCATAGACTACAGGTGTGCACCACCACACCCGGCTAATGTTTGTATTTTTTGTAGAGACTTGAGGTCTCACCATGTTGCGCAGGCTGAACTCAAACTCCTGGCCTCAAGCAGGTCTCTTGCCTCAACCTCACGAAGTGTTGGGATTACAGGCATGAGCCACTGTGTCCGGAATCCTCATTCTTTTTTAGTATTTCCATTTTTATGTATGTTTTGTAGTGCATATATTTGTGAAATGGTCCTAATATTTCTATATATCTGGACAGGTACATATATATAACTTACAAATAAACATGTATATATGGGGTTTATTATTATTATTATTATTTTTGAGAAAGTTTTGCTCTTTTGTCCAGGCTGGAGTGTAGTGGCATGATTTCAGCTCATTGCAACCTCTGCCTTACGGTTTCAAGCAATTCTCCTGCCTCAGCCTCCCGAATAGCTGGTATTACAGGTGCCCACCACCGCACCCACCTAATTTTTGTATTTTCAGTAGAGATGGGGTTTCACCATATTGGCCAGGCTGGTCTCGAACTCCTGACCTTGTAATCCACCCGCCTTGGCCTCCCAAAGTGTTGGGATTACAGGCGTGAGCTACTGCGCCTGACTATGGTTTATTTTTTTAAAAATAAATTTACTGTTCATGTCACCTATTGGAGTTTATTCTTTTTTTTTTTGAAACAGAGTCTTGCTCTGTCACCCAGGCTGGAGTGCAGTGGCATGATCTTGGCTCACTGCAACTTCCACCTCCGAGGTTCAAGCAGTTCTCATGCCTCAGCCTCTTGAGTAGCTGGGACTACAGGCATGCACTTCCACACCCAGCTAATTTTTGTATTTTTAGTAGAGACAGGGTTTCGCCATGGTGGCCAGTCTAGTCTTGAACTCCTGGCCTCAAGTGATCCGCCTGCCTCAGCCTCCCAAAGTTCTGATTACAGGTGTGAGTCACCACATCATTTTATTTGTTTGTTTATTTATTTATTTATTTTTTTTGAGACAAGGTCTCACTCTGTCACCCAGGCTGGAGTGCAGTGGTACAATCTCGGCTCACTGTAACCTCCACCTCCCAGGCTCAAGTGATCCTCCCACCTCAGCCTCCTAAGTAGCTAGGACTGCAGGTGCATGCCACCACACCTGGCTAATTTTTGTATTTTTTGTAAAGATGGGGTTTCACCATGTTGCCCAAGCTGGTCTCGAACTTCTGAGCTCAAGCAATCTGCCCACCTTGGCCTCCCAAAGTGTGGGGATTCCAGGCGTGAGCTACTGCAGCTGGCCGTGGCTCCCTCATTTTAAATATTATATTTAACTTTCTATTTCTTTCATCAACTCTAGACAGTTATTCTCTCCCTCCCTGCCTTACTTCCTTTTTTCTCCCTTGTTCTCACTTTGTAGTTATAGATTATTTATCCTACAAAGTCAAAGAGGAAAAATCAGAAAACTATAGGTTCAGACCTGAATAATGCACCAGTCATTAACCTCATGTAACAAGTGATACCTTTCATGTCTAAATGAAAAACGCAGAAAGGAACCAGGTGTGAGCGAGCAGGGCGCGGCTTTTGCAGGGAGGGGCGAGGGGAACACCCTTCTCTGGCGTTTGCAGGGAGCACCATCATGTACGGCGCGCTGCTGCTGTTTGAGTCGGAGTTCGTGCACATCGTGGCCATCTCCTTCACCTCGCTGATCCTCACCGAGCTGCTCATGGTGGCGCTGACCATCCAGACCTGGCACTGGCTCATGACAGTGGCTGAGCTGCTCAGCCTGGCCTGCTACATCGCCTCCCTGGTGTTCTTACACGAGTTTATCGGTAAGACCCCTGAATGCTTAAGCCCCGTCCATCACTCCCAGTGAATCTGGCCCAGAGGTCTCACTGCCATATGAGGGAAGGGGGTTCCCAGCGCTCGGCCTGGGCTCTTCCTCCAGCAGTCCTTCCCGCTCAGCTGTCCGCGTTTTCTTACAGGTGTTCCCTAGGGACAGGTGTAGTTGTGCTTCAGGGTGTGAAATTGAGGACAGAGGGCGTGATTGCAGTAGAGTGTTTTTCTTTTTCTTTTTTTTGAGTCGGAGTCTTGCTCTGTCACCTTTTTTTGGCCACAAAACCTTTTTGTTCTCCTGAAATCTGAATCTGAAGTCCAATCTATGAAACTGATAAAAGGGGACTTGTGATGGCAAAGTGGCAGTGCTGGGAGGTGCCCAGCCCCAGAACCTTGCCTGTGCAACCCTGCCTTGCTGCTGTGTCCTGATAGAGCTCCTTAGGGACTCCATGGATCTCAGAATAAAATCTGCTGCTCCGCACAGCAAACCAAGTGCTGAAGGTACTCGCCAATTCCGTAGACGTGGGAGTCCCTGCTGTGTGCCAGGATTATGGTGGCAGATGAGGTGGACGGGCTCGCCAGGGAGCTGCCGTTCTCATGGGGAACACATGCTAAACACACATCAGTGAGTCTGTGAGCACAGGAGTATCAGATGTGATCAAGTTACCAAAAGAAAAACGGGGTAAGGTGCTAGACACCCAGGCAGGCCCCAAATAAAAAATGTTTTGGAGGCCGGGCACGGTGGCTCACACCTGTAATCCCAGCACTTTGGGAGGCTGAGGCAGGCAGATCACGAGGTCAGGAGTTCGAGACTGGTCTGGCCAACAATGGCGAAACCCCATCTCTACTAAAAATACAAAAATCAGCCAGGCGTGGTGGCACACACGTGTAGTCCCAGCTACTTGGTTGGCTGAGGCCGGAGAATCACCTGAACCCGGGAGGCGAAGGTTGCAGTGAGCTGAGATCGCACCACTGCACTCCAGCCTGGGTGACAGAGTAAGACTCTGTTTCTAAATAAATAAATAAAGTTATGGGAATGTAGAGATGGGGGAGTGTCGGCCCTTCCTAAGGTGGGGTGGCGGCAGATTGCTCTGACCTCAGTAGTGATTCCAGGTACTCTTGGGCTTGTCCAGTGTCAGCCACTGTCTCTAGATGGACCAGCCTGGCTTCATCACCCTTCCATGCTGACCTCATTTGCTTTGCCATATCAGTTAATTTCTTCCTAATTGATTGAGCCACAAGTCCCTGCAGGGCCACCCAGATGACCCCATGCTGTGCTATGGACCCCATCGGGTGCTGACACAGGCTTTAATTCCTGTCTAGAAACCTGTTTCTAGTTCAGCGTCATAAACTTGGAACACGGGCACAGTTCAGATGACCCAGCATTTTCTGTGTTGTGCTGTGGATGGATTCTGAACTCTAATCTTGGTTTCCCCTGCACAGGGCAAACTCAAGCCGCTATGGCTTTGGAACCTCAGGGCCAGGGGTCATCCTGAAAGTCTAGCTGGTGCAGCAGACAGGCCTCTTTACACCTCTTTCCTATTCAGTAGAAGCATTTAAGTTTCTGTCTGTGTTATTTAAACAAAAAACCCTCAGAGTGATACTGTTTCTCCTTTATCAACTGAGGGAGCAGGGCCGCGAAACTGCTTCTCTGCTGAAGCAGCTCATGTGTGTTCAAGATTGCAGATAGACTCCCTCTGGGGGGAACTTTCAGTTATGACAACCCTCTCACGCCCCATCCTCCGTGGGAAGCCTGCAGGGGCCAGCAGTGGCCCATCCCTTGATCCTTTGCCCCAGGCCTTCTCAGTGGGGCTGATGTGGTCCCCACCACCTGGGGAACAAACATTGGTCTTTGGTGGGGTGTGAACAAACCCTAATCCTTTACATATAAAGGAGATGTATCTCTAATATTATAAACAGATACACAGTTTATCTGTGACATTAACATTTCATGGAGCTGGTTGATTAGGGAAGAAAAGAAGTCTAAAAAGCTTCCTTAAGGGGCAATAATGAGAAAAAGGCAGAGAAACTCAACCTTACCCTGGAAGCATCTTTGATCACGGCTCTTCTGACAGCTTCCAAAGCTCCTGAAGGTTTTAGTAAAGGTAAAAGAACCATCCCCTGAAAAGTAAAGGTTTCACAGCTGCGGCACCAGTTTCTAGAAAGGATTTGTGAGCATTTACTGCAGCTCCAAGAACTAAAGGAGCATCGCTGTAAAAAGTGGAGTTTTAAAGCAGTTTCACCCTTGTCACTAGTCTCTAGACAGCGTTTTGTGAGACCTACTGTGTGCTCAAAGGCTTGGGCCTGAGGTGGTCACAGAGATGTGGCCCCTGCTCAGGAATCTCAACTTGTTTTTGATAGGGACACACCACAGAGCCAGGTCAGAGGTGAAGGAAAACCACAGGGTGGGTTGAGCCTTGGGCCTGGCACTTAGTAGGTGCTGCCTCAGTACCAGCTGCATTTCAGCATCCTGTGCTCACAAAGTGGGGAAGGGGCTTACTGTGGCTTCTGCTATATTGAAAGCCACAAGCTGTCACTCCTCTCTTAAGAAAACTTCATAACCAGGTTCAGCATCCTGCAGCAGGAAAGGCAGTACCCCTGCGCGCCCACCCCACACCTTCCATCAGAGTCCCTGAGGGTCAGCCTAAGCCTGTGTCTGACGAGGGGGTCTGAGCCCACTTTGCACCATGACCCAGATTTATCCCGTGGCTTTCTGCGACCATCACTAGAAGCAGAAGGTGCATTTGAATGTCACTTTCCGCTTGCCAGTGGCCAGGGCTTAGAAAGAAAGACTCTCCAACTGTTAGACAATACCAAATCAAAAGCATCTCTGCGTTTTCTTCCCCTGTCATTTTCTTTCCTTCTTTTTTTTCTCTTTTTTTTTTTTTTTTTTTTTGAGACAGTGTCTTACTCTGTTGCCCAGGGTGGAGTGCGGTGGTGCAATCTTGGCTTGCTGTCATCTCGAGCTCCCCGGGCTCAGATGATCCTCCTGAGTAGCTGGGACTATAGGCGTGCACCACCATGCCTGGCTAATTTTTGTATTTTTTGTAGAGACAGGGTTTTGCTATGTTGCCCAGACTGGTCTCAAACTCCTGGGTTCAAGTCTTCTGCCCGCCTTGGCCTCCCAAAGTGCTGGGATTAAGGCATGAGCCACCGCATCTAGTGGCTCCCATAGTTTTCTTCTCCTGGGTGTTGAAAGTAGCATTTCACTATCAGGAAGCTACAGGAGAGTGAGGAATATCAAGCTGGCGGCACTGTGTACTCTTAGCCATGGTACCTTCCCTTACAGTCCATAGAAGGAGAGGGCCAATGCCAGGAGGCTGTGGGTTTGTAACGGGAGATGACTTTCCCTTTGATAGCTGTGACACCTGTTTCTGGACCACACGGGCCTTCCGGAATATTCCTGCCTGCTCACTGCTGTCTTCCCGTTTGCTTGCAGATGTGTACTTCATCACCACCTTGTCATTCTTGTGGAAAGTCTCCGTCATCACTCTGGTCAGCTGCCTCCCTCTCTATGTCCTCAAGTACCTGCGAAGACGGTTCTCTCCCCCCAGCTACTCAAAGCTCACGTCGTAGGCCGTGTGCTCGCTGGAGGGGGCCCTGGTCTCGGCGCTTCCCTGATGGACAGAGCTCAAGTTCCATTTATATTAACCGCCACCTGTGGGTTTTGCAGTAATTGCTAACACGTGCAGTTTTAATGGGAAGAGGCTCTGCGCCTAAACGGAGCTCTAACGCTGCATCAACGGGAGGGAGGGTCCTGAAAGAGACCCATCTGGGCCTGTCTGAACCCCTCGTTCTTCATGTCTGAGTGAATGTGAATATGTTAAAGCTGGTGGCTCTGCTGGGAGGTTTATGTGGGTCACTGTGCGAGCTTCCTTATGACTTGAATTTTGTCGTCATGTGATAAAAGTTTCTGTGTAGCTGAAGGTTGTAGAAGGCTTGTGTTTTTTTGTTTTTTTCAACAGTCCTAATGTGTATGTATTCTTTATGTCTTTCTTGCTCTTACAAAGAGGTGTCAGAAAAATAGAAAGCTCTTGGTGTCAGTGTGGGAGGAAAAGACAGTGACATTTGGTAAAAAGTTATCCACACAATCATCTCCATTCGGAAATGCTAAGTATCATCTCCAGCCAGCCCTGCTTACCCAAGTTACACTGGATTCCTGGGATCGTAACGAATAAATGAGAGGAGAGGGAGAGTGTCCTAAATCCAATCTGTTATCCTTGATCTGATTCAGCAACCATAGTGTGTGAGTTGACTTCACCTGCCACCTCGTAAAAGAATTTCAGAGGTGTGATCCCGCTTTATTGGGACCTGGTAACAATTACAAAGCCAGTGGCTGTCTGAGAACGACCTCAGACGTTTTCAGCAGAGTTGTTTTAGCAGGAAACGTGCCACTGAATGGCCCCTAAATGTGTCAACAGTATGATAAGAGACTCAACTAATTCTTTAGACAACATGGCAGATGTGACTCAGATCCTCCAAGACCAAAGCGGAAAGGTCAGGGGGCTGGGACTCTTCTCTTCCATAGAAGCCTGTTTCCTGTTAGGAGGCACAACGGAGGATGACCCCACGAAGGCAGAGGCATCTTGCTGGGCTGCCATTCATTGGTGGCAGCTTTCAGAACAAGGAACCCCTGGTGGGAGGACGCCCAGGCTGCAGCTTTGGGATCTGGGATCTGTTCCACTGTCGGCAGATTTCAAGGGGAACTTGCTGAAAGGCAGCCAGTGGTAAAGATTTCTCCCCTACCAGGATGGACTACACTGCGTGCATGTTTCTTATAAAGCTGTGGTTTGTTTCAGAGGAGGAAGGGAGTTTGCAGTCGCTGGACGTGGTAGAGCAAGGCATTCTTGGGTTTTCAAGTCACTTCTTGCAGAAGCCACATATGCATGCCATAAGGGTTAAGTTGGTGGATCTTCAAGAGCCAAGTGTGGTTGAAATCTTGGATTTGCGTTTACTGCTTGATGAGTACATATCCTTCAAACCCTCCGCCTGGCTCTACTTCTGTGTGCCTCAGACATGTACATTACAGCCTGGTTTCTGACGCCTACTAACTCCTGCTCCTGGAGAGCTGGAGACATGAGGATCAAATAGTCCCTTGCCTTTGGAGCACTCTTGATAAGCTTTTGTATTTTGTGTTGTCCTTTTAAAACGTTCTAGAATGACTTTGTGTTCTACGTTGCAGGCACTGATAAATTGGCTGTTGACACCACATCTATTTTGTCTTATGATTCTGCAGCTTTGCAGTATTTTCCCCTATCTGATTCAGCCATTTCTGCCAGAGGGAAAAGGTCGGCAGAAAAGATGTATTGAATGAATAGTTAAGGATAGGATCTTTGTCCAAAAATTTCAGAAAGATTGAGCAAATCTGACGTCTTCATTGAGTGAGTTTCTGTTTTCAAAGGTGGAGGAGAAAGTTGTGTTGGAAGTTTTTAAGCCTCTGTTTTCTTGGAAGTCAGTCTGTAATGCTGGGAAGTCTTAAGATAGTCCCGTTTAGAGTTTGCAGACCCTGAACCTGGCTCTGTAATGCTGAGAAGTCTGAAGATAGTTCTGTCAACGCTTTGGAAACTCTGTAGCTGGCTTTGCTCGGAGATTCGGGATGCTGGGTCCTGCAGACAGGGCATGTGGGAGCCTCATCAGGAGGTTTTAGAGGTTTCCAGCAGAAGCAGAATACAGATGGTCTCCCTGGCCTTTTCCTTATATTCTCAATTTTGATTGAGGTGCGCAAGTTGACTGTTAAACCCAACACATAAGATACTGGTTGACATCTTCAAGGGAGAATGCTTCCAGGAGGGGCTGAAGAAGCCATAGCTGGAAGTGGAAGGTACTCGTCAGTGTTCTCCACAAACCTTTTTACTCTGTTGTCTCAGCCGCACTGGGGCGGAGGCAGTCAAGGGTGAGAAGGACCAGAACTCAAGTGCAAACTACCACGTGGGTGGCCCATCCCATCCGCGGGCAGGTGGCTGACGCCATTCACTGAACGGTCCCTGAGCATCTAGGAATGCCCACACCATGCTTCTCAAACGCTGGAGACGCAAAGGCAGGAGGATTCAGTCCGGTGAGAGTACACGATCTTTACCTGCACAAATCAGACTGTAAGCCCAGCAGAGAACCCCAGGGGTGCCTGGGCATTTCTCGGAGGTTATCTTAGTTGTGGTGGGGAAGACAAAGAAATAAGCAAACAAGAAACTAGAGTTACTGTACAAGAAACTCTCCTGAGTTTGTAA
Source organism: Rhinopithecus roxellana (assembly GCF_007565055.1). Lineage (NCBI taxonomy): Eukaryota > Metazoa > Chordata > Mammalia > Primates > Cercopithecidae > Rhinopithecus > Rhinopithecus roxellana. The sequence continues at coordinate 130,189,876 of NC_044561.1, read as the reverse complement.
ACCTAAAGCATAAGGATTCAGTTGACCTTTTTCTTGGTTCATCAATCCGGAAGGAACTTACATAAAGCGCCATTGACGCTCTCACCTGGGAGCTCCATGGGCCTTAAGTCTTTGACAGCCAATTTAATTTGAGGTCAGAGGGCCTCGAGGTACTGTTTGAACACTGTTTGAACACTTTTCCTGAAAGCAAAACTCACAGCTCCCTGCGCCCTCTGACAACACTAGCTATTTCTGCCAGAGTAAGAACTTCTATTATTTATTTTTTTTATTGTTCATATGTCTTTTGGTGATGGTTGTGTGACGGGGCAGCAGGATCTATTTGGTTTCTTTTTTTTCCACCTCCTTCCTTTTTGTCTCTCTTTTTTTTTCCTCTAAGAAAATCACCAGACTAGTTTTTCCATCTTGAGTAATTTCTTGTATGGGACAGTTTTGATCCTCATTTTGAAAGCATGCCTGTGCACATGTGTGTTGCCTGTGGTGCCAGGTGAGACAGGTGGCACTAACTCCAGCTGCTTGGAAGGCATCCCAGGGAGCATCTTAAAGTTGAGCAGACCTCCTGTTTCCAGCCCCTGGGGCCAATAGGCCACATGCTGGAACTAGCATTGTAAAATTTCCATCCCAGTTCCGCTCCCCTGGAGTGAAACCTTTTTTTTTTTTTTGTGACAGTAAACCTTAAAAACCATTGTCTCTTTATGAACATTTCCTCAGTTTCTTCTCTGCTGAAAATGTAAGCCATGCTACTTTTTAATGTATTTTGAAATTTGTGCTCATTGGAAATCGATATGCTAATGCCTCCCCCAACCCCCGCCAGACTTTTCTTTTTATACTTTGTCTTGTTTTTACTGGGGTGGGCTGGGCATGCTTGCGTGCCTTTAGGGCAGCATTTTAAATCTTTGCCAAAATTGCAAATGGGACATGTACATTCTTCTGCTCCATCCTACTTAAACACCTATCAGCTATTTTTATCTTTAACCTTTTCTGTATGTTTGAAGTGTGTGGGGTGTGTGTGCGTGTGTGTGTGTGTGAAAGAGACAGCGAGAGAATATCATGTAAAGTTTTTTGAAGAACTGTTTGGTTTTCATTGCATTAAAATTCTATCACTCCCAGCTTTGTTTTCGTTTAAAAAATTATACAAAGAGCTTTGTAAATACAACAGATTTTATTTCTCCCCCCTTTTGTAATGTACAGCTTTTTTTGCTGTTTATATATACTTAAAATATTCCCATGAGTTATGTCCAGTTCTTCTTGGAAAAAAATATATTATGTTTTTGAATGGAACTGCAAAGCATCCTGCAGCGCGTGAGCAACCCTCCACCTGGAGCTCTGACGCATCTTTTCAGGCCGAAGTGGCATTACCCGTGAATCTGTCTTCTCCACCACAGCATGGTTTGAGGCACAGTCTGTTAACATGGCTGGGCCCTGTCAGTGACTATTGTGTTTGTGGGGTCAGGTGGGGGGCATGGTATTTGCAAAAAACCAAATTATGGCTAATTTATTATTTTGTTGCAGTGGGGTTAACTGTAAACTCATGTAAGAGTCCGTGATTTCCTCATTAGTTGATCTCTGTCTCTGTAATCCTCATTGCAAAGTTTCACCAGGACAGCATTTTTTGATTAGAGGGGACCTCTGGCACAGTATGCTTTAATTTAGCAGGAACTTCCAGATGATTTAAATTCTCGATGCTGTGATGACACACATACGATCTTTCGTGTTTCTGAGAGACTCTACTTTCATTGTTTGCCAGCGTGGCTCGTTGCTGTTGCCCAATAAAGCTTGTGTACGTTCTGCCTTGGGGGATTATTTTAATTTGTACAGAAACATGAATTCTGGTGTCAAAATGAGGACTTTTTATTATAATGCTCCTATTTTCTCTTTATTTCATGGTACATGAAATGTAAAGAAAACTCTTTCCAGTTCAAAAAATTATTTTGATTTTGGCAAAAAAAAAAAAACCACACAAATCAATGCACGTTGTTTATTATTCTGTACTACTGTCCATCCCAGACATGTCAGGATTTCAGAAGGTGATAGATATAAATGGAAAATAAGATGAAAACCATAAGCTTCATATTGTATTTCTATACACGGTCCTTGATGACTCTGGAATCTTTTTTTTTTTTAATCAAGGGATGGAACATTTAAAAACAGTTAAGTTTTAGGCAAGAAAAAAAAAAAAATTAAGGCTGGGCGCAGTGGCTCACACCTGTAATCCCAGCTTTGGGAGACCAAGGCAGGAGGATTGCTTGAGCCCGGACTTTGAGACTAGCCTGGATAACATGGCGAAACTCATGTACAAAAAAATACAAGAAAACGAGTTGGGTGTACTGACTTCATTCAGCCTCTGGTCCCAGCGACTTGGGAAGCTGAGGTGGAACAATCATCTGAGCCTTGGAGGTTGAAGCTGCAGTGAGTCGTGACTGTGCCACTGCACTCCTGCCTGGGCGACAGAGCAAGACTCCGGCTCAAAAAAAAAAAAAAAAAAAAAAGCTGTTGTGTAGGAAGTAGTTGAAATCCAGTGATTTCAATCGGCTGATTTTTGTCCCTTGGGGCACAGGTGGTAGTATGAAGACTTTTTCAGTTGTAGCTTGGGGAAGAGGAGTGCTACAGGCAAGGGATGCTGCTGCGCACCCTATGATTCACCGGTGGTCCCCACAACAGAGCCCAAAGTGTCAAAAGTGCCAACATTGAGAAACCCAAATTTTTTTTTTTTTTTTTTTGAGATGGAGTCTTATTCTGTTACCCAGGCTGGAGTGCAGTGGTGCGATCTCGGCTCACTGCAACTTCCGCCTCCCAGGTTCAGGCAATTCTCCTGCCTCAGCCTTTTGAGTAGCTGGGACTACAGGCGCCTGCCACCACGCCTGGTTAATTTTTGTATCTTTAGCAGAGACGAGATTTCACCATATTGGCCAGGCTAGTCCTGAACTCCCGGTCTCAGGTGATCCACCCGCCTTGGCCTCCCAAAGTGCTGGGATTACAGGCATGAGCCCCCGTGCCCAGCCAGAGAAACCCTAATTTAATCGGCACGTGTCAGCTGTACCATTTGTATTTGTAAAAGGGCCCAGAGGTATAAGCTGGTATGTCTCAGGAAGCAAGTTATGCCTCCGACTACTATACCAAATACTAGACCAAATGGTATAATTACCATTGGTCTCTGCAGTGTGAGCTGCTGGTTCCCTCTTTTTGGTTCTCAATGGAAAGGGCCGTCCTCAGTAAATGGATTAGAAAGATAATTGTAACTTAGTTGTGTTTTCTCATGACAGCGGCAAAAGGAAGGTATGTGCTGTGAAAGGTAGGGACCGACCATGCTTTTTCTTAAACGTGTGCTAGCCCTGCACGACTTTAGGCCTCTGCATTTGCCTGCGGTGAAATTCCGTCCATGTGCGGACGGACACTCCTCCGCCGGAGCCGCTAGGGGGAACTTGAGGACTGAAAGACATTGCTGTTTCCTGTTTTCCACAACCAGCCGGACCCCACGTGCCCAACTGCCCAGAGTTTCAAGACGGTGCTTTCATAGCTTCAGAATTTATTTCATGGCCAGAGGCCCCGTGAAAAACAGACATTTCTTTTCATGTTGTTGACCAGAATATTTTGCTGGACTTAGTTAAAAAAAAAAAAAAAAAAAAAGAAGGGGGGTGTGAGAGATGAATATTTATTTGCTCTTGGATATTTGCATTTTTGAATAACTGGCAAGTAGGAATCTTTGCCAATTCACTGTTCAGGCTACTAAGGTTTTGAGACGAAATGTACCAACACCCCAAGTACTTTTAGTGTTTTTGTTATGAAACTTTTCAGGGTGACATGAAGCCCTGCGGTATTTGTGAGGAGGTCTATAAATGATGGATTTGCTCACCTCAAAATAGAACTGTAGTCGCTCCAAATTTTCCAGAAGTGGGAGCACAGTGACAGAATTCATTCAGGACTTGCTAATTTCCTACTTTAAATGGGTTACATAACAGAACGGGTCCCGCCTTCGCGCCTCTCAAAACTACCCATGAAGTGATGGTGAAATGTATCATTAAAAGCTAGAAATAGCTCTGCTAAACTCTGGGAAAAAGATGACTTTTTTTTCTGATATGCCTCCCCCCACCCCCCTTTTTTCACCCAAACATTGCATAATGTTAAAAAAGTCAAATCTTTCCGTGGGATTTAATTTCATTTTCCATGTGGCTGTGGTCGGAGGGGTAACTCAAGCACTTTGGGGGCTGGTGGATTTTTGGAGGATCACGCATTCCCAGATCAGTTTGCATCCAAAGCCTTAGCCGAGAAATACACCCAATCCTGGGGTTTCTCCTCATTCTTCCTGCCCCCCTTTTGTGGATGAGTTATCTACAACATGGCATCTTTTCAGAAAGCCTGCCTTCTTGCAGGAATGCCCAAACAAAGCCACCCTCCACTTTCCATGTTGAGGTTTTGATTTTGAAATGGATTCCCCCTAAAATTTGGGGTAACTGAGTCACACGTGAAGTCATCAGCCCCACAACCTATGCTTGATACCAAGCCAGGGCTCATTTCTTAGAATTCAGCCAGCAGGTTCTGTTTGCTCATATTAAGAACTTGGTGTTCTAAGCCTGTGCTGTTTGTTTTCAAGAGATTTAAAAGAAATACATTTTTTTTTCTTTGATCAGGTGAGGTCCAGATAAGCCCAAGACGATTTTTTATTTCCTTTGAGAAAGAGTGCAGAGTCCAGAAGAAATGGGAAAAAGTGTCGGGGGATGGGTAGGTGTGTGGAATATGCTGACATTTTTATTCCTTCATTGATCAAATATTTACTGAGCACTTCCTATGTGTTAGGCATATAGGGGCTGGAGGTGTGGCAGAGAACAAGACAAGCATAGTGTCTGCCCTCATAGTGATTACACTCTGTGTGTGTGTGTGTGTGAAAGACAATAAACAGATAAAGACTAACGTCAGGTGGAGAGAAAGTTTCCTAAGATAAAGCAGCCTGAGGGTTAGGTAGAGGATGACAACCAGGTAAGAATAAAAGTGGGGAAAGTGCTGGGAGTTCAGAGACGGGCTCACTGGATCAGAGGGCTGCAGGATGAGAAGGAGGGTGCTGTGCACCTCTGGACCCTGTAAGACCAGAAGCTGGTAGTGAAGCCCCCCACCCATCCACATGGGCACCAGCCACACCCTCCCCCTCAATTCTCTCATGCCTTGTGGTTTATGTATTTTTTATAACAAGGAAATTCTACTTTCTATTAATGGATTTGTTTTACTGTAAAAAAAGTTTTTAATGATTGGCCAATTCTATTGCTTATATTCTCCCACATCCCCAAGTAAATGGATTATTATTATTATTTTTTTTTTTTCTGAGGTGGAGTCTTGCTCTGTCGCCCAGGCTGGAGTGCAGTGGCACGATCTTGGCTCACTGTAACCTCTGCCTCCCAGGTTCAAGCAATTCTGCCTCAGCCTCCCGAGTAGCTGGGATTACAGGCACCTGCCACCACGCTTGGCTAATTTTGGTATTTTTAGTAGAGGCAGGGTTTCACCATGTTGGCCAGACTGGTCTCAAACTCCTGACCTCAAGTGATCTGCCCGCCTTGGCCTCCGAAAATGCTGGAATTACAGGCATGAGCCACTGTGCCCGGCCAGTAAATGGATTCTTGAGGAGTCCTTTTGCTTTCTCCTTGGGCTGTATGTACCCTGCCCCACGAGGGGTATGTTCTCTAGTCAGGGATGCCCAGGCCAGCCCAGCATACTGGAGGGAGGTTCATTTCCAACTCTGAACAATGGCTGGGGCCACAGGACCCTGGGCAAGTTTGCGAAGTCAGAGCGTCATTCAGAGAGATCTGGGGAAGTGACATTCTGGTCACAGTGTGTGCAAAGGCCCTGGGGTAGGAAAGGCTGTGCATGTTGGAGGGGCACAGGACTGGAGTGCTGAGACTGAGGGGGTGGGGCATGGAGGAGATGAGGTCAGGGAGATAGGGAGGGCCTGTAGACCTTGGCATTCAGACTAAGGAGTCCGATGCAGAACGAGCAAGCGTTATTGAAGTTAGCCCTCTACACTGAACCACGTCCGAGGACTCCTTTCACTCCCTCTCTTCTACCCCGCCTCACCGACCCTTTCCCACGTGTTCTCATTTATGCGTCAATGTCCGAGGAGGCTCAGGTGAAACCCTTTCCATTGGAACCAACCCACTCCCATGCCCAGTGGTTCTGCATGACTTTGACATAACCACACTAGTAAATAAAGGAGAGAAGAAGCCAGTCCTTGGATGAAGTTTCCTCTTGCTTTTCCAGCGAATAATACGAAGGGTCTCTGTTCAGCCGTGTAGCCTGGGGTGCTTTTGGCGGAGGTGCCTGTTCCTTCGAGAGTCCTGGAAAGCAGGCTGCATAAACTAACTGCCTAGAACTGGGAGGTGAGTGCGAAAAGAACAGGTAGAGAAAACTTCACTGGTTCATGTTCTTCGAAGCTGCCACATTTCCCGAATATGCCCACTTGGGTCAAATTTCGAAGACGAAGCTTTTGCAGTCATGAACTGCGGGAGCCCAGGCTGTGTTCAAATTCCTCCTGAAGAAAGAAAGAATAACGAGAACAGGCTGTGGAAAAGAATGTAGTTAGTGTCTTAAAGATGGCCAAATATTCATTCTCATTTGTCCTTTTATATGAAACAGATTTTTAAAAAGGCAGTTGGAGTAGCTAACGACATCCAGAACCCCGTTGATTCGAGAGGGGCTGGGGGTGGGGGTTTAAATTGGCCCAAACAGCTAATCAGGCCCAAAGAAAGAGGTGAGTTGATTACCTTGGAAATTGCACAGGAATTCTTCAAAGATGTGGCCAATAATTAAGAGTTTAAGATGCTACTCTTTATGCACATAACTTAGCATAATTTTATTAGGCAGCTCATCACCACCAGAATTAGTGAAAATCAGGCCAGAAAAAAATCTGAGAGCCAGGCTTATGCAGACGTGGAAGCTTTTGCTCTAAAATAGCCTGCTTACTCTTGGGGAAGACCCCAAGAGAAAGCACCACCTTTCTTCTGGGCCCTGAGTGGGCTGGGAGTGGAAATGAATTAGAGCCATTTCAGGGGGCTGTGCTGAAGTTGGGGACAACGTGGCCTGGACCTCACTGGGACGGACACAGACTTGGTTTGAACACCAGTTCCCCCACTCACTAGTGAGTGAGATGGGGCCAATTCCTTAAATTCCAAGCTTCCATTCCTTGCCTGTTTTTGGGAGCAAGAACCCCATTTGTGAGGATCAGCCATGAGGCTGACGGCACTGGAGGCAGTGCAGATACAGATACAGTAGCTGTCATTGTCACTCGAGGCTGCTGCTGATGGAGGGAGGCCTGGTCTCCACCAAGCTCAAAAGCCCTTCATCAGAATGGGTTTCTGCTACTGTTACCCACAAACACGGCAGTCACCAGGTTGGCTAGCGTTCTTAGAAGATTTCCACGTTTGGTGGCTGAGGCAATATCCAACCTTGAACCTTTGCTTTTTTTTTTTTTAGACAGAGTCTCACACTGTAGTCCAGGTGCCCAGGCTGGAGTGCAGTAGCGATATCTTGGCTCACTCCAACCTCTGCCTCCTGGATTTAAGCGATTCTTGTGCTTCAGTCTCCTGAGTAGGTGGAACTACATACAGGTGTGTGCCACCATATCGGCTAATTTTTGTATTTTTAGTAGAGATGAGGTTTCACCATGTTGGCCAGGCTGGTCTCAAACTCCTGACCTCAGGTGATGCACCTGCCTCGGCCTCCCAAAGTGCTGGGGTGACAGGTGTGAGCCACCGCACCTGGCCTTGACCTTGAATCTTACTGTGCACCTTTCACGGATTTGCAAACGTGCCCAGAGTCCTGTGGCCCCAGCCGTGGTTCTCAATTGGAGGTGAACCTGCCTCCAGTATGCTGGGCTGGCCTGGGCATCCCTGACTGGAGAATGTACCCCTCATGGGGAAGGGTACATACAGACAAAGGAGAAGGCAAAGGGACTCCTCAAGAATCCATTTACTGGGGGATCTAGAAGGCAGAATGAAAGTCATAGAATTGGCCAATCATTATAAAACTCTTTTTACAGTAAAACAAATTCACTAATAGAATAGAAAGCAGAATTTACTTGTGTTAAAAAATAGATAGCTAATGTATGTGGGGCTTAATACCTAGGTGACGGGTTGATAGGTGCAGCAAACCACCATGACACATGTTTACTTATGAAACAAACTTGCACATCCTGCACATGTATCGCAGAACTTAAAATTCAATTTAAAAAAACCACAAGGCAGGAGAGAATTGAGGCGGAGGGGGTGCTTCACTACTGGCTCTGCTCTTATAGGATCCAGAGGAGCAGCTTGAGAGGAACTGTCTTATCCTTAGCAAGTCAGGTGTCTGGCCCACGGTTAGGGCTCGGTAAACCTTTGTAACATTTGAGTTGGTTTTTAAAATAATTCTGGTGAAATATACATAGCATACAATTTATTATTTTAAACTTTTGTGTGTGTGTGTGTGTGTGTGTGTGTGTGTGTGTGTGTGTGATGGGATCTCGCTGTGTTGCCCAGGCTGGAGTAAAGTGGCACAATCATAGCTCACTGTAACCTTGAACTCCTGGACTTAAGCAATCTTCCTGCCTTAGGACCCCGAGTAACTGGGACTACAGGCCCAAGCCACTGTGCCTGGTTAATTAAAAACATTTTTTTTTTTTTGTAGAGATGGGGTCTTGCTATGTTGCCTAGGCTGGTGTTGAACCCCTGACCTCAAGTGATCCTCTCGTCCTGGCCCCCTAAAGTGCTAGGATTACAGGCCATTTCAACTATTTTTTGTTTGTTTGTTTGTTTTGGTTTTTGAGACAGAGTCTTGCTCTGTCACCCAGGCTGGAGTGCAGTGGTGCGATCCTGGCTCACTGCAACCTCCACCTCCTGGGTTCAAGTGATTCTCCTGCCTCAGCCTCCCAAGTAGCTGGGACTACAGGCATGCGCCACCACACCTGGCTAATTTTTGTACTTTTAGTAGAGATGGGGTTTTACCATGTCAGCCAGGCTGGTCTCAAACTCCTGACCTCAAGTGAACTGCTCGCTTCAGCCTCCCAAAGTGCTGGGATTACAGACGTGAGTCACTCCGCCCGGCATTTCAACTATTTTTTAAGTGTACAGTTCATTGGCACTAAGTTCTTGAGTTTTAAGAGTGGATTCTGGGCCGAGCGTGGTGTCTCACGTCTGTAATCCCAGCACTTTGGGAGGCTGAGGGGGGAGCCCGAGGCAGGCGGATCACGAGATCACGAGACCATCCTGGCTAACGTGGTGAAACCCTGTTTCTACTAAAATGCAAAAAATTAGCCAAGTGTGGTGGCGCGTGCCTGTAGTCCCAGCTACTCAGGAGGTGGAGGCAGGGGAATCGTTTGAACCTGGGAGGCGGAGATTGCAGTGAGTCAAGATCAGGCCACTGCACTCCAGCCTGGGCAACAGAGCGAGACTCTGTCTCAAAAAAAAAAAAAAAAAAAAAAAAAGTACATTCTGGAAGATTCAGGAACCTGACTGAACAAAATGACTATTTCCTTTTCATGGCTTTTTACAGCTGCAAAGTACTTTCCCACGTCAACCTCACAATTCCGTGGGGCAGGTGTCATTTTCTCCATTTTGTAGATGAGAAAAACAACACCGAGAGAGGGTGAGGTTGAACCGGGCCCACATAGCACCTAAAATGATCGAATTTTGTGGTTGAATTTTGACAGAGGATGTATCTATGAGAAAAAACATCTGTTATAGCAGAAAACTCTCAAATGCCCTAGTTTAAATAAGATAAAAAATATTTTCTGTCTCACATCAAAGAAGGCTGGCGTTAGGAGGTCCAGGAGAGGTATGCTGGCCTGGATTGTCACTGGAAACCAAGGCTTCTTCAGCTCTGCACTGTTCCGTCCTAAGGCTGCTGCCCTTATCCTCCTTATCCAGGGTGGCTGCTGGAGGTCCCGCCTTCATGCCTGAAGTCTGGGCAGCAGGAAGGAGCAAAGAGAGGGGGCCCTGTCCTTTGAGGGAGACTTCCCAGAGTTCCCACACATTACTGTGCTGACATCTTGGGCAAATGACCGCATGACCACACCTGGCTTGCAAAGAGGCTGGGAAATGTAGCTGTTGAATGAGAACGCTGATGAAAAGCGAGGTTTTGTTTCTGAGGCATGAGGGGAAAAGGAGGTGGGCAAACAGCAGTTTCTACACTAGACAGGGAAAGACGTGGGATTCTAAGGAACCTTCACCTTAAATTACTTTATTTACTTACCATACACTTTTTAAAATTTTTATATATGGAGTCTCACTCTGTCACCCTGGCTGGAGTGCAGTGGTGCTATCTCGGCTCACTGCAACCTCTCCTTCCCAGGTTCAAGTGATTCTTGTGCCTCAGCCTCCCACATAGTTGTGATTACAGGTGCTTGCCACCACACACTGCTAATTTTGTTTTGCATTTTTTAGTAGAGGCAGGGTTTCGCCGTGTTGGCCAGGCTGGTCTGGAACTCCTGGTCTCAAGTGATCCACCCACCTTGGCCTCCCAAAGTGCTGGAATCAGGGCACGAGCCACCACACCCGGCCCCCATACACTTAAGGTTAAATGGGTGCCGGAGGTGCGTGAACAGGTACGAGGCGTGAACTCACCCTCTTGTGAGAGTGGTAGTTGTGATCTTACTAGGCACTCTCTGGCCAGACACATTATTTCTTTTTATTTTATTCTTCCTTTCTTTTTTTGCATTCCTTATTTCATCCATCTTAATTTTCCCTGAATCTCTTAGTTTTTCTTCTCCTATTGTCTTTTTAAGTTTTAAAAAATATAAGTATAGAATACATACAGCAAAGTGTATCTAGTAGGCTAATATTAAATGCATAGTGATACAATTTTGCATAGGTTTGCACCCATGAAACCCCTACTGGGATCATGGAGAAAGTGTCTGATTCACTTTATGAGAAACTGCCAACAAACTCAAAGTGAGATACTACTTTATCCTTAACAGGATGGTTATAATAAAAGGATATGGTCAGTGTTGGAGGGGATGTGGAAAAATCAGAACCTCCACGCACTGCTGGTGGGAATGTAAAATGGTTTGCTTGCTTTAGAAAACAGTGGCGGTTTCTTTTGGGGGTGCACAACTCTGTAAATTTACTAAAAACCATTGAATTATATACTTTAGATGAGTGAATTTTGTGGTATGTAACTTATATCTCAGTAAAGGTGTTAAAACCCTGCCAAACCATTTTCCAGAGTGGCTGTACCATTTTTGCATTCGTATGAGAGTTCCAGTTCTACATCCTTGTCTGCGCTTAGCATTGTCAGTATTTGATCTAGCCATTCTAATAGATGTGCAGTGGTATCTCACCATGGTTTTAAATATCACTTTCCCTAACAGTTGATAATATTGAACATCTTTTCATGTGCTTCTTTGTCATCCACATCCACTTTTCCTCTTTGGTGAAATGTTCACGTCTTTTGCTCATTTGTAAGAATTAGACAGTTTTCTTGCTTTTGAGTTTTGAGAATTTTTAAAAACATATTCTGACTATATATGTTGTTGGATAAGTGATTTGCAAATTCTCCTGCCTTACTTATAGCTTGCCTTTTCATTGTCATTATTGTTAATATTTTTAATTTTAGCCTTTCTGGTGGGTGTCTTGTGGTATGTCATTGTGGTTTTAATTTGCATCAAATCATTTCATAGTCTGGTTTGTGGATTCTTGGTTCAACAGCAACTATGGCTATAGGCAAAATGCTTTACCTACAGAATCGTTTTAAAGAGGGGATATTTTCATTATCTTTTCTTCCTTTTTTTTTTTTGAAACAGAGTCTTGCTCTGTCACCCAGGCTGGAGTGCAGCAGTGCGATCTCGGCTCACTGCTACCTTCGCCTCCCGGGTTCAAGCGATTCTTCTGCCTCAGCCTCCCAAGTAGCTGGGACTACAGGCATGTGCCACCATGCACAGATAATTTTTGTATTTTTATTAGAGATGGGGTTTCGCTATGTTGGCCAGGATGGTCTTGATCTCCTGACCTGGTGATCCGTCTGCCTCAGCCTCCCAAAGTGCTGGGATTACAGGCATGAGTCAGCTCGCCCGGCCTTCATTGTCTTTTCTATAGATGAGGATTTAAGAGCTGTGGTGACTTGTTCAAAGTCACACAATTTGTAAGAGGTGGAGCCAGGATTGGTGCTCAGGTCGGCAGACTTAGAGGCAGCTGCCTCTTTTAAGCTATAATCCAATTCAACTTCAAGCCTTCTGGTGAAAGCAACAGCCTCTGTTCTCTTCAGCAAGCTGCATCCTTTTATGGCAGGTCACAGGAGGTTGAGAAATGCCAATGCAGATGACAAATGAATGCTCCATTTATCTGAATCCCATCATTCCCAAGGGCCATCCTCACCTCCATCCCTGACATAGCACTTCCCAGGGAATTGCCACATTCCCTAGCTGCTGTCATTGTGGCTATTCCCACCTTCTAATTAAGAGCAGAGCCAACCTCAGAATGGGGCAGAGGCCTCGAACCATGAGTCACTGTGGAGATGTTGTCATCCTGGGGGACAGGAGGAGCCCCACGCTGTCTGGAAGCACCAGTAGACAGCCATTGCATGCATATTTATTGAGCATCTACTGGACGCTAGGCAGCTTCCAGGCACTGGGGATGTGATGACCTAGATGTTCATGGCTCCTGCTTTCTTACTGAGTGGAGTGTCTGTATTAGGCAGTGGAGAAATAAACAGGCCTCCTTCAGGTCGTCGTTTACTTGTCCCTTCTTAAAGAGGTTTCCTTGACTTCCTCCCATTGGACGTGTAGCCCTGTCACTGCCTAGTCCCTTGCTTGCTCTACTTGTCCTCAGGCGCTTAGCCTCAGTCTTGATTACTAAAATGTAAGTTCTATGAGGACAGGGACTTTGACTTATTTGCTATTCTGAATGCCTAGAAAAAGATGGCCTATGGTGAGTGTTCAACAGATGTGAAATGAATAAAGAAATATGGTAATTCATTGCACAGTGATGAACCTTATAATAAAGTTAAGTCAGGATGCCATCCGGGAGACCAGTCGGGGTAGAGGTTGGGGGTTGGGAGTGGGGAGGGTATGTGAGGCTATTTTTAGACTTGGTGGTCAGGGAGGGTCTCCTTGAGGAATTGGCTTTTGAGCTGAAATCTGAAAGATGAGAGGATCCAGGATTCATAGATGCACGGAGCAGTGTTCCAGGCAGAGAAAATAGCATATGCAAATGCCCTGTGGCAGGAAGGGTTCAGAGTTTTCAGGAACAGGAAGAAGAGCAATGGCAACCAGTGCTGAAGAGTGGCAGGAAATGGGTATTCTTGCCTAGTAGGAAGGCTTCTGTGTACCCTGAGTCTGTCCCCACCATGCCAGGCAACAAGCTACCCTCTGACCTTCGGAGGTAAGTGTGCAGAGCGGGCCTACTGTATGTCATGTTGAGAGAGGCCAGATTCCGGGATCAGTGGATTCCCATAGCCAGAGACATCAGTGATATGGTTCATACTCCAGACCACTTTATTACCCCAAGTATGACTGATTTCTTTCTCCAAGTTCAGGGATGGGGCTTTTGGTGAGTCAATCCATGACAAAGCTCTTAGAACTCCTGAGAGAATCTCCCACGGGCCTAGGAAAAGCCTCTCAAAAAAGACACTTCTGAGAGCCATGGAAGTTCCAAATGGGAGTGTGCTCCAGGCACTTGGACCTGTATTTTCTTGTATCCTCACTATAACCTTGCAGGCTAAGTGGAATTAAACTCATCTCACAGATAAGCAAAACAAGATACTGTTAAATTCCAGGGTTGGCAATTTATTAACTATAAAATGCTGGGCAAATGTTGCAATCTGACCCTGAGATTTTTCATCTGTAAAATGGGTACGTGTCTGTGTGCATGTGTGCCCACTCCATAATTGATATTGTGAAAGAAAAATAAATGTGATGTATGTGATGTGCCTGGCATGGTCACAATAAACTTTTTGTTCCGTATTGGTTACAGATCTGTGGTTGCACACAACAAAAATTAGAACTGGCAAAGTTCAGCCAAGAAACAGGGAGGGGAAATTTATTGCCAGGATGTGGAGGGGCTCACAGACTGGAGCTCTGGCTATGAACAACAAGAGTGAGGGCATGCAGGAGAGGAGAGGCAGCAGGAGCTAATATGCCGTCCTAACCAGGTCCCTGCAGCCTGTTTTGTCACCTGCAGGTTTTTCATCCCACCACCCCCACCATATCCCTCCCATCTTGCATCACTCAAGGGCAACATCCTCGTGTGAGAATCTGATGGGCCAAGTTTGGTTACATGGCGGGTATTTTGATTGACAGTTCCTCCAAGACTGCCTGCCATGAGGAGGAAGTAATTCCCCAGAGAGATTGTTTTTGTTTTCCCCAGGAGAAAGGGTGACTTAGATGCTTGGTGGTCAAAGAGTAACACATGGCCACTACAGTAATAATGTTGGCGTTGCCACTGGACTCGCTCTGGTCAAGACTATCACTTCTCTATAAGCTCCAGTTTCTACTTTGTCCAGTGCAGGCACTGAGTTCCACACCAGGGTAACTCTCAGCATCTCCAGTGGAACTTTAGAAAAATGAGGACGCTCTCTTCTAGGCTGTCTCTTTTGATCAGCTTTGAAAGAGTTTCCTGGAAATTCTCTCACATCTCATTGGTCAACACTGGATACACGCCCACGCTTAGGTCAATCACTGGTGAGAAGGGAATGGGTAAAGACCAATCAGAGTCACGCCCTAGTTTTCTGGAAGCAAGCAGGGATGGGATGACCGTGTGCAGAGCACTCATGATGGGCTATGCTTTGCACTCTCAAGGATAGCAGGTTCTGTGGACGGAATTCTCCGAGCCAGTAAAGCTTGAAAACGAGGGTCAGGGTGTCCTTTTCGGTCTAGACTATGTCCTTGGAAGTTGGTTTGTGTTGCCTCTGCTCCATGGATCACCTCAGAGGGAGGCCCCCTGTCACCCCGTCAGGTAGCTCAGCCACCCCGCGGTACCGAACCTAAAATGTGCCAAAGCAAGCCGTGAACTTCCAGACGAAAGAAACACCAGGTGTTAGCATCCAATAAATAAATAAGGTGTGGCTGAATTGAAAAAAGAAATTCATCTTGCCAGGCACCGTGGCCGTGTCGGTGTTGACTTAAGGCAGGTCTTAATTATAGTGCCAGGTAAGCTCTGCTCTGCCTGTTTCGGGGCTGTCCCCAGCTCAGCTGTCAACTCAGCTTACCTTCCAAAGAATTGACAATTACATGGTGGCACTTTTCCATTCGTGTGTAACCTAACACAGCCCCTCTTCTTAAAAGTTGGTAACTAAATTTGAGGTGCTGAAAGAAATATTGCAATTGAAATGATGCTTTAGGGAACATTTATATGCCTTGGAGTGAATTCATGTCTTGGAAAAAAAAAAAAAAAGCCCCTTCTCTTAGCACAAATACATACTTTTCACATTCCTTTTTAGGCACTGAGGATTTTAACAGCAGTGTAAATCAGATTTTACAGGCCACATATTTCAAGTATGGAGTTCATTAAATGTGTGAAATTTGACATTTGCTTCAGGGCGTGGCTAAGGTCTCCCGTAATGAATCGCAAGTTTTGTTGGGCTTTCTGATCAAGTTCAATAAGCTAATATCTCTGTGGAGTTGCACAAAGAGGCAGTTTCTCTTCAAGCCCTCCCAAAGTTGGTTCTCCTGGAACCCTCCATCAATGGACCAGGTACTAGTAAGAGATGTGGTTCCACCATCTTTATTCAAGTTGAGAAACCTGGGAGACATATTCTTTGGTTCCTGAGTTGTGTCAGTACATTTATTAATTCAGTAGCCATTTACTGAGCACCTACTCTGTCAGGCTCTGTGCTGTGCCCTGAAATTTAGTAGCAAATGAGAGTATGCATGGTTGGTGAAGCTTGCAGGTTTGGGAGGAGGCAGATATAGAAAACTTAATCTTTCCAACAATTATGGAATCATCAACTGTGAGAAAGAAAACCTGGGGTGTTTTGGGGCTCAGGTGTTAGGGGGAGACCAAGTTTTTTTTTCTGGGAGTGTCAGGAAAGGTCTTTCAGGGAGTAACAGTTAAGCTGAGACTGGAAGGATGGGTAGGTCTTAGCTAGAGTAAGAGTTGGGGTGTGTAGTGGAGGGAAAAGGATGAGTGACAAGGCAGAGAATAAGCCCTGCCCTTAGTCAGCTGATCACTAACTGAAGACCACCTGATGTGCTCTGGATTAGGAATAAGGATGGGGAGAAAGACTTGGAACTTGTATCAGTTGAGACTCATGGTTGCAGCTGACAGAAGCTCAACCCATTAGGAATTTATTCGCTTATGTATCTAAAAAGTACAGAGTACGATTGGCTTCAGACATGGCTGGATCTAGGATGCAAATGATATGAAGCATCTGGCTGGAGGTCCTGGCTCTGTTTTGTTTTATGCTTGCTTTCTTCCTCAGGCAGAGCCTCTCTTTCCGGTGGCTCCAGCAACCCAGGCTCACATCCCCCTAGTTTTCTGATCCCATTCAACACAGTGTTTCCTTCTCAATGGTTCTAGCAAAAGTTCTTTGTTTGAATCTCCGGCCTTGATTACATGTCCAAACCTGAGACAATCACTGGGGTTTGCAAGGAGTGTGCAGTGCCCTGGTTGGCCAGGTCTGGGTCACATGGCATCTGTGGAGCCAGAGAGAGGGAGGGAAGGACTCTACCTAAGTCTTAAGAATGAGGATGGATACCAGGAAAGGGAGATGGAAAAAAAAATGAGGATGGAGATAGAGTGGTCCTTCAAAGGAAAATTGGGGTACTGGTATGAAAAGCTGGGATAATGAATGTGAAGCAGGCAGGCAGAACATCTGTCCCAAAATTAAGGTCTCAGGTGAGTGAGTCCAGGGATGCTTCGCCAGGCTGGCCATGAGCACAAATACGCTCTTGCTGAGTGTCCTGTTCCATGTTCCATGCATGCGTGGTGCTTAGGAAGAGCTGAACAATAATGTCTCCTTATCATCTGAGTCCCTAACTCTGAGAAGGGAAAGGAGATACACAAATGATCAGGATTCAAGGAAAGATGGTAAGTTCTTGGAGAGCATTATGGGAACAGAAAGTAAGAAAATGACAGCGATGACATTCTCATGGGAGAGACCAGCTTGAGAAAGGCCTTAAAGGAGGATTAGAGCTTTGTAAAGCAGCGATATGAAGAGGGCATTTCAGGTCAAGGAAGCAGCAGGACCCAAAGGCACAGAAGCTGAGATGTGGGATATGTTTCACTGGCTGTTCAAGAGACCATTTTCTCAGAAGCACTGATGCACATAGGAAAATAGAGTAAAGCTAGAAGAGGAAGTCGGAACCCATGATTGGAGACTATATTAAGTACAAAGCCTTTGGCTGTCTGTGACAGAAACTCATCTCAAACTAGTTTAAACCTAAAAAAATAGGGTGGGCTGACTGGCTTCAGGCACAGCTGTATGCAGGAACTTAAAGACGTTTTAAATACCAGTTCTTTCTTGGTCTTAACAGTTTTGCTTCCCCTTGACTTCCCCTTGTGGTGGCTTGATGGCCCTCATCAGCTCCTAACCTGTATCTTCTCAGCCTGGTGACACCAACACAGAGACAGCCCCTCTTTCTCCATTCCAGCCAAGGACCTAGGGTTGGCTGTGGTTGGCCTGACCTGGGTCATGTGACCAAGCCTGAACCAACTCCTTGTTCAGGGAAATGCTGCACACCCATTGGCCCAGCCTGGGTCACACAACCTCCTCCTGGACCTGCGATTGTGGGCAGAACCTAAAACACTTGGACTCAAAGTTAGGGACGTGTGATTCCCTGACCCTCAAGAAAACCACCAAGGGTGGAGTTACCAAAAGAAGAAAACAGGAACACTGGAAAAAGAAAAACAAAAGACATCCATTGCAGGAAGGTTTAACATCACAGTGAGGAGCTGCTGGTATTTATTTCAGGAGACACTAGGAGGCCATGGGTGTTTTGTGTTTTGTTTTGTTTTTTGAGACCGAGTCTCACTCTGTTGCCCAGGCTGGAGTGCAGTGGTGTGATCTCAGCTCACTGGAACCCCCACCTCCCAGGTTCAAG
Source organism: Rhinopithecus roxellana (assembly GCF_007565055.1). NCBI lineage: Eukaryota > Metazoa > Chordata > Mammalia > Primates > Cercopithecidae > Rhinopithecus > Rhinopithecus roxellana. Next base: position 130,171,887 of record NC_044561.1, on the reverse strand, counting down.
TGATTCTCCTGCCTCAGCCTCCCGAGTAATCAGGACCACAGGTGTGCACCACCACGCTTCAGCTAATTTTTATATTTTTAGTAGAGCTGAGGTTTCACCATGTTGGCTGCTTTTGAACTCTTGACCTCAAGTGACCCACTCGCCTCAGCCTCCCAAAGTGCTGGGATTATAGGCGTGAGCCACTTTGTTGGCCTAGAAGGTTGCTGAGCAGGGGAAATTGGCATTACGATCTGAGCTGTACTTTGAGAAGATACTTTAGCAGTGGTGGGGTGAAGGGTCAGGTGGAGTGGAAGGAGAAGAGGTGAAGTGAGGGGAACAGAGGCTTTTGTGATGGGTCGGAAATGAGATATAAGTCCGAGATGGGGCATGACTGCCAGAATGAAAAAGACCTAAGCGGGAGAGAAAATGATGGAGTAGGGTCGGGGATGTGCTGGGCACAAGGCAGGGAGGCTCAGGAGCCTGGTCAGGGGTGCAGAATGGGAGCCGAGAGCCATGCCCATGGAGGTGGTGGTGTTTTGGGAAGGACATGACCTCAGGGGAAGACAGGGATTTGGTAGGAAAATGGTGAGGGGGTCTCACCTGTCCTCTGAGAGCATTGGGGGGCCAGCTGCGAGTCCCGTGGGCACTTGTGTTCTGACTCCACGGAGGGCGGGTCCTCTGAACGAGATGCCATTTTCCACAAAGCTTTCCAGATGTCTGCTTTGTTGGTTTGCTTTATTTATTTATTGTTTTAAGTGGTAACAACAAAGGAACTTTTTTTAAAAAAACAAAAAACAAAGCAAAATAGCAGAACAGAAGTTGAAAGTGAGCAGGCCTTCAGGAGAGGGGCCTCGGAAAGGCCAAGGAGGTGAGAAGCAGGAGGTGGGGCACCTGCCCCCAGGTGACCCGCCAGCTGCCGGCTTCCTTTGCTCCCCAGACTGTCTGAGCATGGCTTGGTCAATGTTCTTCCCCTTTCTCTGGGCCTAGTCCTTTTAAATCCCTAAGGGAGAGAGTCTGCTCGGTTTTCTGCTGATCCCAGCACCCCTGCTCTCTAGCCACACAGTGACTCAGACCTCCCCAGGCCTCCTGCCTCTATCCAGAGGGCGGCTACAGGGCTTCCTCGGAAGGGTCCTCCTTCCGTGGGGAGGCAGCTCCTTCCCTATCCCCTCCGGCTTGGAAGTGTCATTCCTAGAACCCAGGCTTGGTATCAAACATAGCTCTACCTCTTCCTAGCTGTGGGACCTGGGTGGCTCACAGAGCCTCTGAGCTGCTTTCCTCATCTATAAGATGAGGACTGTAGTTTGACTACTTCTTAGAATCGCGCTGTGGGGAGGAGGTGAAGGGGTACAGGCTAGCCCTTGACACACAGTAGGCACCCCCAGTAGGAGTTGTGACCACAGTTCTTTACTGCCGTGAGTAGCACCCTTGCTAGCAGGAGAAATGAGGTACAAAGGAGGCTGTTGGAGTGGCCGAGACTAACCCCTGTGGTTGGGCCGTGGGGGGTCCTGTTCTGTGAAGCCCCGCAGGAGTAGTAGCGCTTCTGTGCCCTTGTTGAAGGGGATGGGACTGGGCCTCGGTTCAGACTCTCTTGCGTTCAAAGAATCGGAAAGCTGCCCCGAACTAGTAGGGTCGCTGCATACAACACAGGATACCCAGTTAAATTTGAATTTCAGCAAAACAATGAATAATTTTTTTTAGCGTAAGTAGGTCCCAAATGTTGCATGGGACACACATATACTAAAATATTGTTGTTCATCTGAAATTCAAATTTAACCCGAAGCCTGGATTTTTATTTGCTAAACTTAGCAACCTCACCAACTGGTCTCAGTAATGAAAAGGAATTTCTTATTGAAAAGTTGCAGGGTGGACCCCGGGCTTGGTTGGATTTAGGAGTTCAAACAACGTGGATAGGGTTTCGTTTCACCTCTGCTGTACTGACTCTCCCCTAACTGCCCTCTCCTGCTTCGGACAGCCACGTTCTTCTTCCCCCTGCATTCCCAGCAGGAAAGACAGAGCTTTTATCTAGAGCCCAGTAGAGACTCCTGAGTAACACTGGCTCTGCCTGGGTCACGTGTTCCTCCCTGAACCAATCACCATGGTCAGGGGAAATGTGATAAGCTGATTGGCTTACACATTGGTCACGTGACTCAACTTTAAACTGGGATGAAGCCCCCTCCAAGTGTACAGAGGTAGGAAGGAGTGGACTGCCAGAGACAAATGGAGGCACTGTGTTACCGGAAGGGGAGTCAACTGACATACAGTACTGGGAGGACTGGATGAAGCCCTAGCTGTGGTTGCCCCTGGACTGCCCTGTCTTTGCAGAAAGGAGGTATCGCACTTGATTCCATCTGTGGGACCAGTGACCACTGTACCTTGAGGTCTTGTCCTACCCGGCCTGAATCAGCAATGACATGGCCCTCAGCCTGCCCTACACAGGACCAGCAATGAGGAGTGGGGAGAAAATAAGTCAGAGAAGCAGAGGGAATGCATCTGTGGAGCCTCTGCTCTGTCTGATAGGCTCTGGGCAAGAGACTTTGCACATCTGGTCTCTATTCCTTAGAGCCACTATTTAACTGTGATTATCTCTGTGTTACATGGAAGAAGACCGAATGTGTCACTTGAGACTCTTTTGGCCACAAGTAATGCAAAACCTGACTCAAACTGGCTTTAACCTTAGGGAACTGTATCTCCTCACTCTCGGGAACTTTAGGGGGAAAGTGGGCTTCAGGAATTGCATGATCAAGGCTCTGGTTCTATTTCTCTGCATTTCCCTTGGTTTGCTCCTTTCTGCATTGGCCTTGCCCTCAGCCTGGCTTTCTTCTTGGCAGTAAATTGGTTACTACCAGCAACCGGCAGTTGGGGCTCCGGTTCTCCAGGTCTCTAGATCTCAAACTCCTGTGGATGAAATAGGAGATGTTGCAAGTGACAGAATATCCAATTCAAAATGACTTAAGTGAGGAAGAAATGTTTTTATATATGTGGGAAGCTATATGGAATTTCCTCTAACTTCAGGGATGGCTGGATTCGGGGCTCAAATGTCGTCAGCAGCACCTAATCTCTTTCCATCTCCTGGCTCGGTCTTCTCCTGTGTGGGTTACATTCTCTAACATCTTGCAGTATAGACTGCAGTGCACCAAGCAGGTGGAGAGTAAGTAATTGCAGGTCTACATCCTTACATCTCAGCAGGAAAGAGAGAGAACGTTTGTGTGAGAGAGATTTGGTTTCCTAGCAATTCAAACTACAGTCCTGGGGCCAGTTCTCATTGACCTGATCCCATCACCCTGAAGCCGATTAGGAGGACGTGGGCCACTTGCCCATCCCAAGAGCTGAGAGAGTCAGCCCCTCTCCAACTGCACAAGCTGAGAGTCAGAAGATCTGACCCCAAAGTAAAAATTGGGGCACTCTTTCCAGAAGAAGGGGAAAGGGGTGGGGCAAAGACAGTGGCTATTGACAGGGGCCTTCCTGCAGGGTGGATCCCCCAGCAGGCTCATCCCCAGGCCCCTCCTCCCCAGTCTGGGTTTCGGGTCTTGCGGGACTGAAACCCTGAGACAGTCTTCTGCTGTTTCATGCTCTGACTTTTTAGCTTTAAGGGGAGACGCTAGTGGCAGGCAGCTGCCCTCCCTGCAGCCTTTCGTTTGTAGTTCCCATTTTGGTTTTTAAGTTTTGTTCTTAAAGCTGATTGAGATGCAATTTTACCCTGCCAGCCTGACTACAGACTGAGTCAACACCATGAAACAGAATCACTTTGAGAGAATCTGACCCACATAGCCAACCTGGTGGACCGATATGTGTCTTTGCAGAAGGAAAGAAAAAAAGAAGGAAAGAAGAAAGGGAAGAAGGGAAAGAAATTGAATGTAGATAAACATAATTAATGGAATGTAGACACTCCCCCAAAAGTGCTGCCCATGTCTCCTGCTCTGTGGGCCAAGTTCTTGATTCACCGGCTCAGGCAGGGGTCCCAGACACTAAAGAGTGGGCTGTAGAAAGCACTTCTAAGGAAATGTCAAATAGTTCCCAAATGCAGACAAGTCATGAGATCTTCAGGGAGAACTTAGATCTACTCACATCTGTCTGCTACTGGGAGAAGCTGCTATGCACACACATGAGCTGAGGGCTGTTACAGTTTTAGGGTAAAAAGATTGACAAACTGGCATACATTTGGCCCTGAAAATGGATGCATCTAAAGTAGCATTAAACTCCTAGTTTTCCCTCTAGAGCTGGGGTCAGCAAACTTTTTTTTTTTTTTTTTTTTTTTTAAACAGTGTCTCACTCTGTCACCCACGCTGGAGTGCAGTGGCATGATCTTGGTTCACTGCAACCTCCGCCTCCCGGGTTCAAGCAATTCTCCTGCCTTAGCCTCCTGAGTAGCTGGGACTGCAGGTGCATGCCACCACGCCCAGCTAATTTTTGTATTTTTAGTAGAGACGGGATTTCATCATGTTGGCCATGATGGTCTCAATCTCCTGACCTCGTGATCCACAATCCACCCACCTCGGCCTCCCAAAGTGCTGGGATTACAGGCATGAGCCACTGTGCCCGGCCAACAAACTTTTTTTTGTAAAAGACCCAGATAGGGCTGGGCGTGGTGGCTCAAGCCTGTAATCCCAGCACTTTGGGAGGCCAAGACGGGCGGATCATGAGGTCAGGAGATCGAGACCGTCCTGGCTAACATGGTGAAACCCCGTCTCTACTAAAAAATACAAAAAATAAGCTGGGCGAGGTGGCGGGCGCCTGTAGTCCCAGCTACTCAGAAGGCTGAGGCAGGAGAATGGCGTAAACCCGGGAGGCGGAGCTTGCAGTGAGCTGAGATCCGGCCACTGCACTCCAGCCTGGGCGACAGAGCGAGACTCCATCTCAAAAAAAAAAAAAACAAAAAAACAAAGACCCAGATAGTAAATATTTTCAGCTTTGCAGGCCATATGCTCTACTCAATTGTGTCACTCTGCCATTATAGTGTGAAAACAGCCATAGACAATCTGTAAATAAATGTGGGTGGTTGTGTTTCAATAAAACTTTATTTACAGAAACAGGCAATGGACCGGATCTGGTAAAAATTTGTCAATCTCTGACCTAGACCAAAGAAATTATAGGAATGGTTGACTCGAAGTCAGGAAGCTGGTATTTTTTTTTTTTTTTTTTTTTTTGTATTTTTAGTAGAGACAGGGTTTCTTTTCTTTTCTTTTTTTTTTTTTTTTGAGACGGAGTCTTGCTCTGTCACCCAGGCTGGAGTGCAGTGGCCGGATCTCAGCTCACTGTAAGCTCCGCCTCCCGGGTTCACGCCATTCTCCTGCCTCAGCCTCCCTAGTAGCTGGGACCACAGGCGCCCGCCACCTCGCCCGGCTAATTTTTTGTATTTTTAGTAGAGACGGGGTTTCACCGTGTTAGCCAGGATGGTCTCGATCTCCTCACCTCGTGATCCGCCCGTCTCGGCCTCCCAAAGTGCTGGGATTACAGGCTTGAGCCACCGCGCCCGGCCAAGAGACAGGGTTTCACCGTGTTAGCCAGGGTGGTCTCGATCTCCTGACCTCGTGATCCACCCACCTCGGCCTCCCAAAGTGCTGGGATTACAGGCGTGAGCCACCGTGCCTGGTCAGGAAGCTGGTATTTTTAAAACTCAACTTTAATAAATTACAGTTCACATACAATGAAATGCATATTTTAAAGGTACAGTTCAATCAGTTTTGACCATTGTCCCAGTCAGAATACAGAACATCTCCATTGCCTTTTGCAGTTGATCTCCTTCCCCCACCTAACCAACGATTGACTTGACTGCTATCTTGCAAATTGATTTGGACTGTTCCAAAGTTTTGAATAAGGGGGATTCCTACAGTGCATACTCCTTTGGTCTGGGGAAGCTAGTATTTGAGGCCTTTGCGATCTATTTGGTCACTGTTATGATTAAACTACACTTGTAAGTTTTTTTTGACATTCCACTGTTCAAAGGGCAAAGGTAAAGGCCAATTCCTTTACCTTTGAATGTGGGCTGGACTTTTAATGACTTGCGTCTAAGGAATAGGATGTGGTAAAACTGACGATTGGTCACAGCTTCTGGTTCTGCTGCTTCCCTTTCTCTTCAATCACTCACTCTGGGAGAAGGCAGCTGCCATGTTGTTAGCACACTCAAGCAGCCCTGAGGAGAGGCCCACATGGGGAGGAACTGAAACCTCCTGCCTATAGCGGGCACTAACTTGACAGCCATGAAAGGGAGCCACTTTGGAAGTGGATTCTTCAGCCCCAGTTCAACCTTCAGATGACAACAGCCCTGGCTGACATCTTGACTTCAATACAATAAAGAACCCAGAGCCCAACTAAGCAGCTCTTGAATTTCTGACTCATTGAAATAATGAGAGATAATACATGTTTATCATTGCATCAAGACACTAAGTTTTAGACTGATATATTATGCAGCAAGAGATTACTAATACAGTTACTGACACACTCACTGCATCCGTTCATCCATCCATCCACCTACTTCCTCATTCATGCATTCATTCATTCATTCAACAAATATTGATTTCTTGACAATGATTTAATAGCTAACACTTCTGCACTGTGTACAGTTTTATTCCTAAGCATGTTTCTTATATTAACTTACTTAGTATTGCCACTTTGCTGATGAGGAGACTCGCTCCCTGAAAGGTTGAGTCACTTGCCTACAGTCCCATGGCCTGTAAGCGGTAGATCCCAGTTTCAACTCAGAGCCCATAGTGATCACTGCTGCACTAGGTGCTTCTCTCCCCTCTGCCCTGGCTTGTCTCCAGGGAGATATCTACCATGGCACCTGTGGGTTCACCTGCTTCCACATCTGTTGCCCTGCAAGGTTCCTCCAGGGTTGAGACTGTATCTTTTCTGTGTGGTGCTGGGCCCAGAGCAGGACCTCAACAGATGTGTGTTGACTGACTGTCTGATCAACTGGAGGGAAGATGGATGCAGCATGCCCTGGCAATGCAAGCCCAGGGGACCCTGAAGAGCACTAGCAGGGCCCTCTGCTGTGGACAGGGCAGGCCATCCTAGAACCTGCTCTCCCTGTGCCCAATCAGGGCTCAGAGCACAGACAGCTCCAGAATAAGAACAAACACTCCCCTGCTCAGTGGCCCAGTGCCGCCGACTGAGGTTGGGGATGAGCTCTGTTTACCTTGGAAAGCCCAACCTCTTTTGTAACACTCACTCATTGTTGCTGGGAGCCCAAAAATACTTTTATTAATGGAAAAACAGGGATGGCTCCACAAAGAAATATTTTGACAAGCCCAGAGGAGCCAACGGGAGGGTTCAGAGCATATCCTCAGGAAGCTTGGGTTTCTTATCTTCCAGGGAGCCCACGGTGGGGGAAAGTGCAGCACGCTTCTCCTGGCAGAGCAACCGCCCCGTTTCCACGTGGGGCCCCCAGGCACGGCTTCCTGGGCTGGACTGTGCTGAGGTGGCTTTCTGCAACATGGCCTAATACCAGCTTATGTCCCACTCTGAATACAGCTCCCCAGGGCCCATTGGCTTTATTCCTGGGTCACTGCTTCATCCACGTGTTCTCCCTCATGGCCTGTTTCCTCTGAGTACAAATGAAGGCTTGGAGCCCCTTAGACATATTTCTGGGCTTGCTGTGGTCCCAGGCATCCACAGAGCCTAAGGTTCTTAGTGTGTGCCAGGTGCTATTTTAAGCACCATTCCATGTGCTAACTCATTTAATCCTCACAACAGCTCTCCAATGGGTAATATTACTTTCATTTTGTCCACGAGGAATCCCAGAAACAGAGAAGTTAAGTAACCTGCCAAAGGCCACCCAGCTAGGGAGAAGCAGAGCTGGGATCTGAACAGAGACCAGCTGGCCCTGGAGCCCAACATTTTTTTTTTTTTTTTTTTTTTTTGAGATGGAGTCTTGCTCTGTCCCCCAGGCTGGAGTGCAATGGCACAGTCTAGGCTCACCACAACCTCTGCCTTCCGGGTTCAAGTGATTCTCCTGCCTCAGCCTCCCTAGTAGCTGGAATTACAGATGCCCGCCACCACACCTGGCTGATTTTTGTATTTTTAGTAGAGATGGGGTTTCACCATGTTGGTCAGGCTGGTCTCAAACCCCTGACCTCAAGATCTGCCCGCCTCGGCCTCCCAAAGTGCTGGGATTACAGGCGTGAGCCACTGTGCCCGGCCGAGCCTGACTCTTAACTTCAGCTATGGCCATCTTTCTAAAGTGCATATCTGATCATGTCACTCAGAGTTTCCATATTCGGTAGTTCTTCATTACTCTTAAAATCCATATTTGTTAGGCCACAGGTTTAGCTGTTGTACTAAAGATCCCTAGATAGCAATGGCTTAAATAAGTTAGATATTTATTTCTCTCTCAAGAATGTGGGTGGATATCTAGGGTTGCTATGGAGGCTCCCTGGTCCTTAGGGACCTGAACTCCTTCTATCTGTCAGCTCTGTCTTCCTTAACACAGTTTCTACCTCATGGCCCATGATGGCTGCTCAAGTTCTTACCATCAAATCCCTATTTTAGCAGGAAGGAGAGAAGGGAAAGTGGAGAATATGTCCCACCTCTTTAAAGGTTTGATTTTCAGCTCTTCCACTATGTAGCCTAGGGCAAGTCATTTGGCCTCTTTTGTCATCTGTGAAAAGGGGAAATATTTGAACTTTCAAAGGCTAGGAGGATTAGACAAGTTAATACATGTTGATATGGTTTGGCTGTGTCCCCACCCAAATCTCACCTTGAATTGTAGTTTCCATAATCCCCACGTGTCATGAGAGGGATCCAGTGGGAGGTAATTGAATCATGGAAGTGGTTACCCTCATGTTGTTCTTGTGATAGTGAGTTCTCACAAGATCTGATGGTTTTACAAGGGGCTTTTCCCCCTTTTGCTTGGTACTTCTCCTTGCTGCTGCCATGTGGAGAAGGACATGTTTGCTTCCCCTTCTGCCATGATTGTAAGTTTCCTGAGGCTTCCCAGCCACGTGAAACTGTGAGGTCAATTAAACCTCTTTCCTTTATAAATTACCCAGGCTTGGGTATGTCTTTATTAGCAGCATAAAAACAGACTAATACCCATGTCAAGCACTTGGAATAGGACAAAGTGCAATGTGAGTACTCAATAAATTTTAGTGACTATGATTATGGATTGATTCTGTTTAGATATCACTGCTCTTGAAGGCCTACCCTAGCACCCCAACATGACCAGGTTTTGCGCCCTCCCACGTGTTTCCCGGCTCCCAAGCCTCCTCCATCCTTGCACTTGCCCACTGTTTTGTACTGTCGACCTCTCTCACCCCGACTGCATGAACTCCCTGAAGACGTTAATTCCTGTCTTGTTTTCTCTCTGTATCCTCAGCATCAAGTTCAGGGCCACATGGCAGGTGCCCAGAAAACTTGTCAAATGCATGAAAAAAATGAATATTTCTGGTGATGGCAGGCTCCCTATTTTACAGGATACTGCCTCAGGGCCTTTGCACATGCTGTTCTTGCAGCTTGCAATGCATTTTCCCAGCTATCTGCATGGCCAGCTCCCTTAAGCCATTCAGTTCTCCTCAGTGTCACCTCTTCTCTGAAGCCTTCCAGACCACCCTGACTAAAACGGGCTCCTTTCCCCAGCCCTCCATATCTTCCTGCTCTCCTTTATGTGTTTTTCTTGGCACACGACACCACTCAACTGCGTTGTCCGTATTTGTGTGTTTCCTCTCAGTCTCCCTGCTAGACTGGAAGCCTTATAGGGCAGCACCTGCATCTGTTTTGCTCACAGCTGCATCCCAAGTGCTTAGAATATTTTAGGTACCTGACAATGTCTATTGAATGAATACACAAAGGAAGAAGATAGCCCATCTGATTTTTTAAATATAAGGAAGAAAGTCTAGCTATAGGTACTTCAGTCCTTTCCTTTCACAGGAGAGATGCTTGATGTTTCAAGGTTCACTCTCAAAAAACTGCAAAGGAGATACCACCCCCCTTCTACCCACAGAGGGAGAAACACAAGCCAAGCTGATCGCAGCCTCTAGGGCCAAGAGCCAATTCCCTCTCACTCCACGTCAGCTCTCCAGCTTCTAGGAAAATCTTCTCCATCTCTGAGGGCTGGGGCGTTCCTAGGGCTGCCACTGGCCACTGTCACATCTCAGTTCAGCAGCTGGGAGCAGCGAGGGAACCCCGTGGATGGGCAGGCTGTCCCTGGAAACTTGCTGTCAGCAGCCCTGTGAGCTGCCGAGGAACATCGGGGTTCTCTCCAAATGCCTCAGAAACCTCCCTGTTGGGTTACATTCTGTCTTGGGGGACCCTGGGGTTACCACAGTTCTTTGCAGCAGCCAGCAGCTGATTGGGAGGTAGCAAGATTCAGCACTTCTGAGTTGGAAAAAGCGGCGCCGGGTATTATTTTGGGAACAGTCAGTCATGAGAACCTCCAAGAGCTGATCAGGGAGGCTATTAAAAGCAAGACAATGTATTTTGAAACGAACCAGGCCGGGGAGACACCTCACTCCCTGCCACAACCATGGAACTGGGAGTTCTTTCCGGATGAGGTGAACCTTTCCATCGCTAGGAGATGGGGAAGGCCTCCCCAGCTGCCAGCCACCACCCCTTTCCTTCTCCTCTGCCAACCCCAGCTGAGCACCTCACCCACCTCCTCGGCCACGTGACGGAGTGAGGGTTCTCCCCAGTGGGCTGAGCAGGTGGCCAGACCATCATGGTTGTGCCTGTCGTTCATTCATTCACCAAACAGACAGGACCTAGGAGTCTGGCTCTGGAGCTAGGCTGCCACTCTCCACATTCACACTCAGTCGCTTACTATTTGCTGACCTTGGGCCTCTGTGCCTCAGTTTCCCCCGCCCCTCCTGCAAAATGGGGATAATAGTGGCCTTCATCTTAGAGAGTTGTTGTGAGACCCAACAGACAGAGTTAGTCCCTGTGTCCATCACAGATGCTAGATAGGATAATTGACTGAGTACCACCCGTTCCAGACACCATGCCAAGTCCCGAGTAAGACAGACATGCCCCTATTTTCCTAGTCTAGTGGGGAGATGAGTCATAACCAAGTAAACAAACAGATGAGACAATTTCATATTGTGTTATTCACTCAACAAACATTTTTGAGGTCCGACCGTATGCCAGGCATCATTCTAGGTGCTGAGGACACAGCAGGGATTAAAACAAAGTTTCTGCCTTCTTAGAGTTGATATTTTAGTTGGGAGGCAAAGGAGACATAGAATACACAAATGAATATGTAATTTATTTGTGGTAAGTGATAAATGCTATAAAAATATGACAGGGCGTTGTAGGGTGGGGTTGAACTTCAGGGCAGAGGAACCTATTTCAGAGGTGAGGGTCATGGAAGAATGCATTGACAGGATGGCATTTAAACTGAGGCTGAGAAGATGGAAGAAGCCAGCCATAGACATCTAGGGACAAAGGGTCCCAGGCCAAAGGGAAGGAAGCACAAAAGCCAGCAGGTGTCTACTCATAGAGAGTAGATGGGAGACCAGACAGGTGGGTAGGGCCGGACCTCAAAGGCCGTTGCATTCGTTTTCTGTTGCTTCCCCGTGAACATCGTGGCTTAAACAAGCAAGTACTTACCATCTCAGAGTTTCTGTGGCTCAGGAACAAATTAGTTGGGTGGTTCAGGGTTTTTCCTGAGTCAAGCCATTGGCTGTGGCTGCAGTCATCTGAAGGGCTGACTGAGATGCTGGCTGTGGGCAGGAGGCCTCAGTTTCTTACTACATGGGCCTCTCCAAAGGGCTGCCTATGTGTCCTCACAACATGGCAGCCAGCTTCCCCCAAGGTGGGTGATCCAAGACAGCAGTGCAGAAGTCACACACTTTTTATGACCTAGACTTGGAAGTCACACATCTCATTTCTGCAGTAGCCTTGTGTTGCCCATTTAGGAGGGGGTGGCCCAAGAGCAGGAACACCAAGGTGGGTGCCACTAGAACCTTCTAGAGGCTGGCTACATCAGCCTTGGTGAGGAATTGAATTTTATTCTAAGAGGGATGAGGCACTTCTGAAATGGTATATTTGGTTGAGCTGGGTGATCAAGCATGACAGGTATTTGTAGTGGCAGGATGATAGTAACTGTAGCTACGATTATTGAGCACCTACTGTGTACTGGGCACTGTGCTTAGTGCTTCATTAGATACGTTGGCCTCTCAGATGCTCATGTCTCCCTGTATTAGTCCGTTTTCATGCTGCTGATAAAGACATACTGAAGACTGGGCAATGTACAAAAGAAAGAGGTTTAATTGGACTTACAGTTCCATGTGGCTGGGGAAGCCTCATACTCATGGTGGAAGGCAAGGAGGAGCAAGTCACGCCTTACATGGATGGCAGTGGGCAAAGAGAGAGATTGGGCAGGAAAACTCCTCCTTATAATACTGTCAGATCTTGTGACATTTATTCATTATCATGAGAACAGCATGGGAAAGACCTGCCCCCTTGGTTCAATTATCTCCCACCAGGTCTCTCCCACAACACGTAGGAATTCAAGATGAGACTTGGGTAGGGAACAGCCAAACCATATCACTCTGTAAGAAGTAGATGAAGCTCCATTTCATAGATGAAGAAGCTGAGACTTCTCCCTAAGAAATGTTATCCAAGACGAGACTGGGAGGCCACTAGAATTACCCAAGCACAGAGAGGAGCTTCAGGGTGGGAGGAGGGAGAGAACAGCCTGGTGAAAGCCTTGAAGTGAGGAAGAACAGGGAGAATTCGTGGGGGGTGGGGTGCTGAGTGTTTCAGTAGGCAGGGGTGTGGAGTTGAAGGGTGTAGGAGGTGAATGGTGGTGAGACTGGAGAAGGTGGGTTAGATTTTACAGGTCGTTGGTCACATAAGGGATTCTGAACTTTACCCACAAGGTAATTGTGATTTAGTGGAGGATGATATGGTCACATGTCCCCTTTAGATTCTAAAGCTGAGAAAATATCACATTGGTTGTGCAGGAAAGAGTATAGACCTCAGGGAAGGAACAGGAGAGAAACGGAGGCGAAGAGGCCGAAGAGTCACCAGGAGAGAGGTTGATGGGGGTCCTGGCAATGCTGGTATTGTGGAGAGGAAGAGAAGTGACCTACCTAGAATAACAACGGACATTTATAGGGCAGTTGCTATGTGGTAGGCATAAACTCATTAAACCCTCCCAACAATCTTAGGATGATCATTTTATAGAGGAGGCAACTGCAGCACAGAGAGGTTGTGCAACTTTCCCAAGGTTGCACAGCTGGTAAGTGGCAGAGATTGGAACCCCAGCCACTTGGCTCTGAAGTGTTTTCTCAATTGCTCTGAGAAACTGGCCTCTCAAGTTGTCTAACCCAGGGCTGCCCAAGAGAACTTTCCACGGTGATGGAAATGTTCTGTTCTGTGTTGTCCAATTTGGTAGCCACCAGCCACGTGTGCTTTTGAGCACTTGACATATGGCTTGTGCAGCTGAAGAACTGACACATTTTATTTAATTGTTAATTATTTAACATTTTATTTTTATTTTTAAATTTTTTGAGACAGAGTCTTGCTCTGTCACTCATGTTGGAGTGCAGTGACGCAATCTCGGCTCACTGCAACCTCCGCCTCCCACGTACAAGTGATTCTCCTGCCTCAGCCATCCAAGTAGCTGGGATTACAGGTGCCCACCACCATGTCCCACTAATTGTTGTATTTTTGGTAGTGACGGGGTTTCACCTTGTTGGCCAGGCTGGTCTCGAACTCCTGAACTCAATTGATCCTCCTGACTCAGCCTCCCAAAGTGCTGGGATTACAGGTGTGAGTCATCACATCCTGCAATTATTTAAAATTTTAATGGCCACGAGTGAATTTGAGAGATTTTTCTGAGGGAAGATGTTCAGAACTGGGAGATCTATCTGTAAGATGTGGCAATGGAAGGGGAGGACGTTCAGGAATGGCAACCACCAGGCTCCCGCCTGAGGCAGCTGGGAAGGTGGAGATCCCTGGTCAGAGCTCACCAGGCTGCACTGAGCACTCTCCGTGAATACCTCCAGCATTTCCAGCCCATGTTCCTGTTGCTGCTGTTGATCACTCCTGCTCGTTCGGCCTTGTGGTGTTCTTGTCAACCAAGTAGAAGGCAAGGACTATGACTTCTAATTGTGTCCTCACCCCATCCCCACCACTTAGCCTGAGCCATGCCCATGGAATAAGCCTGGCAAACAGATATTTGATAGGGAGCTTCTCAGAGCAATTGAGAAAACACCCGAGAGCCAGGTGGCTGGGGTTCCAATCCCACCTCTGCCACTTACTGGCTGTGCAACCTTAGGAAATCTGCACAACCTCTCTGTGCTGCAGTTTTCTCCTCTGGAAAATGATCATCATAAAGTTGTCGGCAGGATTTAACAAGTTAATGCCTACCACATAGCAATTGCTCCATAAATGTTCATTGTTATTCTAGGTAGGTCAATAAACCTTTCAGACACCTGCGTTGGCCCTACCTACTACATTTGAGACATGTAGAAATCTAGAGCAATTCTCAACTGCCATCTACATTTCAGCCAGGAAGGGGTTGACAGTCAAGGGGACCGATTGGCACAGAGATGACACTTGAGTGATGCAGAGAAGGGCCCTCACCTAAGCTGCCCTAGTCCTTTTAAATAACCCTGGTGTTGAATCAGTTGTTTGGGGCAGCATCACTTAAGTGGTGTCTCAGCAGAAATACCTGTGTTTCTGATTTATGAGGCTGTCGGAGGGAAGAGAATCTAATAAAAGGCTTCCCCGGTGATTCAAGGTCTCCTCCAACCCAGCTGTCTCTGCAGCCTCCCTGGACCATTCCCCCTACGGCCACCTGGACGCCTTCTATTTGCTTTGATTCGGTTTCTCTTTTGCTTTTTCCTTACTTGCTGGTGCATTCCCACCCCAGCTGAGAGCCTCTATTTTGGGGAGTTTTCGTGGATAATTTAGTGGGCGGAAGCTCCCCACCCACCCCCCTTGGAGGATCCCTTAAAAAAGGGAGAGTGCTCGAGAGAAGTGAAAAACAGTGGGTGGTTCAGTTCAAAAGGACAAAATATTTCTTGCTCTGGCACTGGGAGAGGAAAGAAATTGTCTGAGGAACCAAAGAACGGCTAAACTAAGAAGCCGAAAAGCTGCAGCCCAGAAGGGCAAATTAGGTGACTCAGCTGCAACTGCCCCGGCTCCAGCCCTTGTAGTATAAATGTGCTTTAAAAGGGAAAAACGCTTAACCGTGACAAAGAGTGGGCTCTATAAAAATGTGGCTAATGCTGACTCTATTGAGTTCCAAAAGACATCCCCCGCTCAGCAGCTCTGGGCACCTGTGGAGTTGGGGAATCACCTCAGAGGCCTGAGTTGGGTGGGACTGAGTCTAAATTTATCCCTGATAATGAGTCCGCCAGAGGAGGGCCCAGCAAGCTTGTTTCCTTTCTCGCTTCTGGCCTCTAAAACCTCGGCACCAAGGGAGGGTTCTGGGAGGCAGGGGATAAGGTGCCAAGAACACAGGCTTTGTTGCCAAACAGAGCTGGGTTCAACTCTGGGCCGTCCATTTACTGGCTGTGTGCACATCAACTCGTAGAGCCTCAGTTTGCTCATCTGTAAATGGGGCTTACAGCATCGAGCTCAACGGGAGGGTGAAAGGAAACAGACCTTGCCGAGCTTGTCTGGTGCTCTGGACATGGCAGTTGTAGGGAGGCCTGGAGAGGAAGGGTATGAATGCCGAGTCCAATAATCCTACTCCTGGCTTAATCACTACTCATTCCTTGACTGTGGGAAGGTTTTCTTTTTAAAAAAAATTTTTCAGAATTTGTTATATGTTTTACTGTTCTTAGTACTTCAATTAAAGAAACTCATTGAATCCTTACAGCAAGTCTTTTAGGGGGGTACTCCTAGTGCCCCATTTTACAGAGTGGGGTAAGTGATGCCACATGGCAAAGCCAAGCATCTGACTGTAGAGCCTGAGTTTTAAATGGCCTCTCAGGTTGTCTAACCCACTACTGCCCAAGAGGACATTCTACGGTGATGGAAATATTCTGTTCTGTGCTGTCCAATTTGGTAGCCAGCAGCCACATGTGAGCTTTTGAGCATTTGACATATGGCTTATGCAACTGAAGAACTGACACCTACATTTTATTTGTTAATTATTTAACATTTTAATAGCCACATGTGGCTAGTGGCTGCCATATTGGATGGCACAGGGCTAACCCCTTTCAGCTTTAGTCTATTACTTTGCAGTGGGATTGTAAGTGGGAATTTATAGATGACTCTAGCTCAGGGCCCGGCATCTAGTAGGTACTGAGTGAGGGGTTGCTGTTCATAGTGTTACCAAGTGTAGTAACTGTCTGCAGAAGATAATGGGTAGCAGGCTTCCTTGGTGTCTGGATAGTGGCAAAAGGAAGTTGAGTTTCATTCATGCCTGGGATGACCAACCTGTCCCAAGTTGCTTGGAACCTTCTCATCTTTAAAACTGAAAGTCTTACATTCTAGGAGCCCCCTCAATCCCAGGCAAACCAGGACGGTTGGTCACCCTGTTCTTGCTTCAGATGGTTGGAGAAAGAGGCCTCAGGGAATGAGTCTTCCTCAGTAGGCTCCATTGAAAAGAATCCTCTCTACGCCCTTAAAGGCTGCACCCCAGAATTTGCCAAGTAAATCAACAGGCAAGCCACCTGCCTTCTATGTGCCTCAGTTTCCCTTTTGGAAAGTGGGGGAGAGGATACCCTCCTTGCAGGGTGGTTGCAAGAAATTTGGTGGCGCCACGACTTTTGAGTTACTCGAGAGTCAATGAGACTTCCTTACCTTGAATTCCTTTGGCACACAGTAGGTGGACAGATAGTGGCTGCTCTCTGGGGGAACAGCATTACTTAGACTGTCCTGCGGGAGGCCACCCTGGTTGAGGCAGGCTTGAAGAGAGTCCCCTGGGCGGGGCTGGGGGTGGGGCTTTCTCAGGCCCAGTTCCAGCTGGTCTCTATGGGCCAGCATCTGTCTCCAGCAGGAGTAGTTATGTCTGCGAGCTGCCCAGTGAGGCTATTGTGGGCCAGTGCTGGAAAACAGAGTGGTCCCACGGATAGAGCCAGCTGCCTCTCAATGCCTCTTTAAGTTCAAGTCTCTCTGTGAGAGCATGCAGGGGGGGTGTGTGTATGTGATGAGTCACCAGCCTTGGTTGCTATCCACAATTTTATCAGAGTTCACAACAGTATCTGAAGTCCATTTTCAAAGCCAGCTTTATCTTTGGGCTCAGAATTTCCCACCCTGCAGGCAGGTGAAGACGCAGACCTAGTCCAAGTCCAGAAAAGGCATCTTGACCACTGCGCCTCTCTCCCTCTCCCCCTCCCCATGGATCTTCTGGGGGTCTCGTGGCCTATTACTGTGAACCATGCGAGGCATCGCATGGACTTTCTTCTGGACACTGTGCAAAGTTCATGATATCCTTTCTCTTTATTTTCCTGTTTATTCAGAGCATGTGTAAACACATGGGTTGCTTGGTTTCAGCTTCTCTTTGGCCATTTCATTATTTCTGGAGCCTCTGAGCATCACTGGAAACCTTGGATTTTCTAAATGAATCTAAAAATAAACTCTTTGAAAAAAAAAATTCTCGAAGTTGGAGAGTTGACACGAGGCACCGTTATTTATTTCTTTTCCTTCCTCCTCCTTCTCCTCTTCCTCCTCCCCACCATCCCTGAACACACAAAAATCTGGGCAGCCAGAGGCCGTGAGGGACTGGGAAGGGCCCCTGGGCGAATGTCCAGGAGCTTGGACAACCTGGGGTGTTGGTTTGAACCCTGGGCAGCTTTCTCCAAGAGGCGCCCTCTTGGCAAATGGGGGGCTTGCGAGTCTCGGGCTTGATTTATGAAAAGCTGCCGCGGGCCAGGGAAGGCGGTGGCTGGGGCACTCCTTGCAAACAGCCGCCTGGAGCTCCTGCAGGGCTGACTTGGACACTCGCACACCCCCACCCCCTTCTTCTCGCCGTCGCCCGCTTCGCTCCCTCTCCTAGACTTTTCTCCCGAACAATCAGGGACTTGTGCTGGCGGCCGAAGGAGCCACGGAGCTGGCTGGCCGCGGAGGAGGCGACGTCATGGATTCCTGAGTGTGAAGTTTGCAGGAAAGCCCTTAGTTTTGGAGATGGACGGGATCCAGTGGTTTCCATGGCGCTGGATAAACAGGAGGAAACAGTGAGGGAATCCCGTTATTTTACTGCATTGAAAGCCTATAAACACGGAGCGCGGGGAAGGAAGTCGCGTTGCCTCTGGAGTAAGCCCGATCGCGGAGCTGCGCCGACTCCGCCGAGCCGGGAGCCGGGAAGCGCGCAGCTCCCGGGTCGCTCCGAGGCTCCTCGGCCAGGGCTGCCCCGCGGGCAAGCGGTAGAGAAGACGGCGCCCCCTCGGCTGCTGGTCGATACAAACAGACCCCCCTTTCCAAACACGCGCCAAGTCCCCGTCCCCTCCAGATGCAGAGAGAGGCTGCGTTCAGACTGGGGCACTGCCATCCCCTCCGCATCATGGGGTCTGTGGACCAAGGTAACTGACTCTCGATCCCTTCCAGTCTTTTCCGCTCGCTCCTCCCGGCCCTTTCCTGCTGCTCCCGTCCCGGGCAGCACTTTCAGCTCCGGGCAGAGGTCGGCGCGGGAGGCCTGGGGACCCCGCTCGCCCTGGGCGCACAGGTAGCGTGGCCCGCGGAGGGGCGCCCGCGCCCCGGCCAGGGAAGGGACGCTTGGGAAGGCGACTTTGGACAACTTTGCGCGGGGGCAGGGAAGTGTCCCGGGCCGGGATTCCCTAGGCCAGTCTGTCGGGAGGATTTTCCCCTCCACGGGACACCGGGAGGGATTCTCGCTACTAACCGCTGGCTGTTTAACCGTTTCAGCACTCGGCTTTTGACAGCAAATGCCATAACGCTGCAGTATTATTATTATTATTATTATTATTATTATTATTGTTGTTGTTATTATTATTATTATTACTTTTTTTTTCTTTTAAGAGAACAGGCTTGGCATTTTACTATACAGCAAGTATAGTAAGGAAGACTTTGCTTTCTAACAGTTACAACAGCAGCTGATGCTCTGGGACATTTAAACCATTTTCTTCCCCTTTTTTGATGTGCCTGCTGGATAGAGTCCTCCAGCTACTCCTTTAAAATGCAATGTACCATCAGTTTGTTTGGGGATCTGATTACACTGTACTTTCCCTGTTTCTGCTTCTTTCCCCCTTCTCTTGGATTTAGTCCTGGTATCACACCACTTGGATCTTATGGGAGGGGGTTGACTATAAGGAGCATAAGATCTGAAAATGTCGCATCTGGTCGGGATTGCGGAGGGACTTTGGCTCCATAATAATGAATCGTTCTTTAAAAGTGGAAATGGGCAAAGCGTTGTGTTTTTCAGAGGGGAGCACTGCGTTGGGGGCTGCGCGGCCTGGCTGCCAAGTGGGAAGGGCTTTGAAAGTTAAGTGAAATAAATTCGCGGAGGAGGAGTTAGCCTCGTGTCATAAAATCAGAGTTGAATGTAGGTTTTGTGCTTTGCGTGGCTGATTAAAGTTCGGGGGGTGGGGGATAAGAAATGACAATTTCAGTAAATAAACCTGAGAGGCTTTTTCTTTCTTTCCTTCCTTCCTTCCTTCCTTCCTTCCTTCCTTCCTTCCTTCCTTCCTTCCTTCCTTCCTTCCTTCCTTCCTTCCTTTCTTTCTTTCTTTCTTCCTTTCTTTCTTTTTTTAACTAAATTGAAGCCAAATGCCTTGGGTTAGGTAAATGGTGTGCTTTGCCACGGCAGACCTCAATGACACATATTTTTAGCTGAGCTGCGCTTTTGAAAGCAAGACCCTGCCAGGACTTTGAACGTTTGAACGGGTACCGGTTTATCCTGTCCTCTGCTAGTGGTCAAGCCTATGACATAATGGCAAAAAATTTTTTACTGATATCGCATCATCTGAAAAGCAATGCTCTCAGACAGACGACACAGATATTAAGGGCGGGAAAGGGTTTTTACTGTCATAAATACTGAAACCGGGCATTTGATGTTCTGATGGTGGGGGTGGAGGTCAGCCTAATGCCAAATTTAGCTCTATTTGGAAAGAGAGAGAGAGAGAGAGAGAGAGAGAGAGAAAGAACTTGGATGAGAAACTGGGCTTCTGTTTTACTGTGTGATCTAACACAAGCCTCGAATTTTATGGAGGCTGCTAACTCTGTGCCCCAGGTGTGTGAACTAGCTCTGCTAAGGTTTCAAAGTGTGTGTATTTTGTGTGTGCATGTTCAATAGCTATCCTCCCCAGCCCATGTTCATGCATGCACGGATTGTGGGTGTGTGCACGCCAGTGTGTGTATGTGTACATGTGGGAGACAAGGGCACCAGATTGTTCCAGGCGAACCACACTTGGTCTGCCAAGGCAACTGGGCACATAGAATGCAATTCCAGGCACCAGAGACAGTTGGCTTGACACAGGCTGATCCAAATGCTCCCACTATGCCCTGCACAGTGGTCTTGAGGGAGAGCCCAATCCCCCCTTAGACTCAGACACAGACAACAGCGTGCATGCAGATGGGTGGGGTCATTAATTGGAGAAGAGAAGTATTTGCATTTAAAAAAATTCCAAACTTTCTGCACAGAAAGCAGCATTGGTCCTGCGAAAAACTGAAGATTTGAAAGAGGTGTGCTCAGTTTTATCTGAAGTGAGATGATGAAAACTATTTCAGGAATAAACACACCCAGGGTGAGCTTTGTTCTCTCCCAAACCCAGACTCCCTGCCTTCTGCTTGCATTAGAATTTCTGCTTGGCCACATCACAACTGTGTGATCTTGGGCAAGTGACTTAACTTCTCTGTGCCACACTTTTCTCATCTGTAAAATAGAGCCAATAATTGCGCCTCTCTTCCAGGGTTGTTATGAGACTCAATGAGGTAAAACAGACAAGGCACCGAAAATGGTGTCTTGCTCATAGTCAATGCTCCATCAACATTAGCTGCAAATCCTGTTATATTAAAGATGCAAAACAATAACTGATGCTGTGGAGAAACTGGATTTGACAGTAAACATTCTTTGAAGAGATGCAGTACTTTCTACTTTCCAAAGTACTTTTAAACTTACTGGAACTTTACAAAGACAGAGATAGGGTTAAGATCTTGGCTTGTGAAGCCTCAATTTTTTCATTTGCAAAATAGGAATAATGATAGTATCAACTTCATAGGATTGTTGAGAGCATTGTATGAAATGGTGCGTGTAAAACACTCAGCTTAGCATGCAGTAAACACACACCAAATGGTGTTATCTGACAGTTGAGGATAGTGAGACCCAGCTTTGCCCAAGGTCACATAGCAGATAAGGAGCACAGTGCCTGGCACACAGTGAGTGCTCAATTCCTGCCCTAGATGGTGACAGCAAACATAAATTGAGCATTGACTGGAGTAGGACAAGGGGCTAAGGGCTCTTCAAGCATTAAGCCTTTTAATTGTTATAGCACTGTAGATGATAACTACTGCAATCATGGTATCCTTCCTGGAGGAGGGGTGGGGCACAGAGATGTGTGGCAATGGGCCAAGTGTCACCCAAGAAGAAAGTGGTAGGGCCCTAATTTGAACCCAGGCTCTTGACCTGCTCTGCTGTCTCTGAAACTCACTAACATCATAATATTTTATACCATTTGACAGATGAGGCGACTGAAGTGGGACCAGATCCTGGTTCTGGGATCTTTCCCCAATACCACGTTGTTCCCTGACATATGCTGGAAGGGAAAGAGACATATGGGGGGATGTGGAGGGTATAAGTCTTATTGTTAGAGATGGGGAAACTGAGGCAGCAGCTGATTTGTACGTTAGTGAGGGCTCCTTGCTTTGATTTCCCTCAGGGAAGTAAAAGCACAAGACTCCCACTCTTAGTAGAAGAAAGTCCACAGCAGCCAGTGTGGCAGCTCCAAAGCCCCTGCGGCTTTCTGTACTGAGAGCCCCTCCCAGGCACCCCTCCTCCTGGCTAGTCTTTCCCTTGCTACCCATATGGCCCTTCATCCAGGAAGCCCCCCCAGCTTGCAAGCCTCTCTTCTCAGACTCCAGAGAGAATCGCAAGTTCACCAGACACTCCCCTGACTAGCTTTCTTAAGAACTTTCTTTGGTTTGATTACAAGCCCCCTGAGGACAGGGATCGGGTCCCCTATTTCTGTGAGTCTCCACTGGGACCCAGGTAACATTGCTGCTATCCAAGAGGTTAACAGCTTGAGGTCTGAAGCAGAGGTTTAAATCTTGGCCTCTTGTGTGTGTTACTTCACTTGCGCCTCAGTTTCCCCATGTTATGAGTGATATTAATATTACCCAGAATAATATTTAATAAATGTAATAACTGGGTATAAACCAATCAGAACCATAGGAGCAGGGTCCCTAGACACTTCTCTGCTGGGCCAGGTTTTAACTATTTATTTGCTGAATTTTGGGGAGAGTCCCAGGCAGTAGAAGTCTTTGGAGGGTGTTAGGAAGCAGGGCAAACAGCAAATAATCTATGGAAGTTCTCAGTCCTTTAATAAACAATATAATCCTAAGGTATCCATTCAAAAAATAATTGCTGTCATTACTATTGTGTAATTTATTATTTCAACATTTACCTCGCCCCCCCCCCCAAAAAAAAACCCAATGTCTAAATCCAATTGCTAAATACTTTCTCACAGTTTTTTCATTGGATAGCTCACACTTAATATGTAAATGACTGATTATTTAGACTTCCAGACTGGAAGAAGCCAGTCAAGTTTCTATTTTTTTATTTTTGAGACAGGGTCTCACTCTGTTGTCCAGGATGGAGTGCAGTGGTGTGATCACAGCTCACTGTATCCTTGACCTCCCAGGCTCAAGCAATCTTCCCACCTCAGCCTACTGGGTAGCTGGGACTGGAGGTGGGCCCCACCATACTTGGCTGACTTTTTAAATTGTTTGTAGAGATGGGATCTTGCTATGATTCCCAGGCTGGTCTTGAATTTTTGGGCTCAAGTAATACTCCCACCTCGGCCTCCCAAAGTGCTGAGTTTACAGGCATGAGCCACCGTGGCCAGCCAGGTTCCTGTTTTTGTTCCTTTGCTAAAACAGGAATTTGAGAATCTCTAACTGCCCAGCCTGGATGGGAGGCCTCCTCTGGGCTCTGCTGGCCTCTGTCCTGTGCTGCCTGCATCCTGGTACTAATCACACTGATGGTATCTGTCCGTGTCCTCCAACAGATTTGAACTCCAGCAACCAGAAACCACACCTGCCTTGGTCACCACTGTACCCTCAGTGCTAGGAGAGTGCCTGGCACTTAGTAGGTGCTCAGTAATTCTTTTGGTTAAATGGATGGATGAATGAATAAGTTATGAAGGAGTGCAGCACAGGAGAAGTTCTGTGGCTTGTTAAGACCACAGCATTCGGACAAGCTGAAGGCCCGCACTCTCATTGTGTCTCACTGTCTTCTGCTTCCTTTTAACAATGATAGCCGGGCGCGGTGGCTCAAGCCTGTAATCCCAGCACTTTGGGAGGCCGAGGCGGGTGGATCACAAGGTCAGGAGATCGAGACCATCCTGGCTAACACGGTGAAACCCCGTCTCTACTAAAAAATACAAAAAACTAGCCGGGCGAGGTGGCGGGCGCCTGTAGTCCTAGCTAGTCGGGAGGCTGAGGCAGGAGAATGGCGTGAACCCGGGAGGCGGAGCTTGCAGTGAGCTGAGATCTGGCCAGTGCACTCCAGCTTGGGTGACAGAGCGAGACTCCATCTCAAAAAAAAAAAAAAAAACCAAAAAAAAAAAACAATGATAGTGACCTTTTGACTGCCACATTTTCCCAGCTGGAGCTGGTGACCTCAGTAGGATTTCTCCTGGGCCATCCAACAGGTATTCACATTCCTCTTGTCTGGAATAAATAAGCCCCCAATAACAGCGACAAGCCACAAACGACAATGACAATGACAGCAGCCACCACTCACTGAGTGTCAACCGTGTGTTAGGCACCATGCCAAGGGCTTTCATGTGCCACCTCAAGCATCCTCTCTCCAGTTCTCCCCATTTTGCACAGGGAGATAGAGTCACTCACCAGGGTCACAGCCCTAGCGAGTGGTGGAGCTTGGATTCAACCCCACACCCCTGTTGCTCCCTGACTGTAATGCTGAATAATAATAACAATAGGGTGGTCATCTTTTCCCTATTGGACATGTACCCTAAGGCCAGCCACTTTACAGATATTATCTCGTTGGCTTTTCACACACGTCCAAAAAACCCTGAGAGGTTGGTATAGAATAGGAGCCTCCTTTTAGAGAACACGGGGAGTGGTCAAGGCATTTTGTGGGGCAGCCCTAGGCCCGGCTGATGCCAAAAGCTTGACTTTTAAGGGCTCCATAGGTTCAGTCCTTACTGCTTCTTGCAGCAGGACTATTTAGCCAAGATGAGCTGGAGAGGAAGGCCCCAGCCCCCTAAAGGAGCCAGCCCACCACAAAGTCTGGAGTCACGGGAGTCTCTTCCCTTCCTGCTTGACTTTCTGCACCATGCAATGACTCCTAGCAGCCCCCATCCCCTCCCTCTGGCTCTCTGTCACAATGGATCTATCCAGGGCTCCTTTTCTCAGAGCTTCTCTGGGTGGCTGAAGCCCAGCTGGGTGTTTCTTTCCCCTGACACTCCAGGGCTCCGACCTCCAGTAAAATTGCTGCTTTCCATGCCAGTCTTTGCCTGTGCTATCACTCCTCCTCACAGGCACTCTTGGTCCTTCTCTTTGCCTGTGCTCGAGTGAGGCTTCCTCTCTGGGTTTCTCTCCTTTCCTTCACATCTTTCTTGAAGGCCCAGCCCAATTTCCATCTCCTCTTAAATGCCCCCTCGATCATTTAATGTATCTTCATCAATATTTTTAGGGATCTACCATGTGCCGGGTACTTTCCAAGATGCTGGGGATTCAGCGGTGAACGAGGCAGATACAGAGCATACCCTCATGAGGCTTGCCAGGAAATAGCCAGGATGACTTCAGAGGCCATTAACGACCAGGGACCAAAGGAAGTCAAAAGGCCACTGTCATTGTTAAAAGGATAATGGAGTTGCGAATGACTTGGGGTGTGTGTGCGTGTGTGTGTGTGTGTGGTGGGTGGGTGTGTATTAGTTTCCAGTGGCTGCTGTAACAAATTACCACAAATTGAATGGCTTTAAACAATACACATTTATTCTCTCATAGTTCTAGAGGCTAGAAGTTTGAATCAAGGTGTCAGAGCCATGCTTTCTCTGAAGGCTCTAGGAGGAAACTCTTCCTTGTCTCTCCTAGCTTCCAGTGGCTCCTGGAGACCCTGGGCCCTCTGTGGCCTGTGGCTGTGTCACTCGCATCTCTGCCTCTGTCTTCATGTGACCTTCTTCCAGAGTGCATGTGCGTTGATTCCTCTTCTCACCGGGGCAGCTGTCATTGGCCTGGACCCCTTTAGGTCTAGTATGACCGCATCTCAACTTGATTACATCTGCAAAGACACTATTTCCAAATAAGGTCCCATTCACAGGATCTAGAGTTAGGACTTGAATATATTTTTTTGGTAGGGTGGAGAGGGATGCTTCAATCCACAGGAGTAGGATTCCTCATTCAGGCTGGATGGCCCTTCCTCTCCAAGGCGATATCTTTTTTTGGTTGACCCCTGAGTGGTGAGGAATCCGCCTGTAAGATGTCTGGAAGAAGAGCATTCCAGGCAGAATAAGCGATAAGCGCAAAGACCCTGAGGAGAGGCATGTGCTTGGGACGCTCAGTGAACAGCATGGAGCCCAGTGGGGCCGGACCAGAAAGGGCAGGGGGAGCGTGATGGAGACAAGATTGTGGGACGGGATCATATAGGATCTTTTTTCTCTTTTTTTTTTTTTTTTGAGACAGAGTCTCGCTCTGTCCCCCAGGCTGGAGTGCAGTGGTGCCATCTCAGCTCACTGCAAGCTCCACCTCCTGGGTTCACGCCATTCTCCTGCCTCAGCCTCCCGAGTAGCTGGGACTACAGGTGCCCACCACCATGCCCAACTAATTTTTTGTATTTTTAGTAGAGACGGGGCTTCGCTGTGTTAGCCAGGATGGTCTCGATCTCCTGGCCTCGTGATTCGCCCGCCTTGGCCTCCCAAAGTGCTGGGATTACAGGCATGAGCCACTGCGCTCGGCCCACGTAGGAGCTTGTAAGGAGTCTGAAGTTCATTCTTGGGGTAATCAGGAGCCCCTGGGGGAATGTTCAGCAACAGCGATGTGTGGTCTAATGAACCTTTTCAAATGGTCGTGCGGCCCATTAAGGGGAGACCAGCCTCTAGCCAGGTCAGAGTAAATGCTAGGTGGGCAGACAGGAGGCTGCTGCAGTGGCCCAGGAAGGAGATGGCTGGGGCCAGTGTGGGGCAGAAGAGGTGCTCAGAAGCAGTGCCTTCCAGTCCATAGAGTTTTCTCCTTTAGGGTTCTCAAACTGTGTTTCCTCGAGCCCCAGGGTTCCATGGGGATGGTCCCTGGCTTTGGTATCTAGAGGTAGATGCCATCAATCCTGTGAATATTCAGACCACTTCAGATGTGCTTTCTTGATGGCCCGTCCTGGATTCCCCTCATCAGCTCCTCCTCCACCCTCCGCTATCACTGGCAGTCATGAGACTTTTCAGGGTTTCATCTTGATCCAAAAATGTCCCTCAGCAAATCTACCCTTAGCTAATCACCCAGGAATAGCATGACTCAGTAATGAATATCAGACTCATGTAAGAAAAAACCATTTCCATGGTGCACGTGTGACTTCACAAGTCACATCACAACCTGCTGTGTGCCTTTGTTTCCTTAACTGAAAAGTGGGCTATTAGTAATTTTTACACATGGAGGTGTTTTAAGGTTGAAAGGAAATCATGTCTGTGAAACTTTCAGCAAAGACAAAGTGGTCAGTTCCTGTTAGCTTCCATTTTACTATTATTTTATTGTTTTAAATTCAATTTATTACTTTCCTCCAGCTCAATAACTTTCAAGAGTTCCTGACGGGGACAAATCCACTTTCCACCAAGCCTCTGGGGTCTTTTCTGTAGGGTCCTGGTGACCCACTTCAATCACTGAGCCACTGAGTCCAGAGGTGTTTGTAGAGAGTCTAACAGAGGCAGAGCGCCTGGCGAGGTGGTGGGGAGAAAAATCCAACATCTATGAGACATGCTCATTTGCATTTGAAAGAGATGTTTTTGTGATGTTGGGGGAGACATACTCATGGGAAGTCATTTACAAGCTAAGTGACTGTGAGCTTAGGTGAGGTCTAGTGATTGTGTTGATGGAGAAGAGAAAGAGGGAGACAGCAGCTGATGTCCTGTGCTTTTTTGGAGGCAGTGGGGGTTGTGCTCCAGGGTTTGGTTGTGCGGATGGGAGCTGATGATGGGTACCTCTGAGTCAGCCAGCTTGTCCTCATCACTCCCTGACTTCAAAGATTAGGAAATCGGCACAGATGTTTGAGTCTGCAAAGAATATGGCAGGAAAGAGAATGGAGAGAGAAACGATCTTGAGGCATACAGGGGAAGACAGCCTGGGTGACTGAGGAGGGGAGAGTGGGCCAAGGGTGACAGGTACATTGAGTGAGAAATGATTGTGGGGATGGGCAGATATTAACCAACACTCTATCCCCTAACGTTATAACCAGCCCTACCCGTCCTGCCCCTTGAGGCTCTGCTTTAGTAGAAGATGGAGCCTCCCTAGCAGAGGGAGGGTGGCATCTCCTGTTCAGTTAAGAGCAAGGACCATCCCTTAAGGGGAAGGTAGGTTTACTGAGCCTACCCTCCTTCTAAACATTGTTACCCAAGACAGAGGGGAATGTACTAGAAAGCAAGGAACAAAGAGGAGAAACAAAACCAGGGCAAAGTAGTTGTACAGGGACCAGTTGTACAGTTGTACAGGGTGGAAGGAATTAAGAACCTGCAGCCCAGGCGCTCAAGCTCACAGGCTCCCGGCAGGTGGCACAGATGAATGAGGCAGCCAGGTGGGGGCTGGGGTGAACGGGCGGGGGGTGCGGGAGGGCTGGGGAGTCCCCAGGGAACAGCCTCCACTCACCTCCAACTGATTGGTCCATACGGGAATGCGGGCCTAGAGTAGGATGGATCTGCCTGCCTTTTTTTTTTTTTTTTTTTTTTAGAAGTTGGAAATTTGGATTTTTATGTGAAATCTCCCAATTTAAAAATGTTAGTTCCACATGGACACAGGGAGGGGAACAACACGCACTGGGGCCTTGCTGGGAAGGTCGGGGAGGGAGAGCACCAGGATAAATAGCTAATGCATGTGGGGCTTAGTACCTAGGTGATGGGTTGATGGGTGCAGCACACCACCAAGACACATGTTTACCTATGTAACAAACCTGCACCTCCTGCACATGTATCCCAGAACTTAAAATAATATAAAATTAAAAAAAAATAAAAATGTTAGTTCAGATTAAAAAGAAATTACTGAGCAGGCCAAACATAATATGCTTGCAGGATGGACTTGGCGGAGCTCCTGCAGACCTGTAACTTCTGCTGCTGTCATATGGGGCATCTTCCTACAGTCCAGGTTGATTTTAGGTGCTGGCTTTTAGTAGAACCCTGCTGTCTTACGAGGTACGCATGGCCATCAGTGCCTGCCCAGGGGGAGGGTGGTGTGTTCAGCTAACGGCATTTTGCTGCAATCCCCTCTTGGAAAATAGTTTTCTCACAACAGAGAAGTCCTCTTTGGGCTTTAAAAGACTCTGTAGGAGACGATAGATTGAAGTACAAGTCAGGTTTGAAACTGTCTTGTTTTCTCAATCTATAAGGAGCTCATCCCTAAAAATGGCTTTGCAAGAGCATGAGGAAGCCAGTGAGGCATTTAGGGGAGCAAAATGCAAGAAATTCAGTAATCAGGATCAACTATACACACACACACACACACACGTATATGAAATGTATACATATGTGAGACAGGTACTTGCTCTGTCACCTGAGCTGGAGTGCAGTGGCACGAACACGGCTCACTGCAGCCTCGGCCTCCTGGGCTCAAGCCATCCTCCTGTTTCAGCTTCATAAAGATGGGGTGTCATTATGTTGCCCCGGCTGGTCTTGAACTCCTGGGCTCAAGCGATCCTCCCACCTTGGCCTCCCAAATTGTTGGGATTACAGGTGTGAGCCCAGGATGAACCATAGTTTAATATAATTTTTTTTTTTTTTTTTTTGAGTTGGAGACTCGCTCTGTCACCCAGGCTGGAGTGCAGTGGCGCGATCTTGGCTCACTGCAAGCTCCGCCTCCCAGGTTCATGCCATTGTTTTGTATTTTTAGTAGAGATGGGGTTTCACCGTGTTAGCCAGGATGATCTTGATCTCCTGACCTCATGATCCACCCACCTTGGCCTCCCAAAGTGCTGGAATTACAGGCGTGAGCCACCGCACCTGACCTAATATAATATTTTAAAAACAAAATTAATGCCAAAACTCCATGATAGACTTTTTTTAAAAAGGCCAGATGTGGTAGCTTGAGCCCAGGAGTACGAGACCAACCTAGGCAACATAGTGAGACCTTGTCTCTACTAAAATAAATAAATAAATAAATAAATAAATAAATAAATAAATAAAGCAGGGCGTAGTGGCAGGAGCCTGTAGTCCCAGCTAGTAGGAGGCTGAGGTGAGCGGATCATCTGAGCCCGGGAGGTTGAAGCTGCAGTAAGCCACGCTCTCGCCACTGCACTCCATCCTGGGTGACAGAGTGGGACCCTGTCTCAAAAAAAAAATAAAAAATGTTAAATAAAGACGAGATCAACATTACTCATTTTCCCTTTGGCCTTAGGGTGCAATATGGCTCACATGGACTGTTAACCTGTCTTTATTAAAATTCTAATAGCTTGTTCAGCAAGGTTTTGTTTTTTGTTTTTTGTTTTTGCATGCATTTTGATGTTTTAAAACATGGCGTGAAGATATAAGTTATCTAATTACTGAGTTTTTGGTGCCCTCTCTCATTTTACCTCTCCTGCCTCACCCTAGTACCAGCCTTGCTGGAGTCAAATGCATCTGTCTGTAAGTTATATATTAACACCTAGAGTGATCATGAGTCCCAGGGAATGCTTCCGTTGAAGGGAGATTGTTTCTGGAGTCTGGTAAAGAATGTTCCCACTTTTCGAATCCGACTTAAAACGTTTCAGTGCCTGCCTTTTATAAGCAGTGTTTTATTATAATGGGAGGTTATTAGGACATGGAGTTCATGATGAAAATTTGTGACTTGTGTGTTATACAGATGGTCCCTGACTTACGATGTTTGATTTAGGATTTCTTTACGATGGTGTGAAAGCGATATGAGTTCAGTAGAAACTGTACTTTGGGTACCCATAAACCATTCTGTTTTTCTCTTTCAGTATAGTATTCAATAAATTACAGAAGATATTCAACACCTCATTATAAAGTAGTCTCTGTGTTGGGTGATTTTGTCCAAAATCAATTGTGTAGGTGACTGTAAATGTTCTGAGCATGTTTAACGTAGGCTAGTAAGCTATGGTGTTCAGCAGGTTAAGCATATTAAATGCATTTTCTTTGTATATATTATTATTATTATTATTTTTGAGATGGAGTTTCACTCTTGTCACCCAGGCTGGAGCACAATGGCACGATCTCGGCTCACTACAACCTCCGCCTCCCAGGTTCAAGTGATTCTCCTGCCTCAGCCTCCCGAGTAGCTGGAATTACAGGCACCTGCCACCGTGCCTGGCTAATTTTCATATTTTTAGTAGAGACGGGGTTTCACTACATTGGCCAGGCTGGTCTTGAACTCCTGACTTTAGGTGATCCACCCTCCTCGGCTTCCCAAAGTGCTGGGATTACAGGTATGAGCCACTGTGCTTGGCCTATTATTATTATTTTTTAGACATGGGTCTTACTCTGTTGGAATGCAGTGGTGCAATCATGGCTTACTGCAGCCTGAAGCTCCTGGGGTTCAAATGGGAGCCCGGCTAATTTCTTTTTCTTTTTTTTTTTTTTTTTTTTTTGAGACGGAGTCTCTCTCTGTCTCCCAGGCTGGAGTGCAGTGGCCGGATCTCAGCTCACTGCAAGCTCCGCCTCCCGGGTTCACACCATTCTCCTGCCTCAGCCTCCCGAGTAGCTGGGACTACAGGTGCCCGCCACCTCGCCCGGCTCATTTTTTGTATTTTTAGTAGAGATGGGGTTTCACTGTGTTAGCCAGGATGGTCTCGATCTCCTGACCTCGTGATCCGCCCATCTCGGCCTCCCAAAATGCTGGGATTACAGGCTTGCGCCACCGCGCCTGGCCTATTTTTATTTTTCAGAGATGGGGTCTTGCTCTGTTGCCTAGACTGGTCTCAAACTCCTGGCCTCAGGCCATCCTCCTGCCTTAGCCTCCCAAAGTGCTGGGATTATAGGCATGAACCACCATGCCCTGCCTAAATGCATTTTCAACCCAACAATATTTTCAGTGTATCGTGGGTATATCGGGATGTCACTCACCATAAGTTGAGGAGCATCTGTACACTATCAGAGCCGGCTGCATAATTTTCAGGGCATTGTGCAAAATGAAAATGCATCGCCTCTTGTTCAAAAAGTATTCAGGATTTAAAAAATGTCAACAGCAGAGCACTCAACCAAGTGCAGGCTCCTTCTAAGCACAGGCTGTTCCAGGTGCGGGGTGCTGTGTGACTCTGCATGTCACATCCCATGAAGCGAGCCCCGGCTGCTACTCAGATTAGCTTGGTTTTCCTTGTTAAACAATCCTTGAATTTTAGAGCTGAAATGGTAACTCAGGTATTATCTAATTCACCTCCTCCCATTTGACAGATGGAGAAACTGAGGCACAGAAGGTGTCTTGCTTAAAGGTCACAGAATGAGTTAGAGAAAGAACTCAGTTTGGATCCTGGGCATCCCAGCTGTGGGTTGTTCTTTAATGTACCACAAGATCACTCCAGGCTTGGTCAAACATTTATGTCTTCATGCCGTTGACCTACAGCAGGAAGGTCAGCCTGGAAGGGGTGGAAGGGATTCAAATGTACTAGTCTTGTTATAAATAACTCAGATTAGCTGGGTGTGGTGGCACATGCCTGTAATCCCAGCTATTATAGGCTGAGGCAGGAGAATCACTTGAACCTGGGAGGCAGAAGTTGCAGTGAGCTGAGATTGCACTGTTGCACTCCAGCCTGGGCAACAAGAGCGAAACTCCATCTCAAAAAACAAACAAACAAACAAAAAACCCAAAAAAACTCAAGACCTTTATGTATTTTCTGTAACAGAACATTGTCTTTTATAAATAGTCTTTTTCTTTCTGTGCCTCACTCCTTGTTTTGGAGACGGGGTCTTGCTATGTTGCCCAGGCTGAAGGGCTGTGGTTATTCACAGGTGCAATTGTCATGCGTTGCAGCCTCAAACTCATGGGCTTGAGCGATCCTTCCATCTCAGTCTCCAAGTAGCTGGAACTACAGGTGTGCACAACCATACCAGGCTCTTTTTCTTTTTAAGGAACATGTGCAGGTAGAATTTCCCTGAAGCCATTGAGTCAGATGAAATGTTATTTCTCTACAAATAATTACAGGTATTGGAACCAGGCTAGAGGCTGGGCTGCCAAGGCTATAAAACACTGCTAAATTTCAGGACATCCCTGTTGAGTCCCATTAAGCTGAGCAAAGAAGGAACTTGAATTCTCCTAATGGTGCAGTTTTTTTTTTTTTTTTTTTTTTTGAGACGGAGTCTCGCTCTTTCACCCAGGCTGGAGTGCTGTGGCCGGATCTCAGCTCACTGCAAGCTCCGCCTCCCGGGTTCACGCCATTCTCCTGTCTCAGCCTCCCCGGTAGCTAGGACTACAGGCGCCGCCACGTCGCCCGGCTAGTTTTTTTGTAGTTTTTAGTAGAGACGGGGTTTCACCGTGTTAGCCAGGATGGTCTCGATCTCCTGACCTCGTGATCCGCCCGTCTCGGCCTCCCAAAGTTCTGGGATTACAGGCTTGAGCCACCGCGCCCGGCCATGGTGCAGTTTTATTCACTGATTGATCTCTCAGGTAGAAGCTCTGTTGGGCGCCATTCTTCCATTCACTCCTTCAGCTGCTTTTTAGTGAGAACCTACCATGTACTGGCTACCAGTCTAGAATCTGGGGATACAGCTGGGGTTGCCAGATAAAAATACAGGATGTCCACTTAAATTTGAATTTCAGGTAAACAATGAATAACTTCTTAGTTTATGTCTGTCCCACATACTATTTGGGACATAGTTCTACTAAGAAAAGCGTTCATTGTCTAAAATTCAAATTTAACTGGGTGTCCTGTATTTGTATTTGCTAAACTTGGCAACTCTAGATACCCCAGGGAAGAAAACAGACAAATATCCCTGCCCTTGTGGGGACTGCACTCAAGTGAAAGGAACAGGCAACAAACTGACGAAGAAATATACATATGAATAAAATATACCATGTGGAAAGGGCAACGAGGAACATGAAGCAGGGTGAGGAGACAGAGAATGCCGGGGGATGTGATTTTTATTAGGACAGGCAAGGAAGGTCTCTCAGAGGTGACTTTTGAGCTGTGAAATGAACAAAGAGAGGTAGCGGCCAGGAAATATCTGAGGGAATGGTGGGTGCAAAGGCCCTGGAGTGGGGTCATGTGGGCGTTTTCAAGGAATAGGTGGACGATCAGGGTGGCAGAGGGAGTAAGAGAAGGGGAGAATGGCAGGAGATGATACCCAAGGAGAGCCAGGTGGGATGTAGCTTACGTAGGGCCTTGCAGACCAAGGGCTTTCTATTTAATTTTAATTTAATGGGAAGCCACTGGAGGGTTTATCAGATGTGTATTTTTTAAAGGCTCCCTCTGGTTGCTCCACACAGGGGCAAACGTGGAAGTGGCAAGTCCAGGGAGGAGGCTTCTGCAGTTGTCCAAGTAAGAAATAATGAAGGCCTGGATTCTTGGGAGGTGGGAGGAAGAATAGTGAAGTTAGTGAGAAATGGGTGGCTTTGGGTTACATTTGGTGCAACTGCCTGCATTTGCTGAGGGTTTGCATGTGGGCATGAGAAGAGACAAGGACTCAAGAACCACTCTTCGGTGTTTGATTGGAGAACTGGATTACAGGCAGAGCAATACTTGAGTTGAGGCATAATGAGGCAGGAACAGCTGGAGACGTAGGCTTTGGTTTCCGACACATTCACACTGAGGTGCCTGTTAGACGCCCCAGTGGAGATGTTGGATTGGCATTGGATATACAAGCCTGGATTTCTGCGGAGAGGCTCAGGTTGTAGATTAAAATGAGCTTTCTACCAGAAGGTGGAAAGGAAGGCAGAGCTGTAGGTGGTGGGTAACTCCAGGGCAATCTTGAAGCAGCCTGGGGATGCAGAGCCAGGAGGAGCTTCTTGAAGGTGCTTCAGGAGTCAGTGCTTCTTGACTATTTCTATCCAGGTGGACCCAAATTATGCTCCATTTTAAG
The DNA here is from genome assembly GCF_007565055.1 of Rhinopithecus roxellana. Taxonomy (NCBI): domain Eukaryota; kingdom Metazoa; phylum Chordata; class Mammalia; order Primates; family Cercopithecidae; genus Rhinopithecus; species Rhinopithecus roxellana. The sequence goes on along the minus strand of NC_044561.1, from coordinate 130,137,685 downwards.
GAAGCCTAGAAGAGGAAGAGAGGTAACTCACAGATGGACCAAAGGATGAGAGTCTATGAGTCTCGTGAATCCGTCCACGTTTTCTTATTTCTATGGCTACCACTTATCTCTGTAGTTCACGCCCCCATTATCTCTTGCCTGGATGACTATAAAAACTGCCTAGTTGGTCCTCCTGCTTCAACCCTTGCCCCCTGCAATTCTGCGTCCTCAGAGAACCCAGAGCCATCCTCTAAAAACTCACCTATGATTCTGTCATGTGCTGCCTAACACTCTCCAATTGTTTCCAATTGCTTTCGGGTCCCAAACTCTCAACATGGTCTCCTGGGCCCCACTTACCTCCTAGCCTGATCTTGCACCATCTTCTCATCCTTCCCTGAGCGCCTGCCACTCGTGTCTTCTTTGGAGTCCTCTATTGTTTCATATTTCCTCCTGCCTCAGAGCCTTTACACATACTCCCTCATTGCTCTGTTAGTACCTCCCCTTGTCATTCCCCAACTAACTTCTACCAGCCTTCCAGTCCCAGCTTAAACATCGCCTCCCTAGGGCAGCCTTGCCTGAATTCCCTGTCTACATTAGGTTTCCTTGACATAAGCTCCAGAACACATTCTCCTTGCCTTTCATGGCACCTATCTCAGGCTGTAATTAGACTCTGGGATTAAGTGCATGTTGAAGAGAGCTGAGTTCCTGGGCCAAATAGTTCCAGGGTCAAATAGTACCAATGTATGCTGGAAGTTTCAAAGTCTCACTAGCTTCACTAGCTTTCTGTTGCACTTCGGTTGGAGAGGCTGGGGAAAAACTCAAAGGCCAGGGTGTCCAAAGGAGGCCGGACACGGGATAGAGAGAAAGTTGACAGAGCTGCCCTGTGAAGGCCGCCATCCCACCCCCATCCCTCCACCTCCCAGAGTTGCTCTCAGTGCATAAAAGTCATGCATTCTTCTCCTGGACCTTGTTCCTAAGAGCACAGATTATTTATTTTTGAATTGAAAATATGCCTTTCCCACAGCCCGAACTACCACCCTTCAAGGTAACCTTTAGGGAAGAAGACCCTTTTACTCCCCACTGTCCAGCAGAAACTCTTTTATGGGTTGGCACCTAGTCTGAACCACTTCCTTTTAAACAACTCTGATTACAATAGTCCAGACTCCAAATCCCAGAAGCTTTGAAAATATATCCACTGTTCAGAGGGACAATGAAGGCAGTTAGACTGTCCTGAACTGTCCTGCCTCAGGCTGAAATTCCTGTAGCACTTGATCAGCTGCAAAGTGATCCTCCCTTTAATATCTCATTTTATCGTTGGGTAGCTGAAGAGGAAGTGGAGTTGGGGTAAGAATTTAGGTTCTTGCCCTAGCAGTTGGGTGGCCAGGGTAAGCCTCAGGGTGGAGGACCCTTAAAGAAAACTCTAAGGATTTTAACGAGAGTCAGACTCTGCATCCATCCAGGCAAACATCTACTCTTCCATTGATTAATGGATCCATTCATCCATGCAACACATTCACTCTTTCATCCATCTGTTCATCCATCTATCCTCCATCAATCCATCCATGTATCCTTCATTCAACCATTTATCCTCCATCCATCCATCCTTCCATCCATCCACCCTCCATGCACTCCTCCATCCATTATCCATCCATTCATCCAACCATCCCCTATCCATCCATCCATCTTCCAGCCATCCATCCTCCATTCACCCAGCCATCCATCCATCTACTTATCCATCCTCCTTTTATCCACACATCCATTGTACGTAAAGCTGCGAATGAGGTGGTCATAGCCCCTGCCTTAGTGGATCTTAGGCTAGTGGAGATAAAATTCTCTGACTGGCCCAGTCTGGGTCATTCATCCACTTCTTTGCTTGGGGAAGGTGGAGCAGCTAGGTTGAAAGCTCTAACAAGATTATGTTTAGAGTAGTTTCCCCAAGGAACACACTGGGGTGCTGTTATGAGAAGAAGAGAGGAATTATTCTGGGTAGGCACAATCAACAAGTGTCCACTAGATTTAGTGGCACCTAATAATTATGGGATGGAGGGATGAGAAAGGATGTGGGGAGGCATTCCCAGCTTTTCTCCTTTTCTAAAGCACAGGGGAAGCCTGGTTTTCTTGTTTATTGGCCAGAATTTCATCATCTGGACCTTGGGTCCCTGTCATAAGGACCCAGAAGAATCCATCTCTTTCTAGATACTTGTCTATAAGTATCCTAGCTGGGGTCATCACTCTTCCCTCCTCCACCTAAATGCATCAGCCACCTGCAAGATGCTTGTTGGATACACATGGCATAGAAGTGCTTATCCTTAGGAAACAAAGGCTGGAATTTCTTTATGCTCTGACAACCAGGAGGTGCTGCCCAAGACTCTGAAATGAGTCCTGAGCCAGCCCCAGGCCCCTGCAATAGAGTTTGAGTCTAAACTAAAGTGGTTCTCATCTCTGGCCACACATTGGAAGCATCTGGTGAGTTTTTACAAAATACTGATGCCTGAGTCCCAACCCCAGACATTCTGATCAAATCGACGTCTGGTGGTGCTCAGGTATTTGAATACAAATTTTAACAGTTCTCCAGGTGATTCTAATGTGTAGTCTGGGTTAAGAACCACTGGTCTGAGTGCAATTTGGAAAACCCCGTTCATAACTGTGCTTCTTTGCTTTTAGGGCATACACATGATGAAGGGAGAGGCTGTGGCTTGTTTATGGTTGCATCCCTAACATCTTGTGGCAGTGCCAGGCAGGTGCTCAATAAATATTTGTGGAATGATGGATGGCTTGGCACAAATCCCCTTAATGGAGCTGAGATGGCTCCCCCTGAAGAGTGTGTGTCCTCAATTCCTCCTGGCACATGGGGAAGGACTCGAATCACTTGAGGTCAAGCTGGGTTCTCACGAGGATCTTAAGGCCTCTCCCATCTAATCTTCTCATTCTCAACACTGGCTGCACCTTAGATTCATCTGAAACTTAAAAAAAAAAAAAAAAAAAAAAAAAAAAAAAAATCAGGCCGGGTGCGGTAGCTCACGCCTGTAATTCCAGCACTTTGGGAGGCCAGGGTGGGCAGATCACGAGGTCAGGAGATCGAGACCTTCCTGGCTAACACGGTGAAACCCCATTGCTACTAAAAATACAAAAAATTAGCCGAGCGTGGTGGCGGGTGCCTGTAGTCCCAGCTACTCAGGAGGCTGAGGCAGGAGAATGGTGTGAACCCAGAAGGTGGAGCTTGCAGTGAGCCGAGATGGCACCACTGCACTCCAGCCTGGGCGACAGAGCGAGACTCCACCTCAAAAACAAAACCAACCAACCAAACAAACAAAATTCAGACATTCTGCTTCAGTGGGTTTGGATTGCAGCCTGGCACGGGTGTGTGAAAAGGTGTCCCAGGTGATTGTAATGTGTGGGAAGGGTTGAAGAACACTGTTTTGATCTTTTCGACCTCTGTGAGTCTGATTCCAACTTCAGTTAAGTTGGCAGAGCCCCTGCAGAGTTTTATTGGAGGGTGTTCCTTAGTTACTGGGTCCTTATGCAGCATTTGCCAAATGTACCTGTTCATTAATGCTCACGTTGGGTGCTTAATTAAAAATACATATCCACGAGTCTGTATTCAGACTTATGGAATCAGAAGCTCCAGGGAGGGGCCTGGGAATCATGCTTTAAACAAGCAGCCAGGCGTGTTTGTCACTTGCCAACCGCCCCATCAGAACTGTACTCCTCGTTCTCCCTCCAGCACACCCAGCCCCCTCGAGCTCTGGCTCTGTGTTTTGGTTCTCATAGCCAGAACACGCTTCCCCAAGATCGCCTCATCAATCAGGATTCTTCAAATGTCACCTCCCCAGAGAGGTCCTCCTTGACCACCCAAGGGACTAAACCCTCCCCAACCTTTACCCTGGTGAGTTCTCTCCTGGCCCCATAAGGAGATACTTTTTGTCCCGTTTCTCTCCTTCAGGTCTCTCCCACTACCAGAGCCTGAGCTTCTGAGGGCAACAGTGTCTGGCTCCTGCTGGATGCCCAGCACCTGGCACGTGGTAGGTGGCCAGGAGGCATAGCTGTAACGAGGGGACTAGGGCTGTCAGTCTGATTCCTTCCCAGGCGCTGGGGACTTAAGTTCAGGGCCATGCAGGTGTCTGAAGTACTGTGAAAATCATGCCGCCTCCATGGGCACACGGAGATGCCTGGAGACACGGGTCTGCAATAGAAGTGGGTGGAAACCCCCTTCCAGCCCATGGAGAAGAAAAGCAGGAAAGTGTGGGGCCAGTGGGTCCCTTAGGGCAAAAGTCCTAGTGGCGGCAGCTTTCTTGTCTAGACCCTGGTTCGCGCACGGCGTGTCGCGCTCACCCGTGGAGGGTGGGAGACAGCGGCCGCCCCAGCGCCCAGCGGTGGCCCAGGACGGTGCGGTCAGGTCCGCGGGCAACCTTCCTCCCGGCACCGGCCAACCCAGGCCGCGCGCCCCTCCCCTCCGGTCCCCGGGTGGCGGCCCCGCCCCCGCCGGCCTGGCCGCCCTGTCCCCGCCTCCACGCGCCCCCCCGCCCTCCCCGGGCTGCAACAGGTGCCTCCGGAGCAGGAAGCTCGCGCCGCAGTCGCCGCCGCCGCTCAGCTTCCCCGGGCGCGTCCAGGACCCGCTGCTCCAGGCGCGCAGACCCCGGACCCGGCGTGCGTCCCCACGAGGAAAGGGACCCTGCCGCTCAAGCCGCCTCCGCCAGCCCCCCGCGAGGGGTCCCAGAGCTAGCCGCGCCCGCCCTCGCCCCCAGCCCCGCAGCCCTCCCGCCCTGCGCACCATGAACGCCCCCGAGCAGCAGCCCCAACCTGACGGCGGGGACGCCCCAGGCCACGAGCCCGGGGGCAGCCCCCAAGACGAGCTTGACTTCTCCATCCTCTTCGACTATGAGTATTTGAATCCGAACGAAGGTCGGTGGAGGCTCCCCCTGGCCTGGCCCCTGAGCCCGCCAGGCGCTCAGGCCTGGGGACTGGGCACAGGAGTCCTCTTGGCTCCAGCTGCCCCTCTTCCTAAGGGGCCTGGAGGGAGGGTACCCCTACCCAGGTGCCAGGAAGGGGAGGCGTCCGTGGCCACTGCCACCCTTAGGGGGTGGTTGGCTCCCTCTTGCCCTATAGGGGCACCGGTTTCTGGTTGCTTGTGAGTGCTCCCTGAGGGTCACTCTCAGCAAAACAAAAGGTGGCAGGCAGGTCCCAAGGCTGGGGAGCGGGTGCCGTCTGCTGGCCTCTTGCTTGGGACTGGGTTGTCAAAGGGCAAGGGACATGATTTCTGTGCCTTTGGAGGGAGGAGGTGAGGAAGCAAAGAATGGAGTTAGCAGGGAGGGGTTGCAAAAAAAAAAAGGGGGGGCTTGCAGCTGAACCCAGTTATCAAGGCTAGGAGGCTTCTCCTTCCCTCCAGGCACTGAAGTGAGGCCATGCAGTTCCCATCACCTCCTGTGAGCAGTGGTTGATGGGGACTTTGTGTTGAAACTGAGGAAGAGGTTGTCTGTCTGATGCTGGAGAGGGTTAAAAACTTTGGTATTATAAGGCCGGCCCATTTCCTCCCTGGGTTCTGCTGCTGCTGCTGAACCCATTACTTATCACCCACGAGAGGACTGGTCTGAGCTATATTAAGTGAACTTCTACTATGGGGTGGGGTGGGGGGCAGCTGCGGCGTGGATTCAGAAGGACACAGGCTCTTTCTGCCTGAACTTTGTCACTCTGTGCCTCCAAGTGCCCTCAGTCGCTGGGGGCTGGGGACTTCCCTAGGCTGGGCCCAATGCTCATCTGTCACTTCACGTGTTTAACAGGAGCATTCGTTGGGGGGGGGGGGGGCGGGAAGAGGCCACACACCCAACCTCACTGTGTATTTCTGGTTAGCAGGTTGTCTTGGAAAAAAACAAAAAACCCAACCAGGCTTCCTGATTTTGACAGCCCAGCCCAGCCAATGCTTGTTGAAGGCTCAGGGGCAGGCCTGTTGGTAGCTTCCAGACGCACTCTGGGCTTGCCTACATCTGGTGCGTAGGAAGGGCTTGTGCTCACTGGCTCGTGTGGGAAGCCTATCGAGGAGGCTTGGTGGCCTGATGTTTCCCACAGGCACTGTGTTAGACAGATAATAAAGTTTTAACTTCCCTCGGTGTCCTCTCTGGCCACCTTAGGTGAGGGATTTGCTTTAGCTTTGGGTATCCTGTCTTCACTTGGATACCGAGAGATGGTCATTAGCAATAATTTTGTGTTTTGGCTGGAGATGGAAATAATTAGCAGAAGAGAGCAGTCTTCTAGAGCTGCAATCTGGAGGACATCTTTTGCTTTGAAAAGATACAATTAAGAATCTGCAAATGATCCGCACTAACATCCGTGGTCTTTCTGTTCATTAAGATTAAAGTCATGTTTTTCAGGGAACAAATACTCACACCCCTCCCAGATTCGTAATCAGCTTTTATTTTTCTTGTCGGGTGGGGTGGGGGGATTTCCGGGGAAATAGTTTCCAAGCCAAATCTGAAGGGAGGTACTTTTTATAGTTTTTCTTGGCAAGTGGTGCTTGGTGGCCACCAGATGGGTATCTAAATGACCACAATGAAAGCCCTGGAATCTGTTTTTTTTTTTTTTTTTAAAAAAAAACTTTATTTTTTGGAACAGTTTCAGATTTACAGAAAAGTTGCAAAGATAGCACAGAGAGTTCCCATATACCCCCTACCCTGTTTCCCCATGTTATTAATGTTTTACATTAGTATGGTGCATTTATTGTAATCAACGAACCAATATTGACACATTATTGAGTTTTATGCCTCATTCAGATTGGGAATGTTTTTTGTGACCTTCACTGTTTTTGAGGATTGTTGGTTGTATTGTAGACTGTCCCTTCGTTAGACTAGGGCTCTAGGGTTTCAGGAGGAAGCCCACAAAGATAAAGGCCCCTTCTCATCACATCATATCAAGAGTATGTACTATCCAGCCAGACGTGGTGGCTCAAGCCTGTAATCCCAACACTTTGGGAGGCTGAGATGGGCGGATCACCTGAGGTCATGAGTTCAAGACCAGCCTGGCCAACATGGTGAAACCCCAACTCTACTAAAAATACACAAATTAGCCAGGCATGGTGGAAGGCACCTGTAATTCCAGCTACTCAGGAGGCTGACGCAGGAGAATTGCTTGAACCCGGGAGGCGGAGGTTGCAGTGAGGTGGGTGGCACCACTGCACTCCAGCCTGGGCTACCTGGATTACAAGAGTGAGACTCTGTCTCAAAAAAACAAAAAACAAAAAACAAAAAAATGTGTACTATCCATATCATTTATCATTGATGTTAACCTTGATTACCCGGCAGAGGTAGCTTTTGTCAGTTTCTTCAAACTCTTTGGAAGACTTTACTACATGAAGCCCACACTTAAGGAGTACAGAGTAATACTCTGGAATCCGGGAAGCACTTACTCTTTGCTGAGAAGTAGGCAGCACAGAAGAGTTAGCACCCAGGAAGAGAAGGGATGTCGTGGCCGGGAGCAGCGGCTCATGCCTGCAATCCCAACACTTTGGGAGGTCAAGGTGGGAAGATCGCTTGAGTCCAGGACTTTAAGACCAGCCTGGGCAACAGAGCAAGACCTCATCTCTAATAAAAATAAAAACTAAAACAATTTAGCCTAGTTGCGCATGCCTGTAGACCCAGCTTCCCAGCTACTCAGGAGGCTTAGGTGGGAGAATCTCTTAAACAGGAGTTCGAGGCTGCCCTGAGCCATGATCGTGCCACTACACTCCAGCCCATGGATCAGAGGGAAACCCTGTCTCAAACCAACAAACCAGACAAAAAAAAGAGAAGGGACATGGTGAGTTTTGAGAGGCTACTGTGAACTCCCAGATGTGTCTCTGGCTCTGGGTCACCCAGATGTTAATAGCAGTCACCTCTCTTTGCTTCTGTATGAGAACTCCTCAGGGGTGAACGCTAGCCTTTATCCTGTTATTAGGTTTTGTCCCAGATGGCAACATATTGGTGATGCATGTAAAGTTCTACCCTTAACTCTGGGCATGAGCTTGGCAAAAACCAAGGAGGGAAAGGTACTGCTAATGGGACAGACATTGTTGTTAGAATTGGTGAAGGTATATTAGGGAATTTTGGGGAACTCGGATGCTCGTTTTATGGAGTTTAGCGTGTAGCAGACATTCATTAGCCCATGTGATTCCTCTCCAACCCTAGCAGGCAGGCACTATTATCACCCGTGTTTTACGGAGGAGGATGCTAAGGCACAGAGAGGTAAAGTAATTTTCCCAAAATGGGCAGCCTTGCTCCATATCATGTGTTCTGAACTGTGTGAGGTTCCTCATTCTCTCATTTGGTGAGAGACACATACAAACCAGTTCGCAAGGCGTCTGGGACCATGGCAGGGCTGGAATTGAAAACCTTGTTTACTACAAGGTGATCTTGAGCAAGTCATCTAGCTTCTCTGGACCTCTGTCAGCTTATCTGTGAAATGGCTGAAATAATACCACTTGCCTCACAGGGTTGTTGTCTGCCTTGCATAGGTTAATCCATTTAAATCAACACAGCATGTGATCTGTTACTAGTGTTGCAGTAAACCTTTGCTTTTGTTAATGGAGGCGTTCAATTAATATGAACCATTGTTTATTTACTCATTCAGCTACTGAGCACCCACTGTGTTAGATCCTAGGGTCACAATGAGGAATGAGACCCAGATCTTGCCCTCTCTGAGCTAGCGCCTCTGATTGTGCCTCTGTTGTTTTCTCTTGTCTAATCGTATTAACTAATACCTCCAGTAGAGTGTTACATGATAGTGAAGCCAGTGGGCATCCTTGCCTTGGAGGAGGACCTCCAGTGTTGGCTTTAGAATTGAGGTGTATGAATTATGTAAAGGAAGTATTAGTTATTTCTTTTCTCCCTCAGAGTTTTTATTACAAATGCGAGTTGAATTATATCAAAGGCTTTTTTAAGAATCTATGGAAAAATATTTTATTCTTCTTAGACCTATTAATATGTTGGCATACATTATTAGATTTCTTTATGTGAAAACATCCCTGGTATAGACTCCACTTGTATTATTTTCTTAAGGTGGTGGTGGCATCAGATAATATTTAAGAATTTTTCAGTATTCATGAGTGATACTCATATTGTCCTATTTTGTGTGCTATCAGGTTCAGATTTCTTTCCTTGTCTATGCTCAGGAACAATTTCTGTCTCCCTGGGACTCCCTGGTCTCTAAAGCTGTGGTCGAATTCCTCTGTGAAGCCGCCTGGACCTGGCACTTCTTTGTGGAGTTGTTTCTTGATGGCTTTCTCTATACTGTGGGAATTGGTCTCTTTACACTTTCTATTTCTACTGGAGTCAATTTTTGTAAACTATCTTTCTGGGAAATTATCCATTTTATCTGTCTAGGTTTCAAATTTATTCACTAGAGATGTGCAAAGAAGACTCTTGATTTTCTTTCAAGTGGAGGAGACAACCAAGTACACAGTGACAGAAAGACCTGGGGGCAGGGATGTGGGAGTCCTGATGGGGCCACTGATCCCACCCTGGAGGGGGAAGATGTGCTGGCTGTCAGCAGACAGTTCAGAAGCTGAATTCCCTTATGCATGCTTGTGAATGCAATGGATTCTTACTTCCCCCAACTTGTAATATGCTGAGAGAGACAGGTGGGTACTGGGGATTCCTAGTCACCTCCAGAGATGCCAGATCTCCAGTTACTGTGGGGACAGATATGTGGGGAATGCTCACATCTGCTTTGCCTCAACAGTCTGGTGCAGCCCTCCTTCAATCCCTGGTAAGCTAAAGCATTTAATGCCAACCTTGGCCTTTCAGAAAGGAAAACAGGTTCCTTCTGATCACTGCTTGTTGTTTTATAGAGTCTATTCCTGTGATCCTTAAACTTTTAAGGTCACAGCCCTTTAAAAAGCTGATGAAATCCGCAGATTCTGTATACACACCCACCATGCATGTGCATGCTACACATGGGCAGCCCTTTCCCCTGGGCACTGCCCCCTCATCACATACCCCCTGCACCCCCCACCCACACCTTGCCACCTCCCCTCTCCACTTCATATCCCCCACGTGCTTTTGATGTCATTTCTCAGCACTCACAGACTCTTCTGTGTCCCATTCCCTAATTTCACTGGCACTGCAGTGTAGGAACAGCTGCTCTCGATCCATTCACAGGGCACAATTAAAACCCCATTCTTTCAGCAAACACACTGAAAGCTGGTTTTGTGCCAGACCCTGTAGGGGCATACACACAAATTAGATATGGTTCCTGGCCCCCAGGCCAATATGGGTCATAGTCTGGTAAACAAATAGGGACATACGAGGTGCTGTGATACAGTATCTGTGTGTGTGTGTGTGTGTGTGTGTGTATATGTGTATGTGTTTGGTGCTTGCTAAAAATAGTGTTCTACACTAAGCAAGCAGGTTCACTAAACACATGTGACATTCAGAGACATTGCCTTCTCTGTTGAGTTAAGGACAGACCTTAATAAGCCTGCTTTGGACAAATAACGTCTCCAGGTGCAGCTGGAAAGGTGAAATGAGGGCTAGAATTGAGCATCGGCCTTGCAGGGAGGCAGAGGAAATGAGGTTGAAGTTGCCTCACTCATTCTTCCCTGTGAAACACATGGTATCTTGGCTTCTAAATTCAAGCCCCTGCGTTCTTTTGGTGGCATAGATTTTGATCAGGAGTGGAGGCTCTTGAAACTTTAAAGCAGTGTTATTTAGGTTGGTTCTCATGGCTCTCCAGCCATATCAGGTGGCAGGTTAAATACTTTTGAAAAATGTAGAATGGGTGGCAAGGGGCTCTCAGTTCTGGCTACATTAGAAATTCTCAGACTGCATCCCAGACCAGTGAGATCAGGCTCTTGGGGGTAAAGTAACTTTGCTGAGAGTCTGCATTGGTAAATGGCAGGACAGGCCTTGAACTTGGGCACTTAGAGTCCTAGGTGCCTGCCATCAGCACTGTATCTCATAGCCAGAATGTGGCCCTGGAGGGCAGCAGGACGCCGTATGTAGCTGCTGTCTCTAACTTTGTCTGATGTGTCTCATGTACGGTGGGATGTGTGCACGTTCACCTCTTATAGCTGATATTTATAGAATTATAAATTGTGTCTTGCTACTGTCCTAATGGGATTATACTCACTGGAAAACTCCTGGCTAAGGTAGAAATGAGAACTGATGGGGAGCTCTGCTATTTTTCTGTTTCTTTCTCCATCTTGGTGGATGGTCCTGCCTGCCTCTTGGGCATTTGGATCTAAAGCCCTGCACTGGAATCTTTAATGCTTTTCCCTCTGTGGAAGAAATATACCAAAGGCAGACTGTAAGCCACATGCAGAGTGGGGAGATTGCTTTTCCTGAGTTGGTATTTGGGACCCTCTTGACCTTGTAATCTGAGGTTTTGGAAAAAGAGCGTTTCTTCAGCTGGGCCTGAAGGGAAGAAAGTGGCCTGCAAAGCTCAGGATTTATGAAGGTCCTTATCAAAACAGACCTGCGTGGGCGTGCCTGCAAAAGTGAGAGTGTTAAATGAGAGAGAAAAACAAATCCAAGTCTAAAATGCCTGCTAAAGTTATTTTAAAGGCTATGGAAAGGAGCTGTTTACCTGTAGAATCCTAAGAAGGTGGGCTGCAGCTCTGAAATCCGCAAAGGGTGACATCACCTCTGTTGCCATGGAGTAGGGAGGAATGTCTTAATAACCAGGGGGTTGGCAGGGGCCACTGATGAAGTGTGCCCACCCCCGGGAACATGGCACTGAAATGAAAGCTCCTGGGGAAAAGTATAAATAAAGAAGCTGTCAGTCAAGAAGGCATTAATTTTAAATCTCTGCCCCCGGCCAAGGGTTACACAGGCCCCACTGTCTTCAAAGGGAAGTTTCCACTTGGATTTTAAGTTGCCTGAAGGAAAAATGGAAATCAGCCTTTCAGGCTGTGCGAGGGGATGTGAGGATCAATATGAGACCAAACTCTCAGAGGTGGCTGGTTGGAGAGGGGGACTCTTTGCTAAGTTGGGCAGAGGATGGAAAGAAGAGATGTTCCCTTGCTCATGTCGTCTTCTGCAGGCCTTTGACAGAGTGGGTGGGTTTAGCCGTGGCGAGTCCTATTGCAGGAGGATTATCTAAAGTCTATTTCTGGGGAACTCTTCTGACCAGATCTTTCCTTCTCCTTTTGGTGAGGAAGCCACTCTGAGGTCTGTTCTCTGTCATGCACTGTACTCTCTTCTGTTAGACACAGACCTTGCTAAATCACGAGTTTAATCTCAAATGTTTTAAAAACGGAGGGAGTTCAGCAAGGTGATTGGATAAATTGTGGTTGATTTGTATAACGAAATAGTACACAGCAATGAAAAAGAAAGGACTACTGCACACAATATGGGTGAAGCTCAGACATTCTGTTGAGCAAAATAAGTGAGACACATACATCCAGATTTTATTTAAAGGACGTTCGAGAACAGTCAAACCCAGCATATGGTGAGAAAAGTCAGGGAGTGGTTCTTCCTGGGTGAGGGTGTCTGGCTTCAGAGGGGCCACAGAGAACCCTCTGGGGTACTTGAAATGTTCTGTGTCTTGTGCATATATATATATATGCAAATATATCTGCAAAGGCACAAGATGTATGTGAAATATTTGTGCATTTTACTGCATATAAGTGATGCATATTTTTAAAACTGATGAAGGCTGGGCATGGTGTCTCACACCTCTAATCCCACCACTGGGAGGCTGAGGTGGGTGAATCACCTAAGGTCAGGAGTTCGAGACCAGTCTGGCCAACATGGTGAAATCCTGTCTCTACTGAAAATACAAAAATTAGCTGGGTGTGGTGGCAGGTACCTGTAATTCCAGCTACTAAGGAGGCTGAGGCAGGAGAATCGCTTGAACCCAGGAGGTGGAGGTTGCAGTGAGCCGAGATTGCGCCACTGCACTCTAGACTGTGCAACAAGAGTGAGACTCCATCTCAAAAACAAACAACAAAACTGATGAAATCTGCAGATCTGATACACATCATGCTACACACATATCATGCTGCACACATATCATGCTACACATGTACAGCCCTTCCCCCAATGCACTGCCCCTCACCACATACCCCCGTACACCCCCAGCCCTGAAATTTAATCCAAGCTTTGCCCTGACTCTTCTTGTGGTCTTGGGAATTTCCCTGCACCCCAAGCCTCAGTTTCCCCATCTGTAACACAGAGGTATTCAGAGTAGCTATCTCCAGCAGTTGATGTAAACTGCAGAGAGAACAGGGGAGCGTACACGTGAAAGCTTGCGGCACAGTGGACATAAGCTATTCGAATGACTAAAAATAGGAATATCTCTGGAATTCTCCAAGGCAGGAGGGCCCCAGGAAATGGCTTGAAACCAGCAAGAGACAGTTCTTCGCATCCAGATTTGACGATGGAGATGAGTTTTTGTGTGTGCCACATGCCTGGGCCCTGCTGCCCCCATCTAAAAGGTGACCTTGCGGCCTGTGGGTTGCAGATTCCATACATTTCTCCACCCCTCTCCAAAAGCAATACGTGTCAGCATGTGGGTGCGCGTGTTTTTGCAAGCAGTCATGCCAGCAGCCAGTCTGCAAGCCTCATTGCTTGTGGATCACCCCGGTCCTGTGTCCCAGGCGCCTGGCCTTGCAGCAGCCTGCCTGGGAAGCACCACGGAGCTTGTCTTTCGGCCCCGTCTGGGGAAGGCAGACAGCTGTCTTAGCTGGGGCAAGGTCAGCAAAGACATCGCATTCAGGATGACTTTTTCCAGTGGTTCCATGGACGAGACAGGATGGCAAATGTCCTCCCTTTCCTTTTTGGCATTTCTGGACCTGATTTATCCAGATGGAATTTCTTGACTTTCAGGCCCTGTGTCTGTATGTGTCACCTCTGAATGAAGGGTGTGACAACCTGACTCTCATCATTAATACACATGATTCATTCATTGAGAATCCACTTACTGTTAGGTGGTGTGTGTGTGTGACTGGGTGGGGCGTGGGCAGCAGTGGTCTAGGGGGGCTTGTCTGAAAGTCTGCTGAGTGTCAGATTTGTTATTTGGAGGCAATCCATTACTTTTCAAAGGGGTTCTTTCTATAGGTTGTGCACACCCGCCAGATGAAAAATCCATCCACCTTCCTACTCTGTTTTGGGATTCCTTGCAGCCCTGATGGGCAGGAAGTTATGCGAGTTATCGGGGTGAGTGGCAGGAGGCGAGGTTTGTCTCTCTGTCTGCCCCTTTCCTCTGGCTACAGGTCTGCGGTGCCAGCTGTGGCATCCTAAGTGCTGCCTTGGCAACAGACTGTGATGTCCCAAACCCAGGCCCTGGGACTCACACCACCTTGGCATCGGGGTGAGCTCATCAAGCCGTGGGTCGGATCAGCTTGGCCAGGGATCAGTGGAGCCCTGTTGCCCTGCTGCCCATCGAGGGGGCATCCAGCTCCCAGGCCAGGCCCTGCTCCTCTCTTCCCAGCCACTCAAGCCTGAAAGCTCCATTGGTCTCTGCCCCTCCCCGTGCCCCCCCAAGGACGGCTGCCTCTCAGAGGTTCCCTAGCTGGGTTTCTATTTTGGTCATACTATTCTGCTTCCCGAAAATTCCACCGCCTGCAGTTCTAGGCAGAGAAGATGTTCTCTTGCTGTTCCTTTTTTCAAAAGTGATCTGTTGGCTGGCGGGTTGGCGCTGAGCGAGTGGCCACCTCAGACTTGGCTGTGTGTCCGTCTGTGAGGGTGAGCAACAGGCCTCCAGAGCTTCCAGGGGGAGAGGCGCTGGCGGGGACCACTATGTGGCCTGAGTGTGATTTTTAAAATAATCTTTGACTTAATTCTGGGGCAAAAGGAGAGACTGTGAACATTCCCAAAGAAAGGAATCTGTATCTTCAGTTGTCAGGGGCAGCCTACCTCCCGAGTGAAATGATGAGGCCCCCAGAATAATTTCTTTTCCAGGGGGATCCTTGCTTCCCTGTGTCAGGGTCAGGGTGTCGCCATCCAGGAAATCACCTCTTTCCTGAGATGCAGGATAAAGTAGTGGTTAAGGGGGTGGAGGAGCCAGGTTGCCTGAGAATGAATCTTGGCTCTGATACTTAGAAGCTGTGTGACTTTGGGCAAATTACTCACCCTGTTTGAGCCTCATTTTCCCCCTATATAAAATGGGGAGACAATATCACCTGCTTTATAGGGTTCTTGTGAGACAAATATGAGCATATACTAGATGCATACAGTGGTTCTCGATATAAAGTAAGTGGTATAGATGTGTTAGCTATTAGTATTTTGGTTATGACAAGCAGCTCACTGACTCACTAGCACTTTAGTAAGATTTAGTTGATCCACTCCCAGGTAGCCTGGGAGGAAAAGTACAAAGTGCGGAATGGAGAGGGTGTTGGAAGCACATTTTACCTCCTCCACACATTTTCTGAAGATCAGCAGAATCTGAGGTGAAAAGAGAATTCCTAAAGTGCTGACCAACCCATTTTATTTTTATAAAAATGTCTTCCTTTTTTTCATAATGCTTTTGAAGGGGTTGGGGACTAGTGCGTTCAAGTTGTTGTAAAATAGAGTAACTATAGCAGGGAAAGAGCAGAACTGTCACTGGAAAGATTGTTCTTTCAATAATAATCCAGTAGGCCCCATTTACTGAGTGTTGATTCTGTCTGTCTTGGGCTTTGCAGAAGTTAGGGAAACCGACAGGCTTGTATCACCAGCGTCATCACCCCGTGTCACACATGAGGACGTGGAGTTTCCCCACGTCTCACAGCCAGGGGTGGGAGTGGATCTGGAGTCCCCTAACCCTGTGCTACCCTCCGTTCTGAGACCTGGGTCTCAGTTTAGAGCTCTTGCTTGGTGGGGCAAAGAGGAGGGCTGAACTGGCCTCCCCAGCAATCTTGTCCTGCAGTTTTCGGGAGTGGTCAGAGATTTCTCCACATATTCACAGGGCCTACCTATTGGGTAAGCACCCAGGAACTTGATGAAAGGAGGGGTGATAAGAATGAGAACTTTCAGATGCCTGCCACAGAGATGAGCGTTACCTGCCAGGGCCGAGAGTGAGCAGACGTCTCGTTTCTGAATCAGTTCAGGTTGAGGGCGTGAGTCATGAGTTGACGCTTCCAGCAGTCTTTGGGCCTCTGCTGTGCGCAGGCCTCATGTGCCATGCTGGGGCTGTAAAGCCAGGAGCCATGGTCCTCAGCTGGGGGCGAGTCTGCCTGGCAGGAAATGTTTGGCGATGCCTGGAGACATTTTTGGTTGCCTACAACGGGGAGAGGGGCAGGGCAGCTACTATTGGCATCCAGTGGGTAGGTGGCTGTGAGGGTCGAGTAATTTACTACATGTGATGTGCTTACAACAGTGCCTTGCATGTAAGTTCTCAATACATTTTAGCTGCTTTTTCTGCATTATAATTATCTTCATAATAATTATTGATGTAAGACTCCTATCTGCCTCTAAGAAGTCAGAGTCTAGAGGGTAGACAGATGAGTGAATCCATAGACAGACTTCAGTGTAGGACTCTGTGGGACCTGGGAGTGTAGAAGAGCTGCCTGCTCCAGCCTGGGGAAACAGGGAGGGCCTCCAGGAGGGGGTGGTTCAGGTCAAATCATGATGGATAAGTAGTGGCTTGTTAGGAGACGTAAGGTCGAGAGGTATGGAAGGGGGTTCCGGGTAAGGGGAACAGTATGTGCATGACATGGAGGCACAGAGGCCCTCGAGCAGCAACCTCTAAATCCCCCATCACTGCTTCTATCTTCTTCCTCCCTTTGGTACTGATGCCTCGTATGCAGGCCAGGTACCTCCCATGGTAGGTGAAATGGATTTTAGGTGGTCCACCAGTGAGGACGTTGTATTTGCTAAGAACTGTTTTTCAGTGCTATTTTCTCTTCGAACTAGTCAGAAGGAGTGGAATTTCAGGCTAGGCGCGGTGACTTAAGACTGTAATCCCAGCACTTTGGGAGGCCGAGGCAGGCGGATCACCTGAGGTCAGGAGTTCGAGACCAGCCTGGTTAACATGGTGAAACCCCATCTTTACTGAAAATACAAAAAAAATTAGCCAGGCGTGGTAGTGGGCACCTGTAATCCCAGCTACGCAGGAGGCTGAAGCAGGAGAATCACTTGAACCCAGGAGATGGAGGTTGCAGTGAGTCGAGATCACACCACTGTACTCCAGCCTGGCAACAGAGTGAGACTCTGTCTCAGAAAACAAAAAACAGAACAAACAAACAAAAGGAGTAATGCTTCACTGAGGTACTGCTGTATCGTTGACACTTTTCTTTCTAACACTCCTCTCTCTCCCTGTTTCTAGGTCTTGACTTTCTGGGGTCCTGGAAATGTTCCATATTTTGATTATGTTGGTGGTAGCAAGAATGTATGACATTTGGCAAAACTCATCAAACCCTATACTCAAAACACTGACATCTGTGTGTATGAGTTATACCACAGGAGCATTGGCGGGGTGGGGGTGTGTAAAACCTCAGTCTCAGAGTCTTTGCCCAGCCACTGTGTCTTGCTTGAATTTAGTAAGTTTTATTTTTATTGTATTTTTACCCTACCTTCTATTTATGGAGGTGACATTGATTTTCCATCTGCAGTAGTGGTATAAAGTTTCCTTTTAAAATAATTTAAAAAAAATAAGTGAGTGAATTTAAATACTAGAAATATTAAATAAATATTTTTTGGCGGCACATGAATAGAGCAAAGATCGTGCAAGTGGTTAAAAAAAAGCAAGCTTTTTGGAAACCCTCCTGAGAAAATTTGGTGGTTCTGAGATGAAACTAACTTCACCCGGTGCTGTGCAGGCATCGTGATGACTGTAAGAAAGCCGCCTGCGAGCATGGCAGTTGTTTAAGGAGAAATAGCGAGAAATCTCAGCCAGTAACTTAGAGAAATATTTTAATGATGTGCTATTTGTGAAATTTACTGTCAAATGCCCAGGGGACTGAGAATTAAATGATTATTAATTGTCTTCCTATTCCCTGCTTGCTGGTAAACATTTAAAGTCTTGTTAAGAGGAAAAAAAAAAAAAAAAAGAAAAACTCTGCCGCTTGGATTAATGAAAACCAATGTAAATGCTTTAAATACTTTTGCTCAGCACACTCGAGCTTTCTGTTCTTCAGGGCTCACAGGGAGTGGGAGTGACGTGTGTTTTCAGGACTGCGTTTCTGTGGACTGTCCCCATCAGCCCCAAGGGTGTGTTTCTGATAAGACGCAGTGCAGTTTTTCTGATATGGCTGGAATTTTTGCTAAGAGACTTTTTGTGTTTTGTTTTTCTGGTTCGAATTCTCAGAATGTTGTCGGCCATGGATTTGACATTCCTCTTTTCCTAGATTAAAAAATCTCTGCTCTGTTACCTTCCCGGAAGGCGCGTGTGTGTGCGTGTATGTGCGAATTCAAATATACGTTTACATTAAACTACAGCCTCACAAGAACTCCAGGCCTTACAGATTGCTAGCTAGAAAAATCAAAGGATTTCAGCACCAGAAGCCACCAAGGAAACTGATTCAATTGAATGCTGTTCAGTTATAAATGAGAAGGTATTGAGGCCTCCGCTGGGTGGGGCACTTCTCCAAAATCATGCTGCTACTTAGTGGCGGGGCAGGACAGCACTCTCCATTTCCTGCTTCATAAAACAGAGTTTCATTACTATATATCATGTTATGTCATCTACCACCTATGAAATAAAATTAAAAATGTTTCTTTTGGGAGTTACATTTATTTTCTTACATAATTACATGAATCAAAGGAAGTCTCCTTTCTGCCATGCCACTGTCTTCTTATTCCTTAGTTCTCTTCCCTGGAGGATGTCACTGTTCCTTGTGACTTCCAGAGAAAGCCTGTGCATCCTTCAGCTGTGCCTGTACATCTGTCTGTGTGTGTACATCTGTGCGTGTATGTCTTTGTACATCTGTGTACATGTGTATGTGTAATCTGTATACATCTGTACATCTGTGTACACTGTACATCTCTGTGTGTGTGTGTGTACATCCTCTCATCCTTTTTATGCTGTGCACACTATACAGCTTGCTTTTCTCTTTTAATACTAAATCTCACTGGTCATTCCATGTCAATGCATAAAGAACTTCTTCAGGCCTTGTAGCTATATTGTATCCCTTCGTATGAATGAGCCAGAATTCATTCATCCCCATTGTATCCCTTCATATGAATGAGCCAGAATTCATTCATCCCCAGTAGATGGGTTTTGTGTTGCTTCCAGTCTTTTGGGATTACAGTCAGGGTTGTAGTAACTAATCTTAAGGATACACAGGTCATTTTGCACAGATGAGAGTATATCTGCAGGAAGAATTTTTTTTTTTTTTTTTTTTTGAGACAGGGTCACATCCTGTCACCTAGGCTGGGAGGTGGTGGCACGATCATGGGCCACTGCAGCCTTGATCCTCCCACCTCAGTTTCTCCAGTGGCTGGGACTACAGGCAGGTGCCACCATGCCCAGCTAATGAAAAAATATTTTTTTTTTGTTTTGGAGATGGTTTCTCCATATTGCCCAGGCTGGTCTCAAACTCCTGAGCTGAAGCAATCTTCCTACCTCTGTCTCCCAAAGGGTTGGGATTCTAGGCGTGAGCTACCATGACTGGCCCAGGATGAATTTCTAAAAGTAGCATTGCTTGATTCCGAGGGCACTATGTGGTTCCAAGGGCATGTGTGTTTGGAATTTTCATGGATATTACCAAATGACCCTATCTAGAGTTATAGCCTTCTATCTTTTGGTTTGGATAGTGGCATCTTTGATTAATAGTTTATTCCAGGTCGACTTTTCTGAACTTGCACCATTCATTCAGCCAACAAATCCTTTTTGAGGGCCTGTTTCGTGGCAGGACCCATCCAAGTGCCAGGGGCATGGCAGAGCAAGAGTCCTCATAGCATTCGCTGATTGGTGGAGGTGGATCTCGAGGTCGAGGGAGGAGGGGTAGACTGGAGGTTGAGGGAAATGGAGAACTTCACAGTTCTTCAGTCGTTATGACAAGATGTGCACAGAACACAGCAGGGACCTGTGAGCCGGGCCTGAGCTAGTCAAGTGGTTGGGGGTCCTTCTAGAAGCATGCAGTACTGAAGCCGTGCCCATGGGCATGGACGGGCTTTAGTCATGTGGAGAAGGGGGCCTGGCAGTGGGCAGGGGAGGAGCTGTTGAGGCAGGGGCAGCAGCAAGTACCAAGATCCCGGGGCAGGAAGGAGCTTGATGCTTTTAAAAAACTTCCCTTTGCCAGGCACGGTGGCTCTCGCCTATAATCGCAACACTTTGGGAGGCTGAGGTGGGAGGATCACTTGAGCTCAGGAGTTTGAGACCAGCCTGGGCAACATAGTGAAACCTCATCTCTACTAAAAAAAAAAAAAAATTAACTGAGCCTGGTGGTGTGTGCTGGTAGTCCCAGCTACTTGGGAGGCTGAGGTGGGAGGATCGCTTGAGCCTGGGAGGTGGAGGCTGCAGTGAGCTATTATTGTGCCATAGCACTCCAAAATGGGCAGCTGAGTATGGCCTCAAAATCAAACAGAAAACAAAAATCACCACACTCCCCTTTGGCTGGAGTTCAGACAGAGGGAGGGAGGGAGTGAATGCAGGCGAGGGTAGATGGGCAGGCAGGGCCCAGCCAGGCTGCCTGGCGGGGGTCATTTATTTTTACCTAGAGCTGTGGGGAGCCATTTTGGAAGTGGGGGTACCATGTGGACCCCGAGAGATCAGCTTAGCTAAACTGGACAGTATTTCCTCTAGGACAGCCCAGAAAGGGAACAAGGAGGCTGAGGCTCACTGGGGTGGTCACCCAGGGTTCCCCAAGGCAGGAAAAGGTCTTGTTTCTGGCTGGCAGGCCCCTGGACATGGTTCTTGTATTTACTTATTCTCTCAGCCACTCGGCAAATGTTTATGGGGGCTTGCAAGTGCCAGGCCCTGTGGTAGGTGCTTGGCAGACAATGCTGGGCCACAGTGACATGGGCCCAACACTGATGGAGCTCTGGGTCGAGTGTGGGGTTGTAAAATTCTCTAAAGGGTCAAGGAGTAAATATTTCAGGCTTTGGGGGCCATTCGGTTCCCAAACTACCAACTCTGCTGTTGTAGTATAGGAGTAAGCTGTAGCTTGCTCTGTTCACCCTGTGTAAATAAATAGGTGTGGCTGTGTTGTCCTAAAACTATTTACAGACACAACCCATGGGCCTCATTTGGCCCGTGGACTGTGGTTTGCCTGCTCCTGGTTTGGCAGAATGAGATTCCCTAAACAGATGCCTGGTGCGATGGGAGCTGTTAGCAGGTGTCAGTGGAGAAAAGATGGCAGGGAAAAGGGGTGAAGGTGATCCTTTTGATGGGCCGATCTCAGGAGGTGCTGGCTGAGCAAATGCAGGAAGGAACCAGGGGAAGTGGGAGGATCTCGCGGGGAGGGTTTCCAAGCAGAGGGAACCCAAGGTCTCTGAGGCAGGAGCTGCTTAAGTACAGCGAAGATGTTGGAGGGGTTGTTGCTGACCCAGCTTGGGGAGAAGTGGGGAGTGGTGGGGGTGGGTGGCAGGCCGGGGCACAGGCTGTGTTAGTGACTTTTGGTTCCATCTAAATTGTCCAGAAGCCTTTATAGTAGGTTTGAGAATGGACATCTTAAAGGCTGCTGTGTGACAAACAGACTGACAGAGCCACAAAGTCGGGAGGCCAGGGAGGAAGTGACTGCAGTAGTCCCCGTGCGAGAGGACGGCAGCTTGGACCAGGGTGGATGCGATTGAGTGGGGAGACCTAGGAATCTGGTTTCTGTCCTGACAGTGGAGCAGTCAGGGCTGATGACGGATCAGATGTGAGGCATCAGAGTGAGGAGTCCAGGCCGCCCCGTGAGCTGATGGGGAGGGTGGAGGGGCCTCTGATGAGATGGGGGGCCTTGGAGGTAGAGTTGCAGTGAGGGGTGAATGGGGGGCACTAACTCCATGGGAATTTCCCAAGCAGCCCCATGTACCTGGACCTGTACAGGATGCAGTGAGGCAGGGTGTCTGCTAGAAGAGGGTCAGGCTGAGAATTAAATGACAGTGTGAGGTGATGGGTGGCAGTGTCCTTGGGTGGCTGTCCTAGAACATTCTACTTAAACAGCATTCTCCAGCGGTAGGGCCTTTCGAGGTAGCAGCAGGAGCCTGGGGTAGGCAGCCACTAATGAAGGAAGTTAGGTCATTTTGCAGTCATTGGTTTTATCTTTATTTTATTTTATTTTTGAGACAGATCTCAGTCTATCACCCAGGCTGGCATGCAGCAGCACAATCTTGGCTCATCGAAACCTCCGCCTCCTGGTTTCAACTGATTCTCATGCCTCAGCCTCCTGAGTAGCTGGGATTACAGGCCTGCACCACCACACCTGGCTAATTTTTGTATTTTTAGTAGAGATGGGGTTTTACCATGTTGGCCAGGCTGGTCTCAAACTCTTGACTGCAAGTGATCTGCCCACCTCAGCCTCCCAAAGTGCTGGGATTATAGATGTGAGCTGCCACGCCCAGCCTGCATCCATTGGTTTTAATAGTTTGGGTGTCAGGTAACCTCTGTAGCAGTGACCCTGCCTGTTGGGAGGCAAGTGGCTTGCCTGTGGTATTTTTAAGCCTCCTAATTCCGTATCTTTCGCTGGGCCTTTTCCCCGCTCTGGGCCTCAGTTTCCTCATTTGTAAAATGACACAGACGAGACAGGAGTCAGGAGCCCTGGATCTGAATGAAGCCACTGCTTGTACTTGGTGCGAAATCTGGGATTCAAGCCCAGGGGACCGTGGGCTGCAGAGCCTGTGCAGTCTCTCTCTGTGTCCTGCGTCCATGTCACGTGTGTAGAGTGCTGCCATAGGTCCTGGATTGGTGCTTTTCAAACTACGGGTCATGACCCACCACACCAGCAGGTTAGGAAATCCGTCTAATGGGTCGTGACCAGCGTTGAAGCAAAATCAATCAGGCAGGAGGGAGGGTCTGAGGGTGTCATGTAGCAGGGGTAAGTATGGACTTGGGAGGCCTTTGTTGCAGTTGTGGGTGTATACGGTGGTGTGAATGGGGTTGTGAGATAAAGTACACTTCTCCGAAGGGTTTCATTTAAACCCAAGTTTGGAGGCCCTTAGCCCAGGGATCTTCCAGAACTCATTCTGCTTCGACCTCTCTTCTCCAGGGACCTGGGACAAAGTGGCCTCAGTTTCCTTCTGGTGAGGAACGGAGCTTCTGGCTTGGGGTTTGGCATGGTGGGAATTTGAAAAAAAATAAATGACATGAGACAAAACCCAGCCTGTGATTGCTCTGCACCGGGAGTTCTGTTTTTGAGGCTTAAAAAGACCCCCCCTCCCCCCTTCTCTTTCCAGAAGAGCCGAATGCACATAAGGTCGCCAGCCCACCCTCCGGACCCGCATACCCCGATGATGTCCTGGACTATGGCCTCAAGCCATACAGCCCCCTTGCTAGTCTCTCTGGCGAGCCCCCCGGCCGATTCGGAGAGCCGGATAGGGTAGGGCCGCAGAACTTGCTGAGCGCGGCCAAGCCAGCAGGGGCCTCGGGCCTGAGCCCTCGGATCGAGATCACTCCGTCCCACGAACTGATCCAGGCAGTGGGCCCCCTCCGCATGAGAGACGCAGGCCTCCTGGTGGAGCAGCCGCCCCTGGCCGGGGTGGCCGCCAGCCCGAGGTTCACCCTGCCCGTGCCCGGCTTCGAGGGCTACCGCGAGCCGCTTTGCTTGAGCCCCGCTAGCAGCGGCTCCTCTGCCAGCTTCATTTCTGACACCTTCTCCCCCTACACCTCGCCCTGCGTCTCGCCCAATAACGGCGGGCCCGACGACCTGTGTCCGCAGTTTCAAAACATCCCTGCTCATTATTCCCCCAGAACCTCGCCAATAATGTCACCTCGAACCAGCCTCGCCGAGGACAGCTGCCTGGGCCGCCACTCGCCCGTGCCCCGTCCGGCCTCCCGCTCCTCGTCGCCTGGTGCCAAGCGGAGGCATTCGTGCGCCGAGGCCTTGGTTGCCCTGCCGCCCGGAGCCTCACCCCAGCGCTCCCGGAGCCCCTCGCCGCAGCCCTCATCTCACGTGGCACCCCAGGACCACGGCGCTCCCGCTGGGTACCCCCCTGTGGCTGGCTCTGCCGTGATCATGGATGCCCTGAACAGCCTTGCCACGGACTCGCCTTGTGGGATCCCCCCCAAGATGTGGAAGACCAGCCCTGACCCCTCGCCGGTGTCTGCGGCCCCATCCAAGGCCGGCCTGCCTCGCCACATCTACCCGGCCGTGGAGTTCCTGGGGCCCTGCGAGCAGGGGGAGAGGAGAAACTCGGCTCCCGAATCCATCCTGCTGGTTCCGCCCACTTGGCCCAAGCCGCTGGTGCCTGCCATTCCCATCTGCAGGTGAGCAGGGCTTTGAAAATGATTGCTTCCGTGGTTTAGTTTTAAGAAATGGTTTTCTGTTTATGAGCATGGGATTCAGAGTCAGGTTTAAGTCTGACTTTAAATGGATTTAAATCTTGGCTTGGTCCATTGCTGGTTGCCAGACCCTGAGAAGGAATGTAAATTCCCTGGGCCAGGTTTTTCTCATCTGTAGAATGGGTGTAATTAGTGTACCTGACTCACCAGGTGGTTATGAGGTTGCAGTCATGATAAATGTAATTGCTCATATGTCACCTGGTTTATTCAAGAAGTGTTTATCAAACGTCTAGGTGGCAGATTCTGTTACATAAGTAATGGAGAGACAATGGTGAACTAAACAGGCAAAAATTTCTGCCTTCATAGAGCTGACATTCTAGTAGGCACAAGAGGAACTGATATTTGTTAGCATCTGCTATGTGCCCCAGTTATATGGAGGCCCTAAAAAAAATGTGTGAGCCAAGGAGCTTAAAATCTTGGGAAGCTGAAAAGATGTATGTAGATAGCAGCATAGCATGTAGGCTTTGGAGTCTCTTAAGGCTCACTTTGAGTCCTGCCTCCGCCACTCACTACCTGAGTGAACATGGGCATCTCTGCTGCTGCCTTTCTGCTGCTGTGCCTGTGAAAGACATTGCTAATCAGTCGGCACCCTCTTTCTCCTTGAGCTCCTTTCTGAAGCTGTGCCTAGGGCAGACATCACTAATCAATCAAGAGCTTCCTCCCCACACTGCATTTGTACTGAGCACCTTTCTGGTCTTGGTTGATTCCCTGTGAGAAGACAATAGAACCTACTTTGTGTGTGTGTGTGTTTTTTTAAATGGATTAGATGAGACGATATATGTCAAACTCTTAGTATAGAGCCTGTGCAGTGGTATCCTGGGATACCAAAATCTGAGGATGCTCAGGTCCCTTATGTAAAATGGTATAGTATTTGCATATAACCTGTGTACATCCTCCCATATCCATTACATCATCTCTAGATGATAATACCTTAGAATACCTAATACAATGCCTGCACACCACTTCATTCATATGGACTCAATGTACAACCTGCGGCATGGAAAATTCAAATTTTGCTTTTTGGAACTTTGTGGAATTTTTTTTTTCCTGAATATTTTCTATCTGAGGACACAGAACCCATAGATGTAGAGGGCGAATTGCACTCTCTATGTATATTATTTCATTTGATTCTCACAGAAACTTGGTTTGTGTTATTTTTTATCTTTGTTTTGATGAAATGACAAAGGAGGTATGTGAAGGCTAAGGCTAGAGATTATCCTATCTGTTCTCGTAGATGAGGAATTGGAAGACTCATGCTATTACCACGATCCCTGTGGTTTTCAAGTTATTTTTTATTTTAGCAAATGGAAGTCTTTTATCCCAAATATTAAACTGAGTCCCCAAATAGGCCAGGTGCAGTGGCTCACGCCTGTAATCCCAGCACTTTGGGAGGTCAGGGTGGGTGGATCACCTGTGGTAGCAAGTTCAAGACCAGCATGGCCAATATGGCAAAACCCCATCTCCACTAAAAATCCAAAAAATAGCCGGGTATGGTGGCGCATGCCTGTCATCCCAGCTACTTGGGAGGCGGAGGGGGGAGAATTGGCGGAGGTTGCAGTGAGCCAAGATCATGCCACTGCACTCTAACCTGGCGACAGAGCAAGACTCCACCTCAAAAAAAAAAAAAAAAAAAAAAAAAAAAATTGAGTCCCCAAATAGATAAATAGATAAAGGTGGAGCTCTTGATTCGTGTGGGGTTGAGGGTGGCCTTGGGCCCTGCCCACTGGGCCTTGTTCACCCCCATACCAGACGAAAATGGACTGCAGGGAGCATCCAGCCTGGCATTTCCTCCAAAGCAGGTTCTGAGAACACCAGGGTTTCAGTACGTCAGTTGTTATATCTTTAAAAAAAGGAGTTTCTGGGTTTAATGGAGTTAAGTAGGTGCCTGTGTGCAGGCCTTCTCAGAGACTTTAATGTGGACAGAATATGTGGTGATTTCAAAGGCCATTTGGCTACAGAGCTCTGAGTTCAGTGACTGAAGTTTCACAGGGCTATCTTAGAAAATGCTGCCAGCCGCAGTGGCTCATGCCTGTAATCCCAGCACTTTGGGAGGCCGAGGCAGGCAGATCACCTGAGGTCGGGAGTTCGAGACCATCCTGACCAACAGGGAGAAACCCTGTCTCTACTAAAAATACGTAATTAGCCGGGTGTGGTAGCGCATGCCTGTAATCCCAGCTACTTGGGAGGCTAAGGCAGGAGAATCACTTGAACCCAGAAGACAGAGGTTGCAGTGAGCTGAGATGGCGCCATTGTACTCCAGTCTGGGCTGCTTGTTCTTTGTGCTACGTAGACAGGTCAGTCTCCAAACCATGATTTTATTTAATGGTTGAGAGTAGGGAGGGACACTGCTGTGAAATATGATTATGACATATTTATTGGAGACTTTGTTTACAAAAGCCTTTCCTCATCATGAGGCATCTTGATCAGAGAGGTTTTGAGTGTCAGAGTCCTTTGGTTCCTCACAAGCACCAATCTGTGCTGGCCAATGTGGTCTTTTGCAAGAATCTTCTATGAAGTTGAGAGGATGGGGCATCAGGGAAGTCTCCTGATAACACTGACCTCAGGGTATACGGGCAACTCAGCAGAGGGCTGGAATTCAAATCAGAATTTCAGGCTGGCTCTGATGCTCTACTTCTTTCCTTTTTTGGAGACGGAGTCTTGCTCTGTCGCCCAGGCTGGAGTGCAGTGGCGCGATCTCAGCTCACTGCAACCTCTGCCTCCCAGGTTCAAGCCATTCTCCTGCCTCAGCCTCCTGAGTAGCTGGGATTACAGGAATGTGCCACCATGCCCAGCTAATTTTTGTTGTTGTTGTTAGTAGAGGTGAGGTTTCACCATGTTGGTCAGGCTGCTCTCAAACTCCTGACCTCATGATCTGCCCACCTTGGCCTCCCAAAGTGCTAGGATTATAGGCATCAGCCACTGCGCTTGGCTTTTCTTTCTTTCTTTCTTTTTTTTTTTTTTTTGGAGATGGAGTCTTGCTCTGTTGCTGAGGTCAGAGTACAGTAGCGTGATCTTGGCTCACTGCAACCTCCGCCTCCCGGCTTCAAGCGATTCTCCTGCTTCAGCCTCCCAAGTAGCTGGGACTATAGGCGCATACCACTATGCCTGGCTAATTTTTTTTTTTTTTTTGTATCTTTAGTAGAGACAGGGTTTCACCATGTTACAGGCCAGGCTGGTCTTGATCTCCTGACCTCGTGATCCACCCGCCTCAGCCTCCCAAAATGCTGGGATTACAGGGATGCTCTACTTCTTCAGATTGTATTTCAGCATCAAATACCTATTTCAGAACCAAACAAAAGTATAAACTGAAACCTGGGGATATGCTGCTGAATTTTCTTCTCACAAAATTTTTGGTGCTTTAAAGCGTATTAATACAGGGCTAAAGTGGTTTTCTAATGAGTCATAGTTTGTAAACCTTTAAAAACTGTTCACTTGTATAAATGATATGGGTAAAAGTGGTTGTCATGTGCGGCTTGTTGGTTGCAGGCAGAAGCTTGAAAGCATCTTGGCACTGTAACTAAGATAAAGCAAAGGTACTTTGGAAACCCTAAGACTGCAGGGTAAAAGGGATTTCAGGAGGCAATGTGGTTGGAAAGAAGAGGAAGAGATTTGCTTGCATAGGGAGGATATGATTATAAGTTGAATGAAATGTTTAAGTTGGACACTGGCACAGATGAAGTTTATGGAGGTGCTACCCCTTGGGCTCCCCTTGGTACTGCTGTGATAGAGAAGACAGAATTGGCTTTATTGCAAGTGCTTAACCAAGCCCAGTTGATAGTGTCAGCTCTTAGCAGCCCTGAGCTAACTGGGAAAGAATACTCTGATTAATGATTTCTGCCATATGTGAAAACTCAGGACATGGTGACATAAATCCATAGTGATGCGTTTCAAAATTCCCAGGGGAAAAGAAGTGACAGCAGTTAGAAACATGCTAGAACTAACATAAGCTTCATTAATTGAGAAGTTGCTCACACTGTCTTCATCAAGGTGGAAGAGAAAGCAAAGAGAAAGATCTCTACCCTGTGAACAGTTCTACCTGTCATGTCTAAGAAATATGTGCTGCCTCAGCATTTTGTTCACATATAATCATGCCCCCATGATCACATTTTGGTTAGTGATGGATCCCTCATATATGGGGGTGGTCCCATAAGATTATAATACTGTTTTGTTTATGTTTTTGTTTTTTTGAGACAGAGTCTCTCTGTCACCCAGGCTAAAGTGCAATGGTGTGATCTTGGCTGACTGCAACCGCCACCTCCCCAATTCAAGCAATTCTCGTGCCTCAGCCTCCTGAGTAGCTGGGATTACAGGCATGCACCACCAAGCCCAGCTAATTTTTGTATTTTTAGTAGAGACAGGGCTTCGCCATGTTGGCCAGGCTGGTCTCGAACTCCTGGCCTTGAGTGATCTGCCCACCTTAGCCTCCCATAGTGTTGGGATTACAGGCATGAGCCACTGCACCCAGCCTTGTGTTTTGTTTTGTTTTCTTTATTTATTTCCTTCCTTCCTTCCTTCCTTCCTTCCTTCCTTCCTTCCTTCCTTCCTTCCTTCCTTCCTTCCTTCCTTCCTTCTTCCTTCCTTCCTTCCTTCCTTCCTTCTTCTTTCTTCTTCCTTCCTTCCTTCTTTCTTTCTTTTCTTCTTTCTTTCTTTCTTTCTTTCTTTCTTTCTTTCTTTCTTTCTTTCTTTCTTTTTCTTTTTTTTTTTTTGAGACAGGGTCTCACTCTGGTCCCTCAGGCTGAAGTGCAGTGGTGCAATCACAGCTCACTGCAACCTTGACCTCCTGGGCTCGGATGATCTTCCCACCTCAGCATCCCAGGTAGCTGGGACTATAGGCATGGACCACCATGCTTGGCTGATTTTTTTTTTTGTATTTTTAGTAGAGAGGGTGTCTCCATGTTGCCCAGGCTGTCCTCAAATCCTTGGGCTTAAGTGATCCACCCATGTTGTCCTCCCAAAGTGCTGGGATTAAGTCATGAGCCACCACACCCAGCCATAATACTGTATTTTTACTGTACCTTTTCTGTGTTTAGATATCTTTAGATACACAAATACTTCCCATTGTGTTACCATTGCCTACAATATTCAGTACAGTCACATGCTGTACAGGTTGGAGCCACTATACCATATAGTGTAGGTATGTAGTAGGCTGTGCCATCTTGGTTTGTGTAAGTACACTCTGATGTTCACTTAATGGTGCATTTCCCAGAATGTATCTTCATTGTTGAGCAATACATGACTATATCTGTGATTTTCAGAAAATGGGCCATTTACAATTATTGTACAAGTTGACTAATTCTGGTTTATTGCACACATGGCTGATTTTATTTTCTCCTTCAGCATCCCAGTGACTGCA
Organism: Rhinopithecus roxellana; assembly: GCF_007565055.1. Classification (NCBI taxonomy): domain Eukaryota; kingdom Metazoa; phylum Chordata; class Mammalia; order Primates; family Cercopithecidae; genus Rhinopithecus; species Rhinopithecus roxellana. The sequence continues at coordinate 130,108,044 of NC_044561.1, read as the reverse complement.
TCCCTCCCTCCACTTGAGTGGCCGCTGTCCAGTCAGTCAGGATCTTATGAGCTGCGGATCGAGGTGCAGCCCAAGCCACATCACAGGGCCCACTATGAGACAGAAGGCAGCCGAGGGGCCGTCAAAGCTCCAACTGGAGGCCACCCTGTGGTTCAGGTATGGACTTGAATGCTCTTCCTTTTGTGTGTGGTGTTTGTCACTAAGAGATTCACTTCTGCTGACCCACTGTTTGTTGCTTGTTAAGGTGAGGTATGTGTCTTAGCCTCTTAACTCATTTGAGGAATGAGAAATCTGAGATTAAGTTAACATTAGAAGCTAATCCAGCTACTCATAAACCAGAGAAGAAAGTTTTCTTGAGCTGGATAAGGATAGAAATGATACTCGTGTCCCCAGACGCTTCTTCCCTTCTCTTTCTGATGGAGAAACTGCTAGAGTTTTGCAGAAGTTTGTGTGTTGACAGAAGATTTCTGAAGCCATCATCTTAAGTTTCAGATGAAGAGTTAATTATGAAAAAATAGTAATATTTGTAAAATACAGAAAAGTAAGAAAAATTAAAACTATACATTATCAAACTACCTAAAATAGCTATATTAGTATTTTGATATATTGCCTTTCTTTTTCTATTCACAAACACGGCAGCCTCTGTTACCATATATTTCTATGCTTAATTATATAGTGAACATGTAGATTGTCCTCTGATTTAAGTTTACAATTTGCCATGAGCATTTCCTTTTGTTTTTTTCTTAATCAGTATCTTTTTTGTGTGTCTGTGGCTTTTGATTTAACCTCAGATTTTTTTTTTCAAAAGAAGTAGAGAAGTGTGCCTATTTCCCCCCAAAATAATTGGAGTTGAAATATTCTTAATTGTATAATCTGGTTGACCAGGAACAACTGACCGGTGCCCACTAATAAGTCAGTTAACCAGAACTTTTAATACGTTTAAATTAATATAACATATTTTTTGGTATTTGCCTTAAAGTGGAAGTATTCTATTAATATGATAAAACCTGGTTCTTAATCTGTAGTGTGCATCAGAACCTCTGGGGTGGTTCTTAAAAATTCAGATTGTTAGGGATTCTGAAACTACTTAATTAGAAACTATATAACATGAGTAAAGCCCAGGTAAACAAACAAACAAATGAAAAACCACAAACCCCCCAAATATCCACAGGTACTTTGGATGTGTACCTCTGATTAAGGACATCTATGATAATAATAAGAACTTATAAGTCCTGACAATTGCTTTTTCTAAATCAGACGTTACAGCCATCTTGGAATCTGTTTCTATTCATTGAGTTTTTGTTTCTTGACCATGAGTCCCATTTTCCTGTTGTGTTGTGTGTCTAGTAGTTGTCGACTGCATTCTGACATCGTGATGACATATACTGGATATGGTAGACATTCTGAACTTTGTTTCACATTTCATCAGTGTGGATCTGTGGAAAGCTCAAGTTGTATTTAACTTGATGGGGCTTAGCTTTTAAACTGTCTTCTCTGTTTCATTTGAGGATTGGTTTTAGGCCCCGTTAGGGCAGGCCTGGAGTAGCCCTTCCTCTGAGGCATGTGCCTGTTCTGCAGGTATGGCCTTTTTGGATGCCTGGTGGGGAGGTCTCTTTAATCTGGGGGGCTGGAATTCCCATACGCCAGCTCTGCTGCACTCTTAGTCTCTCTGTTCTCTCCACCCCATAGCGGCCCCTCTCTGGTAAACCTTGTGCCACCTCTCCCTGTGCTTACACAGCCCAGCCCTTAACCAAAGACTTGAGGGCTCCCCCAGCAGCTTCCTCCTCTCTGATGCCACCGATTCCAGCAGTTTCCACAGCCTGGCACTGAGTGGTGCCAGAAATCCAGGATTATTTCAGGAAATCCTCAGCACAGTGGGACCACCGTGCTCTGCTCAGATGCTACTTCCTGCACGTGGCAGGGGAGCTGTCCCCAGGCAGAGAGCTGAAGTGAAGGTGGGCTTGTCTATGCACTTCCTCTCCCTTGGGGACCGCAGTCTTCTGCTTCCTGCCGTCCAATCCTGAGAGCATTAGACAGAGTCTCTCACTCTGTCACCCAGGCTGGAGTGCAGTGGTGCAATCTTGGCTCCCTGCAACCTCTGCCTCCTGGGTTCAGGTGATTCCCCTGCCTCAGCCTCCTGAGTAGCTGGGATTACAGGTGTGCGCCACCATGCCTGGCTAATTTTTTTATTTTTAGTAGAGACAGGGTTTCACTGTATTGGTCTGGCTGGTCTTGAACTCTTTATCTCAAGTGATCCACCCGCCTCGGCCTCCCAAAGTGCTGGGATTACAGGCGTGAGCCACCGTGCCTGGTCAAGTGCTCTGTTTTATGTGTCCAGAGCTCCATGCACATTTCCTTCATGCCACCTGCCACTGCTTGTAATTATAACATTTGCATAATTATTTTGTCAGTGTCTCTCTCTCTCTCTCTCTTAGACCATGAGCTTTGTTTAAGAGACCACAACTCCTTATTCTTCATTGTATATCAGCACCAAGCACAGTTTGTCGCTACAAACATAGCAGGCATTCAACAAATACTTGGAGAATGAATATGCTCATTAAATGCATTGGCCGAACAATCTTCAGTGTTAAGGACAGAGAATCTGTGTCCATTTCCAGCTGTGTGGTATCTTCACTGATTATTCGAAAGATGTTTATTGAGTACCTACTATGTACCAGGCACGGTGCTCGATTCTGGGTTATGATATGAACAAAACAGCTGGAAATTCTCACTGTCATGAGCTTACATTTTGGGAAGATGATTGTAATGATAAACACTTGGAAAACATTTGCTGCCTGTGAGATCCTGTTCCAAGTGCTGTATATGTGTTAACTTATTTAATCCTCAAAAGAGCCTTATGACAAAGGTAACAGGTCAAGGAGCTGTCAAGGACTTGTTCAAGGTCATGGGTATTAAATGGTGGAGCTGAGATTTGGATACTGCAAGCTCTACTTGCAGCACAGTAGGTCTGATCATCCACGTCTCTTTGCAGACCAGCTTTTCCTGCCTTCTCACTTGTGCAGAAAAAGCCTGATGGGAAAATGCCCATGCCTCTTGCAGACCACTCCCTTCCCCCCTGGTTTTACATGCTGTTCCAGTATGAACCTTGTCATCGCCTCACGGGAGCCTAAATCTTGATTCTCAGGGAGACGCTGATTGACCCTGGCTTGGGAGGGTGCCGCCTATTGGTCCAGTTGACTGTGGCCTGGAGGTTGGGCTGCATGAGGAGTGAGGCTCAGCTCACCCATTCATCAGGGGCTGGGGCCCTGGAAATTTCCAGAGAAGGGAATGGGCTGAGTGTACAGTCCAGGAGACACCTGCTAGGCTGTCCCTGAAGTTTGTGCCTCTCCCTCTGATAGCTCCCAAGGACTCTTCCCTCTTCATGCCTGTGACTTCGTTTGTTTATTTATTTATTTTAAAGATATGATCTCGCTTTGTTACCCAGGCTGGAGTACAGTGGCATGATCATTGCTCACTGCTGCCTTGAATTTCTGAGCTCAAGTGATCCTCCCACTTCAGCCTCCTGAGTAGTTGGGACTACAGGCGTGTACCACCATGCCCAGCTAATTTTTTCCTTTTTGGTAGACACATGGTCTCCCTGCATTGCTTAGGCTGGTCTTGAACTCCTGGGCTCAAGTGATCCTACCACCTCATCCTCCCAAAGTGTTAGGATTACAGTGTGAGCCACCACAACTGGCCCAAGTGCTTGTAACTTTGAAGATCCAATATATGATTTAAAAACTTGTAGACAAGTCTCCTTAAAAGACAAAAAGTGGAGTCTTTTAAAAAAGTCATTTGAATAGATTATGTTTTTCAAAATAAGTCAGGCTAATTCCTGATTTTTAGCATGGGAAGTCAGTTTAAAAAAAAAAAAAAAAAAAAGAAACTTCTTTGAAAAATGAAGAAAAGAGTGGACTTTAAGAGGATTGCTGCTCTTAACCTTCAAGGGAGTGTGAAAACTCCTGCTGGAATCTGGAGCACCGCCCCTTTCATACCCAGAAGAGCAGTGTAGCCTGCTTTGTACCTTGCCTGAATGCTTCCGCCGGCTTCTCTGTTGATCTGTGTCTCACTCTTTATCTCTGTATCCGTTTCTATTTCTGAACCACAGCCTCTCTTCCCCTCTAAGTTACTTAGTCCCCACCCTTCTTTCTTTTATTTGCCACACTATAGAACTCCATTCTTTTTTCATGCCTAGTGGTTTAAAGCTCCTCTTTATATAAAAAGAAAATGAGTATAAGATCATTTCATTTTTTATCCTTAAGTATACAATTAAAAATCTTAAACATATGCCATGCTCAGCTGTTCTCTTCATTGCTTTTTTTGAATAGTACTTGGTCTTGGGAGAAAGTTTGTTCCCAAGCCTTAAGTGCTTTTCAGATCTCATGACTCATTTGTATGGGGAATGTGTCACTGGGGACCTGCCAGTGCTGGGCGCTGTGCTGATCCTGGGTGATACAACGTTGGTGAGATCAGCACAGCTCATGCCCTGAGGGAGCTCAGGGGCTGCGGAAAAGTGGACTAGGATGGTTTGAGTTGGTCAGGGAGGCCTGAGAGTCCAGATGGCGGCCACTTGGAGGGGCTCTGTAGGCTGATGCTGGGACTCAGGGTGATAACGCGATGGCTGATTGGAAGCTTGTCTATTGGATTCACCGCTTGGGAGTAACTGCTTCAACAGAACAAACCATGACAAGAGACGGTACTTGGAAGACCTACTTCAGAAAGAGGGTCTCGTCGAGGAGGTGACTTACCAGCTGGGACCTGGAACAGGTCACAGAAACAGCAAAGAGACAAATGATCTCCTCCTCCTCCTCCACGCCGTCTGTCTTGGTGGTGGTGGGAGAGTGTTCTACACAGAGCATAGCACATGCAAAGACCCCAAGGCAGGAAAGGACTGTGTGTCTAAAGAGCTGAAGGAGGGCCAGTGTCATTCAAGTTTAGCTTGCAGGGTGATGGTTGGCAGGCCCAAATTGTGCAGGGCTTAAAAGCCAAGGTGAGGAGATGAAATTTTGCTTATTCCAGGGCAAGGGGAAGACGTGATAGGTTTTGAGTAGAGGAGGAACTTCATTCTGATTTAACATTTTAAAGATCACCCAGGCTTCTCTCTGGGGACTAGATTAGAAGAAGTTATGGAGGAAACAGGGAGATGAGATTGTTAGCCTGTGGCAGTGCCAGGGAAAAGATCAAGGTGGTGAGGACTAGAAGGTGGCAGTGGGAGCGGAAGATATGAATTCTATGGTGTGATCTTCAGGACTTAGGTATGGGACGTAAAGGAGCAACTGAGTGGATGGTTCAGTTGGATGGATGGTGGAGAAGGACTCAGGAAAGAAAGTGTTTTCTTGGGGGAAGGTTGCAAGTTCCGTTTGGGGCATAGAAGGTACAAAGGGCTTCCAAGGCACCCAAGCAAAGATGTCAAGTAGGCAGTTGGATATATAGCTTGGAGCTCAGAAGCAAAGTCCTAAACTTGCTCTCAGGACTGTGGGGTACCTCAGGGCCACATGCTCCATCACCAGAGGCCTCAGCAAGCACCCACTTACAAGGACTGACTGACCACACCCTCAATAACACACACCTCTCTCTAGAAGCAGTGGACTAAGGAGAGAAGCAAAGAAGAGATTGTATAAACAGAGATCACAAACAGACAAGTTCAAGAGGGCCAGGCAATGAAAGGAAATGACCCAACTGGCTAAATGTCAGGGAGCAATAGGGAGTGGTGGGGAGTAGGGCAGAGCAGCATGTGAGTCTTGCCTCAGGAAGCAGTTGCTGTTTGTAGGTTGTGACGTGGGAATGTGGGTAGAATGTTGCCAGGTTTTATAGGTTTGTTTGTTTTTTCCTCCAAGAGCTAGGAGCTGGAGTTTTTGTGTGAAATTTCTGATTTTTAAGTTTTGGCCACTAAATCAAACTTTGGGCTGAATTTGGCTCATGGTAAATATGCTTAAGTTCACATCATCTGGAGTAAATAAGAATGGTGCTACTTCAAGGTTTATCAAATAGGAAGGGAGATAAGAGAGAGGTTATGTTTATATGATTTCTAAGAATTGTCCAGTTAAGGAAGGAGCCCTGTTAACAGCCGGATCCAGGTAGTTTCTCTTATGAAGCCCTCAATCTCAGGTGACTGTGGTGGCTCACGCCTATAATCCCAACTACTTGGGAGGCTTGAGCCCAGGAGTTCAGGGCTGCAGTCAGCTATGATCGCACCACTCCACTCCAGCCTGGGTGACAGAGTGAGACCATGTCGCTAAAAACAAAAACAAAAACAACCAAATAAATAAATAAGTACAAAAGTTCTAAATCTTATTGAAATAGAACAAGTCTAGGGTTCTTTCAGAGGAACCAAGGAATCTTAATTCACAAGCCTGACTTTGGTCTGCAGGTATCAGATGAGAAGGGGAACCATTTGATTCATCTCAAAAGAGCCACACACTTTGTGGTGGAGCCCTGCCATCATTCCTCGCCCTATTTCAGGACAGGATGCAGTGGTCCTCTGGTGGACAAAACAGCCATTCAGAGCGGTTTTGCAAGGTTGGGCTGTAAGTGTTTCCATAGCTCTTCAGCTTATGGGATCTAATAATACCCCAGCTGAGAGTGGCCTGTATAACACCATTGTCATTTAATCCTTTCCTGGTGGCTTCCAAACCCTTTAACCATATTCTGCACAGAAATTCCCTGGAGGGGATACTTTGTTATGTTCCTTATCCATCCTTGTGCTGGGGTTTCAAGAAACGTTATTCTTATCACTCCCTGGGATGCATGTTTAATGGAAAGAATAATCAGTCATCCTTTTAGGGAGTGATCAAAATATGAGAACGTGGAAGCGTTGCACTCACCTCCAAAGAGTCCTCTTGGTTCTTTCAAGCAGATGTTCAGACATGTGGAAAAAGCATGGGTAGCTCTGTTAGGGGAAATTCCTTGCAGATGCTGAAACCGATCGCCATTTCATTCCAGGTAACAGTAATGAGCTTTGCAGGGAGGTGAGTGAGGGCCTGGGCCCACCTGTCTAGGCTACTGCCTCCTGGGCTGGAGGAGCTGGTAAAGTCTCCAGTCTTTCAAAATCTCATAAAATGGATTATAGGACGTGGATGCTTATTCTGTTGGATTTCAGCTTTTATGCTAACTGCAACTTACTTACTTGAAATGATATCTAAGGAAGGGAAGAAGCAAGCCAGATGGGATTTTTTTCCTTTCCAGGTGAAAGCTGCACTCGTGACAGTAAGCAGTGCTCCTTCAGCAATTGGCTGGGTGTGTTGGCTTCTATTTGTCTATTAAAATGTTGTGTTTGGGGACGTGAGACAGGAAGTAGTTGTTGCAGATGTTAATTTGTCTTGATCAGGGCTGTTGTGTTGGCATCTACAGAAGCTTCCATTGGACCTCCTGGGGAGGGGAAGGGAAAGAGGTGGTGGCCAGGTCACTCAGGCTTCAAAAAAATTGGAGGAGGAGAGTGTTCTGAGATAATTGGGGTTCATTTATTCATTTATTAAAAATACTTACCAAGCACCTACTGTGTGTTTGGCACTGGGAATATGGCAGTGAACCACACAGGCAAAAATCCCTGGTCCCGTGGAGCTGATGTGCTCTCTAGGGGGAGATAGCAATATAACTTATAAATAGGAAAATTAAATAGTATGTCGGGAGGTGGTAAGTCCTACGGGGAAAACTATCAGGCCAAGGGGAATTGGGAGTGGTTTGATGGACCTCTCTGGGAAGGCCACATTTGGGCAAAGAAGGAGGTGCCCATGTGGAAGCTGCAGGGACTTCTCCAGGCTGAGGGGACAGCAGGGCTGAGTTGGGTGACATCTTGAACAGAGAGGAGGCCTGTGTGGGAAGGGCAGGGGAAGGGGAAGGATGGAGGGTGCGGATCGTGGGCCTCGCACATGTTTAGTTCAAGGACTTGGACTCTGAGTGGGGCGGGAGCTGGGAGGGCCTGGCTTGACTTAGGTATCAGCAGGATCCCTCTGGCTACCGAGTAGAGGAGAATAGATGGGGGGTGGACAGGGAGAAGCTGCTGCAGAGGCCCAGGCCAGAGGGGCTGGTGGCTGGACTAGGGTGGGGCATGGGGAGGCAGGAGAAGGGGTTGGATTCAGAGCATGTTTTGAAAGTCAGACGAGCTGGATATTTTCGAGACTGGCTACAAGACGGGTGGCATCCGTCTGTCTGGGGCTGTAGCCTTGGGAAAGGCCAGAGTCTCTAGGAACCCTGTTCATCCCTGCCGAGACTCCTGCTATTTTCCAAGGGAAGGCATCTTTTAGAGGTGACTTGATGTAGCCTTTTCACTTCAAGATGGAGGCGGGGATGGGGTGGGGAGTAGCAGAGCGGGGTGTGCGATGTGGGGGTTCTGAGGCCGACTTTTGGGGAGCCGTCCTCACCACCTCCTCCTTGTCTGTACTGGTCTTTTGATGATAACACTGGCGATTTCATTAAAATTTGAAAAAGACTACAGTCCAAACCAGGTACACCCATGGGCCAGTTGTGGCACTGCTCTCTGCCCTGCCGCTTGTGTCCCTGGCTGAGGGATGCCTGCAGCGGTCAGGGATGGACTTGTGAAAGGATTGAGACCGGCATGCTGGCCTCCGAGGTGAGAGGTAGAGAGCGGGGAGGGCGCGCCAGGGCCGGGGCTGGTGCAGGCAGAGAGGTGGCATGGCGAGACGGGCCCGCATGGTAACTCATCTTCTAACCGAAGACACAGAGGTTCACTGAGGGGTGCTTTCAGTCCACAGTAGAAGAGAAATTATCATGAATGAGCTCAGTAAAGCGTTGTCCCCAAACGTAGGTAGAAAACAGAAAGCTTCCAGAATCTTGGAGAAATAGCTGTTCCCAAAAGGGAGATCAAGACTGAAATTTGCAGTATTTCTGGCAACCAAGAGGAACAATATAGAAGAAACTTTGTGTCACAAATAAATGTTGGGGCCCTGGTATGTGCTGGGCAGTGTGATGTTCATGGCCGGAGCTACCCTTTAGCGTGTGCTTTCCATAGAGTGACCTAATTAGTCTCGGCAGCGATACCATGGAATGCAGGTGGTAGGGTTACTACGCTCATTTTACAGGCAAGGAAACTGGGACACAGTGCGGGTAACAGCTTGCCTGGGGGTCACCCCCAGCCGGTGCATGGTGCTGCTTGATTGGGGCCCAGGACGTCTGCAGCCACAGCCCACGCTGTTGACCACTGGCCCGTGCTGCCTCTTGGAAGTAGACGAAGTGGGTCATTTGGAGTGAGGCAGCTCTTGGGTTTGGTAGCTGTGGGACTCTGGGAGGCTCACTGGGCAGCAGTTTCTTCAATGATAAAGTGATGTAGACTTGTGTCTGTCAGGCTATTTGTTTGGTGTTTGCTGAGCATGGTTAGGATGCTAAACAAAAGTGCCCAGTGTGAGCTTTGGCACAGAGAAGGCGTTGCATCTGTTGTTCTTTTGTTGAGAGAGAAGGCCATCTAGACGTAGATCACTTTTGAGTTCTGCGAGCCCTAGATTCCTGAGCCTGCTCCAGCTTTTTCTGGTTGAATTAACCACGTCTGAGACCAGGCTAGGATATGGAGGGGCTCTCAGAGTTGTTTATTTACACGCTGTTTGTTACAGACATGATCTTAGCTCATCCTTGCAACCACAGGGTGAGTCGGGGCTGCTGCTATTCCCATTCGATGAGGGGTGAGAGGCACAGGGAAGTGAAGCTCACATACCTAAAGTCAGGCAGCTGGTCAGCAATGAAGCCCTGGCCTTGGCTTTGAACTTCTGGGTTCTCATCACTCTCTCACCTGCTCACTCATTCATTGGCCTGCTGGCAGCAGCATCACGCCCCAGGCATGGGGTAGGGTGAGCACATGGGCTGAGCGCTGCCTGTGGAGTGCTCCAGCCAGGGCTGGATGTGAGAGTGAGATGGGACAGGCTTTAGAAAGGGTCCTCTGCGGCAACTCAGCGCAGTGCCTGGCTGGCCGTGTGACCTGAGTCCTGGACCTAGGCTCAGGCATTCAGGTTCTGCCTTCCCCTCCGCCCTCGCCACTGAAGGACCTTAGGTGAAGTTGATTTTCTCTGATTATATGGGAAAGGAGGCATCTGCTTGAGGTGGGTTTCTAAGCACCTGTCGGCTGCAACATGCCACAAGAGGGGACCGTGATCACACCTGGGACCACTTCGTGGGCCCCGAGCCATCTCCCTGCAACCCGTCTGCAGGCCGAGGCTGATGCTCATAGGACCGTCTGTGTCACCAGCTGGCCCTGCCGCTCTTCCGGATGCCCCATGGGTTTAGTGGGTGTGGGGGCCAAGATCTCTTTATTGAACATTGAGCATTTTCTAATTTGGTCCCATGAATGAGAATCCTAACGGCCTTGGAAGGCGCTAGCTCCATTGACAATAAAGTCATGAACTGGAGCATGCACGGAGGTAGGGGTGGGTGGGTGGGGAGGAACACAGGGAGGCGATGGCTTCTCACGGGGCCCTGTTTCCTCTGGATCCCAGGAGACATTGTGAATGTCAAAGTCATTCATTCTGAACCTCCTAGAAGACTATGGGCCGACTCTAGCAATAGTCATGCCTGTTTATTGAGCACTTACTATCTGACAAGCACAGGATGTGGAATGGCTCGGGCAGGCATGCAGCCTCTGCTCTGTGAATGAGGAAACCAAGGCTCAGAGGCATGGAGGGACTTCCCCAACGAGCACATCCTCACTGGTGATGAGCAGGCTGACCCTGGCCCAGCTTTTCCTGTGTGCCTGCTTGGAGAGATAGTGGTGCTGCCATTAACCCCATTTACAGCTGAGGAAACTGAGGCTCAGAGAAGCCGAGTGGCTTTTTCAAGGTTGCATTGCTCTTTAGGAGGCTGAGACGAATGCCTCCTCCCAGGGTGATTGCAAAGGTTAAATGGGTTAATATTGGTGAGGTGCTAAAACAGGGCCCCAACTGCGATGAGAGCGCAAGATGTGCTGATTGTTTTTCTTATTAATTTGTCCTCTGAACCATCACGTTAGGATTTTAAAAAGGAGCATGTGTTCTCACGTGGAGGCTTCGGTTTCGTGCCACGATCCCTGAGCCAGCATGGGTGTGAGTTAGGGGCAGACGGTGTGGAGGGCGATCCCTCTCACCATTTCTTATGTGTCCTGTGTGCGGCTCTTGCCCTCAAACGATGCCATGACAACAATGCCCAGCCTGCAGCCTGGGACACTGATACTCTTGAGGTCAAAGGACTTCCTGAAGGCCAAGCATCTGGGATGTGGGAGAGCTGAATGTAAAAGCATTCTTCTGTTGGGCACCTTGGCCAAGCCATTTCCATCGCACTGTATAGTTCTCAAGCCCACAGCTTAGCAGGGGCCTATTCTGAATAATGGCACAGGTTTGGAAAACTTCATTCGTATGCATGTGTATATGTACACACAGAGACACATACAAACACACATATAAATTATATATATTCATATATATACACACATATATATACAATGTGTATATATACACCAATGTATTTCTGTGTCTGTGCCCCTGTATTTATATTCAATTATTTTACTTTATTTTTAGCTCTTTAAGATGTATTCCTTGTTTTAAAAGTACAGGAAATGGCCGGACGCGGTGGCTCACGCCTGTAATCCCAGCACTTTGGGAGGCCGAGGTGGGCAGATCACCTGAGGTCAGGAGTTCAAGACCAGCTTGGCCTACATAGTGAAACTCTGTCTCTACTAAAAATACAAAAATTAGCCAGGCATGATGGTGGGCACCTGCAATCTCAGCTACTTGGGAGGCTGAGGCATGAGAATCTCTTGAACCTGGGAGGCAGAGGTTGCAGTGAGCTGAGATTGTGCTGCTGCACTCCAGCCTGGGTGACAGAGTGAGACTCTGCCTCAAAAAAAAAAAAAAAAAAAAAAATCCAGGAAATTATTAAAAAGAAACTAGACAGGCTGGGCACGGTGCCTCATGCCTGTAATCTCAGCACTTTGGGACACCAAGGTGGGCAGATCACAAGATCAGGTGATCGAGACCATCCTGGCTAACATGGTGAAACCCCGTCTCTACTAAAAAAATACAAAAAAATTAGCCAGGCGTGGTGGCTGGCACCTGTAGTCTCAGCTACTCGGGAGGCTGAGGCAGGAGAATGGGGTGAACCTGGGAGGCAGAGCTTGCAGTGAGCCGAGCTGGTGCCACTGCACTCCAGCCTGGGTGACAGCGAGACTTTGTCTCAAAAACAAACAAAAAAGGAACTAGACAGCACTCTTCATTACCTGGAGTGAACTACTGTTAGTGCTGGCGTGTTTCTTTTTAGTCTTTTTTTTCCCTACGCCTGCAAACGAGCTCACAGAACTCTGCTCCTGCCGTCCTCACATAGTTGAGCCTATATCAGGTTATTTTGATGACTACAGGGGAGGAAACAGCATTTACTGAGTAAGTTTAAGTACATTCCATGCATAGATGGATGTAATCCTCCTAATATTTCTAGGCAGTACTTGGAGACACAGAGAGGCTATGTAACTTGTCTAAGGTTACACAGGAATTGGGTGAACCACGAACTAAACCTAGGTGGTCCAGCCCAAAAGCCCATGCTCTTAACTGCTTAGGCCACAAAGAAGAAACGAAAATCATTTTGTTTTTTTTTTTTGTTTGTTTTTGTCTATTTCAATAGGTTTTTGGGGCAACAGGTGGTATTTGGTTGCATGAATAAGTTCTTTAGTGGTGAAGATATGGAAACCTTTAATGACCTTGAGATAATTTTCCAGGTTGCTCCTGGGGGCTCTCATTGTTGCTCTAGTATTTTGAAAAATTCAGGAGATAGGCCGGGCACTTTGAGTCATGCTTATAATCCCAGCACTTTGGGAGGCCGAGGCTGGTGGATCACTTGAGGCCAGGGATTCAAGACCGGCCTGGCCAACATGATGAAACCCCGTCTCTACTTAAAATACAAAAATTCCTGTAATCCCAGTACTTTGGGAGGCTGAGGCGCGGATCACCTGAGGTCGGGAGTTCGAGACCAGCCTGACCAACATGGAGAAACCCTGTCTCTACTACAGATACAAAATTAGCTGGGTGTGGTGGTGCACACCTGTAATCCTAGCTACTCAGAAGGCTGAGGCAGGAGAATCTCTTGAACCCGGGAGGCAGAGGTTGCAGTGAGCCAGTATCGTGCCATTGCACTCCAGCCTGGGCAACAAGAGTGAGACTCCATCTCAAAACTAACAAACAAAAAACCCCCCCAAAAATGAGCTGGATGTGGTGGTGCACATCTGTAATCCCAGCTACTCAGCAGGCTGAGGCAGGAGAATTGCTTGGATCCGAGAGGCAGAGGCTGCAGTTAGTCAAGATCACGCCACTGCACTCCAGCCTGGGTGACAGCAAGACTCTGTCTCAAACATTCAGGAAATAAATCCAGTCTGGTCAAGCATCAAGTTAGATTGTTTCCTTGTCAGCTTGTTCAGGCTCATGTCGTGCATTGGTATCTACCCTGCCCCAGCCTCCTCCCTCTGTGTTTGACTGCAGCAGTCTGAAGGCCCCTTCCAGGCAGAGGCAGAACAACAGCGGCTTGTGGGGCAGGTGTAGCCTCTCTGTGGGCTGCTGTTGACACCCCCAAGCATGTACTCGTGTGAGTGGCCTGAGCCAAGGCAGTTGGGCCAAGAAGCGTCTGAGTAGAACCTGGGGAGCCCGGTGGCCTGCGCTTGGGCTGAGATGCCCACCTCCTCCAGGAGGATGAGCTCCCAGAGCAAATGGCGGTGCATTGAGATGGTTGTGGGATCTACCTAACCCTTGCCCTCCAGCCTGAGTTGTTCTCACCATACTAGTGGCATGACTTTGAGCAAGGATAATCTGACCTTCTGGGGCCTCAGTTTCCCCAAGAAGCAAATTGGAGAGAATGTTACTTATCTTTTAGGATGTTTACAGGAGTAAATGAGAATGTGTGTAAAACACCACTTAGCACAGTACCAAGTGCAGACTGCTCTAGTTTCTTTCATAAATTGATTTTGGGGCAATGCATTCACATGGTGCGAAATTTGAAAGGTATTAATACAAGTTGTGTTCAGGGCAAGGTCTTCCCTCATACCTGGGTGACAGGCTCATCCTCCTGAACCCCAGTGCCATTGGTTCTCTCAACATCCCACCAGAGATAGTCTGTGTTTGTGCTTGAGGTTGTATTCATGGTCTTTGTTGTCACATTATCAGAATTATAATGTATGAAGGACTTGGCATACTGCCCAGTACATTTTACATTCCTAATAAATGATCAAGGCAGTTATTACTGTTGAATTTAGGAAGCCATTGCATTTTCATTTTTCTGAATAAGAAGCAAAGCTGAATTGATCTTCTTGGCATCAATTATTTAACCAAGTAGGCCCTTCCCATGAAACTTAGGTTTCTGCTAAGTGAATCCCATGTTCCTATTTGACATTTATTATAAAACTGTAAATGCTGTTCTAGGAATACAGTTTTTGGAACCTGTATCAGGTGAATATCGATTAAACCTTGCCTTTGCTCGAACCCTGGCTTAGTGACATCAAATAAACGATCATGACACACTTGCCTTGTCATGTATCTATCCATCTCTCCTTCCTCTACCCACCAGAAAATGATATAGCAGGGCCAGGCGTGGTGGCTCACACCTGTAATCCTAGTACTTTGGGAGGCTGAGGCACAGAGATCACTTGAGGCCAGGAGTTCGAGATGAGCTTGGGCAACATGACAAGACCCTCATCTCTACCAAAAAAACAAAAAATTAGCTGGGCGCGGTGGAACATGCCTATAGTTTTGGCTACTTGGGAGGCTACAGTAGAAGGATTGCTTGAGTCTGGAGATGGAGGCTGCAGTGAGCTGTGATCATGCTACCATACTCCAGCCTGGGCAACAGAGTGAGATCCTGTTTCAAAACAAAAACCCCAAACAGTAAAGATAAAATCTGAGCAGTAGTTTAGCAAGGGCATGGTGCCATGGCCAAAACACAGCAATAAAAGTGTTGAGTGGGATTATGAGTGGTGTTCCTCTTATCTTGTATTTATTCAACAAACATTGATTGGGCTTTTGCCACATGCCAGACATTGTGCTAGGTGCTCCCTGCTCAGTTTGGTTCTTGGATTGGTGGCCTGGATATTGTCTAGGAGCTCGTGAAGAATGCAGAATCTCAGGCCCTGCTGCAACTTAATCTGTGTGCACATTTGAGTTTGAGACACATTGTTCTAGAAAAAGAGTCATCAAACTATGCCAACCAAATCTGGCACATCACCTGCTTTTCGAAATCAAGTGTTATTGGTACACAACCACACCTACGTATTTGCATATTGTCTCTTGTTGCTTTTGTACCACTGTAGCAGAAGTGAGTACTTGCAACAGAGACTGTATGGCCTGCAGAGCCTAAAATGTTTCCTATTTTGTCCTTTACAGAAAGAGTTTACTGACTGGAGATGGAGATAGAGTAATGAACAGAATAGATAAAATCCCGGGCTCTCATGGAGGTGGGCTTCTGGTGGAGGGAGACGTATAACAAATCAGTAATTTTACAATCTGTCAGGTTGTAAAAAAGCTATAAGAAGAAAAATAAGGCAGGAATGGGGGATAGAAAGTGACTGGGAAGTGGTGAGAATGCTATTTAGAGAAGAACTTCCTGAAGGGGTGCTGTTTGAATGGAATTTTGAGTGTAGTGAGGGAATAAGCTGTGTTGCTATCTTGGGAGACAGTGTGGTAGGAGAGGGAGCAGCCAGTGCTAAAGGCCTGAGGCAGAAGCTTGCATGGTGTCCACCTTGAGCATCAGTACAGATGTTGGAGCCAGCTGAGTCTGATTCAGCAGTTAAGTGTTGATGGTGAATGAGGATTTTGGTTTCCATGTCAGCTTCACTGTGGCATTTCAGTGCCTTTTATAAGACCATGGAATGTAGATAGAGGTCCCCAACTCATAACTCAGGGAAGTCTTCTGTGTGTCACTGGATACAGTTGCACAGGCTGTGCACTGCACAACAGCTCTGCATATCATGAGGTTGCCATTCACATTTGTGGGTTTATTAAGACAGTGTTCTGACACATACCTGCCAAAGGTATAGAGGAAGAGTTGTCTGCTGTGAATCTGCATGAAAGTGCCAGACAAGCTAGCAGTGAGTGGCCCTGGTGGTATAATTGTTTAAAAGAGAAAAACCATCTGTGTTTGAGTGTCTTTAGGTTGGGAACTTGGTTCCTCAGTCTTTGCAATGGTTGCCCAGCCCGTTTACATTACTTGCCTGGCCCCTTAAGGTGTTTGTGTTGAACTCTGATAGCAAGAAAGGTGTTTCTGCTATTCTAAAACACTCTCCACTCCATTATTTTCCCTTGTTTTGGATGGAGGCTTTTGTTGCTTCCTCTTTCTCACCCTCTAATGGACCTGACCGCCTGGGAGGGTGAGGGTGGGAGTGGTGGGGGTGGGGGTGGGGGTAGGGGAGTGGTGAGGGTGGGGGTGGGGGGTGGTGAGGGTGAGGGTGGGGGTGAGGGTGGAGATGGGGGTGGATGTGAGGGTGGGGTGGGGGTGAGTGCGAGGGTGGGGGTGGTGGGGATGGGGTCGGTGAGGGTGAGTGTGGGGGTGAGGGTGGGGGTGGGAGTGAGGGTGGGGGTGGTGGGGATGGGGTTGGGGGTGAGGGTGGGGGTGGGAGTGGGGGGGGCGTTGAGGGTGGGGATGGGGGGTGAGAGTGAGGGTGGGGGTGGAGGGGTGGGAGCATTCTTGGCTTCCTCCTCTGCCTGAGCCTCGCTGTGCAACCTCAGCCCACATACTTCTCACTGAGCTGTAGGAGCCTCTGCTCTAAAACGAGTGGGTAGGGCTCTGTAAGTTCTCTCCTGCCTCTAAACTTACTTAATTCTATGACTCAGAGTAATGGGTATCACCCAACTAGAAGTGCCTATGTTTAGTTTTGTTCACTTTGAGGTGGGAGTTCCAACTGCCCTTCAACTTGGGTTGCCTTCGCTCCAGGGGTGATTCATTCAGGGACTTGAAGCTGTTAAGCTGTTATTTTTTTGATTAAAAAAAAATTTTTTTTTTAAGGAGTTTGGGGATAATTGAGCTAGAAGGAGACTTAGAAATCATCTAGTTGGATGACTGGTATGTCTGATTCATGTATCATTTTACTGAGGGTTTCAGCTACCATTTTACTGAAGGCTTTGGTTATTTTATTGAGGGATTCCTACGTGCCAGACCTTTTGCTAAACTAAAGTTGTCTCATTCAATCTCATACTGAGTGTTTGAGGGTAGCTACTGTCACGACCAGTTTTCAAGTGACCAAATAGAGGTTCAGAGAGATGATATGAAATTTTAATATAAAGATAATACAGCAACTAAATTGGCAGGGCCATGACTCAGATCATTAAAGGCAGAGCTTAGAAAAGTATTACTTATTGAGCATGTACAATAGGGCAGACATTAAGTGAAGACTTGCATTACCCATTGTAACCCCATGAATTGGGTTCTACTATGTTACAAATGAAAACCGAGCCCCAGAGAAATATGACTTGCCTGAGGTGAGGCTTGTGCAGGTAGGAAGCAGAAGGGTATTAGATTTCTTTTTCTAGTGTCTTTTTTTTTTGAGACAGAGTCTTGCTCTGTCACCCAGGCTGGAGTGCAGTGGTGCGATCTCGGTTCACTGCAGCCCCTACCTCCTTGGTTCAAGTGATTCTCCTGCCTCAGCCACCATGCCTGGCTAATTTTTGTATTTTTGGCAGAGACGGGGTTTCACCATGTTGGCCAGGCTGGTCT